>NC_067301.1:307500-615000 GCF_020740795.1 Apus apus
AACAAACAACTAAAGCCTAATTATATTCTGGAAGGCTAGAGGGAAAGAGATAAAGAAGGAGAGGAAAAGACCCTTTCTGCCCAGAGCAGCCAGCCCTGACAATTTCTGGCCATCTGCTCCCCTGTGCAAATGCCCCATGGACCTCCCACCCAGCCCCATCCTCACAAGACCCCTGTGGTGTGCACCCCAACTCCTACAAGAAGGCACATACAAAGACTCAAGGCTCTAAGAGAAACACAAATTGCCTTCCTGTCCTCCCTGTGCATTTCCCAGCAGCCATTCCTGCTCCCAGTAACTCTGGCACTGATGCCATCTGTCGCAAGCCGGTACCGGGGAAGAAAAGGACAGTTTCCCACACCATCCTTCCCTTTTCCATGGCTTTTCAACTCTCCACTTTGAAGTTTGTAGATGAAGCAACTGTGTCAACCCTCAGCCTGGGTTTTACCAGACTAAACTAGCTAAAAAAGCTTTTTATTTTGGCTCATAAACCAAGCCCTTTTCCTGATCAGTTTGACTTGTCCTTTTCTGTTCTGCCTTCTCCTGACGATTCCTGAGCACTGTTCTCCTCTGCTGTACACAGTATTATAAATAATGCAATGCCACCTTGCTCAGTGGCCTCACCGTGCCCTACGGCTACTGATTATTCCCTCTTTGAAGCATCCCAGGATTGCATGCACCTCTCTCACACCAGCAAATAATGCTGAGCTGTTAATCATTAAAATGTAATGTTTTGCTACAACTCCCAGAAAGGAGTTTGTTAATAAAAGTGCCCTTTACTCTTCCCATTATCACAGTGTAAGTTACTGAACAAAACCGAGGCAGCCCCTCACCAATGAAAATGATGTTGCTGCTCTCACCATGATAATCACCACAACAGCAATTAGCACCCACTGTCTGAGGGCAGCAAACTCTACACACCGAGTAACACGTAGTCTTGTGTGAAAGCCACCTGAGACACAAAGGAGCCATCAGGGTGAGCTGCAAAGACCTTCCAGTGTGTAAAGCATGGCTGAACGCCTGTAACTTAAAGTGTGGTTTTACACAGCCTGGCAGTGGAGTATATGTGGGGCAGAGGGAAGGAGAATGCATCTCAAAGAATATAAATCAATCGTGTAAGGGCTAATCTCTGTCTTTCTCATCATTATATTCCCTAAGTCACAAGCTACGTGTTGATTATCTTCTATTAACATATTGTGTCCTCTTCCTTAACTATCTAATAAAATGTTTATCTCTAAGGAAATTCTACAGAAAAGACTGAATTTGCATATAAATAATAGACATGTCAAACCATAAGATGTTAGGATTTGGTATTCTGACTAAGAGTGTTAGACATGATTTGTATTAATTTCCCTAAATTCCAGTGCAACTCCACAGAATTCAATCACCACCAGTGGCGTTGCACAGCTAATTGCATTACTGGTGCACGCACTGAGGTTATGGCTGCTAAGGAGGAACTGCCCTTCTCAGCTATGAGTATTTGTGGGCAATCCCTTCCCTAATCTGAAAGCAGCTTCTTAATTCTGCATTTCACAGAGGGAAAACAGGACGATAATATGGTTTTTAGACGGGATAAAATCTGAAGAACTAATAGAAGGGAAGCTGTTTTTTCCAGAGCAGGATGCAGGAGCACTGCACACTCTGGACCACTGATGGAGCCAGGTACCCCCCAGCAGGCACCTCACGCTGCTGCATCAACCTCCCAGCCACGAGGTTCAGCATTCAGTGCTCACAAAGGCTCATGTGGGAGGTTCTTCTGGCTCTGTGCACTAGAATTTCAGCACAGAAGGAAGTCCCAAAGGAAAGCTAATCTCTGCAGATAATGATCCACCACAATAGGTTCCAAATGGGAGCCAGAAGAACCCTGAATGCTAAAGGTGAACTTCAGTTAAAGATCCACCGTGCATTTTGCTCCAGACCACGATAAAAACTTCTTTCCCTGCCAACAGCAAAGTCTCCTGTGAATTATTTTTTTTTTAAACCAGCTATTTTTGAAAGCCAGCTCAGAACACACGTGCTCTAGGGTATGAAGAAAGCAGTGCCGTGTGTAAGATGTAATACTGGAAGGCAGAGCTTATTATATTGACATTATAAAACCAGGTAGCAATGGGAAATATTTTTACAAAGGTTACAAACATGAATATAAGACCTAAGGGCAGTTTTCCAGATGCTGCTCAGTAACATTGCGTGTTCCCTCTTCTCTCCCTGAGCTAAGTGAGGTGAGCGACACTGACCAGAGCAGCGCTGCCCACCAGCTGCCCAGCACCAGGGGCAGGCGTGGTGCTCACCACGGAGGGACATCAGCCCCAAGGCAGCAAATTCCTGGCACCAGGAGCATCCTCCCAGCTCCCACTGATGGGGGATGTTCCAGTACACTCCCACCCCCCTGACCAAAGCTTCCACAGTTCACTCACTGTCATTTCTACATCCATGAATCAACTTTACATAAAGCAACGTAACAAACTGGGAACAGTGCAATAAAATACATCCTTATTATTGGAATATCAACTTGATTTTTTTGCAAATAAACTTTTTTTTCCTATTAGCTCCCAAACTAGCTTCCACAGTTCTGGAGCCCTTTGCACACAATACAGCAGAGGTGACTGTTGCACAGTACAGAGAGGTTGGTTATATCCCCAACTGTTCTGAGCCCTGGCCACTGCTGCCTGATGCTTCAGTGCTGAGGAAAGTAAACTACACAATACCCGTGGTAAAATGGGGGATACCAGAAACTTTCTACCTCTATATTTAAAAAAAACAAAACAACAAACTATTTCAAGTAGCTGGGCAAACGTCACCCAGATGGCAAGTTTGCTGCATCCTTGCTGAAAAATACTATGCAGCCAACAAACCCATATGGCCAAGTTGAGAAGCCACATAAAGATAACAGTATGCCTGTACAAGCAAAATGTTAATGAATTAGGCCCAAAGCAGATAAAAATCTGCTACCTGGTACATTACAGCTGTTTATGAAATGTATGCATATATTCATTTTAACATTTAGCCATTCATACACATGGGACATGCAGGTACAGTGAATTGGAAGGTGTTGTCAACAAGGCCACCTGCACAGGGCATCCTGGTCTCCCTACCCCAGTATTTGTCCCTTGTTCATGGGGAAATGGGGTCTAACAGCCTTTGAACTCTCCTGAATGGGAAAGGGATGAGATAAACAAGAAGATGGCTGATAAACAAGATATTTTAAAATAATCTTCTGAACACCAAATGAGACAGGCACCCTGTGGCAGATAAGCCAAACAGGAAAAAAAGAAAAAATAGGTGCAAATGGAAGGATGTAGAGAGGGGAGAGGATGTCAGAGGCTAGAGACCAGGCAAGGAGCACAGGAGAGAAGGATGGATGAGAAACATCTGAGCAAAGATTATGTTGGACGAGCACAAAGGGCACAGGCTGGGTCAGAGTGGGGCTGGAGGAGAGGGCAGGGCACTCAGAGGGGACCACAAGCCAAACACTCAGTAAGGTTAGATCAGATAGGGAAAGGGGAAACGAGGCAGGAAGGGATGCAGGTGCTTTGCTTTACAACGGGAAATGAAAATTTTGATGTTAATATATAAAAAAATGGAAAGGCTTTTTGCATAGGAAATCTTCTCAGAAGTACTCATATAACCCTATGATTCTTAGGGAAATCCTTCATTTGTTTTTAAAATGTTGAGTAAACACGGATGCAGCTGAGGAACAAACAGAGAAAGGGAAAACAAGAACTGCTTTCTCCTCTTGTTTATTCTTTCAATAGACAAATTCCAGCTGAAACTGCCTGATGCATCCTGATGCAGGGGCAGAGTCTCACAAGGCTCTTGGGTATCATCCTGTTCATAATATCATTACCTCAAACATTTTTATAGCCCTGGTAGACACAGAAAACCAGCTGACCACCTCCTGCAACATCCCAGGAGAAAACCCCTCAGAAGGTCGGTGGGTTATAGGGAAGGGTGGGTTTATCTCAACACACCAAGGAAAGATCAGCAGCCATGAAGAGCCCTGTCAACAGCTTAGACCCAGAGGAGAAGCTGCAGGTTGGTGTACTCTCTGGTCCTCATCACCAGGTGACCCATTGGTGAAGCCCACCAGAACACACCCCTGGTCAGCTCCCGCTGGCCTTTGCTCCCGGGACGAGACTGCCCCGAGCTGCTGCCCCTGGGGCTGCCTGTGTCCCCCTGTGCCGTCCCCACCGTTTTGTCTGTGGCTCTCATCAACGTGAGAGACATTTTTGTTGGCTTCTGAGATGACACTGAACTGAGAAAGCTGTAGAGGGAGCTGACAGCATTAATCTTTTATATTAGGACTAATCAATTAAAAGGCCATTACAGCAGGAAACGTCAGGATGCGAGATGGCCAAACAAATCTGTATTTATGCCCTTCTGCCTGGAATTCCCCACTTGCTCTTTACCATCTCCCTGAGCCATCTCTCATTTCGGATGCTGCTGGTGATGCTGAGGAGGCCTGGGGAGGAGGAGCCCTCCTGTTGCCCGGGCACTTGCAGCTCCTGGACAGACACACGGTCACGTCAAAAGATGCCACCAAAGGCACAATCCTTGAGCAGGCTTTTGGCTGCACGAGGCTTGGGCAGCTGCGGGTGCTGCTGCCTCCCTGTGCCCCCTCCAGCTCAGGGAGCCCGCTGGTACCCGCAGCTGTTTCCATGGCAACAGCCGATCTGGAGCAGGATTCCTCTCTCATCAGTCAAGGTGGCTCAAGCATCCATTACACGTTGCTGTGGCGGATTGAATAACAAACACCGACGCTAACAAATCAATGAGAGGCGCAGAATTTTAAGTCCTGCAGAACACTCACTTTCTTCTGTATTCCCGCGAGCCTGAGGCTCCCCAGCCAAGTTAGAGCAAAGGGATTTCAAATTTGGCAAGAATCTAGGTGACAGATCCTCCTGAAGTGCAAATTGACACAGTTCTACTGAAGTCAGCAGAGATATGACAATTTACACCCACTTAGGTTCTGCCACCGGGTAATTAGCACATTGCAAATAACTGGAAACATACTCCCAAATAAGAACACTCTTCAGCTTGAGGCAAGAATGTTTAAATAAAAAAAAAAAAAAAGGCACCACATCTCTTCCAAGGATTAAGCAAAATCGCATGCTTCTCTGCTGGCTTATTCTAATGTATTACTGGATAAAGCCCAAAATGCAGTCTAGTTACTGGTCTTTTTGTTTCCCTAATGAAACCAGGATGACTCCACAACAGTGTGGTCTGCCTTGATGTACCTGAGGTACTTCATCCAACATGTCTCCCACTAGGTACAGCCCAAATGCTCTTACTACTCATCTGTTTCATACCCCCCTGCTACCAAGGACCAAGCACCCAACACTGGCTCCCCCCATGCCCTAGCTGTGCCAACTAGCCCATTTTACAGACACAGAGCTAATAATGCACATGTTGAACATCTGCAGGAGTGTTAAGAGATGTTGCTGCTCTTAACATCACGGCTCCCTGCTTTTTGGCTGTCATTAATTGTTAACTACATCAAATATCTGCATGCAATATACAGCAATATGTGATGAGAGGGAGTAAACAGACTTTCACTTTTGCCTCTTGTAACATGGGCAGACCTACTAACTGATACAGAACACAGGTATTATATGTGATTAATGTTCCTCTCTTAATTGATATCCAAAAAAGGTCAAGCAGAATGGACCTCTCATTCTTTCACATCGGGCTGATGAGTCTAACATCAGTCGCAGGCAAAGCACTGGAAAAATTGATATGAGACTCAATTAATAAGGAATTAAAGGATATGACTATAACCAATGATCACCAACCTAGTTTTGGGGGAAAATACCTTTTGCCAAGGAAACCTGATTTCATTCTTTGACGAGGTTCAAGGCCTGGTTGACAAAGGCAACATATTCGTAAGGCACTTGACATTTTGTATGGCATTTGACTTAGTACCAAACAGCTTTCTAATATTATAAAAACACAGCTATACATTATCTGTAACACACACACATTTAATGGATTAAAAGTTGGCAAGCTGACAGATCTCAAAAGCATTGGTCAACTGGACATTATAATTGAATAGTGAGCTTTAGGAGAGGAGACTGCACCCTGGAAAGCAATGACTGAAGAATTAAGGCTCTGGAGTGGACAAATGACTCAGCCCACACATGCACACAGGTGTGAGGCTGAATTGCTGTCATGATGGCACCTACTGGGGAAAGAAGTGGCTGCTGGAGGTTTCTGCTCAACAGCTGGACCAAAATACCAACAGATCTCCTTTGCCTGAGTGATCATTGTATGGCTCTGCTGCCCCAGTTTGCCCAGTTAGGCCAGGTTTAAGGAAGGGAAATGTCTGAAGTGACACAGCAAGGATGCCCTTTCCTGGGATGCAGATGCTCTGTGTGCCCATCCAGCACACAGGAGCCATTAATCTGCAGGGGAAGGTGCAGACCACCCATGCCAAATGAAGGCACCTCCTGCCCTTACCACAAACCCTGTGCAGGCTCTTCATTGATCATTCCACATATGAGCTTACTGCTGGGAAGTCAAAAAGGCAGCAACATGCAGCAGCCAGAGGTCCCCAGTATTTGCCTCTTTCCCTCATCACCAGCAGAGGCTCAGGGGTTCCCAAGGGCTGGAATTGCTGTCTCTGCCTGTGGACCAGCCCTGGTGCCAAGCTGCACCCTGAATCGGCTCCTGTTGAGGAGCCAATGACTCCATGGTAATCCTCTAATGGCAGCAGCTTGCCTTTCTCCTCATGCACATTATTCCAAGGCCCAAAGTGCTGAGTCTTGGAAATTGAACATGATTTCCACACCTCAACAAGAAACAAACCAGGCCCCTAGAATGTCCCCTGCTTTGACCTGCTAGCAATGCACCATCTCTCTCTCATCTGCTCCAAGAACCTCCTGCAGGGGAACCAGTGGGGAGCAAGGGCAGGGCACTCACAAGAGGACCTGGGGCTAGACTAATGGTCTGCAGATCTGATACAACCATGTCAGACCCAAGATCAGCAGGAAGAAAGAAAGAAAGAAAAAGGCAGCACCAGAGGCACGAGGAAGGGATGTATCACCCCCAAAGCACCTGCACTGAGACAGCACCCTCCATCCACAGCCCTGGCCAGGGTGCCAGGCTACTCACAATTAAAGCCTCCTTTGGTAATGTCTCCACCAGCAGATAACTCAGAGCTTTAAGCAATGTATACATATTTTAACACCATTCGACAGGGAGTGGGAGCTTTTCTTCTCCACCTCTGGTTTGCTGCCTCTCCTTGCAGCAGAGCCATCCTTCCCCGTCCCCTCCCTCACAGCCCAAGTTTGTTATTAGCCAGGGAAACAGAGGGTGTCCGATGGCAAGGGGGGAATAAATCATTGTTCTCAGCTAAATGGAGTAGTGAGGATCTGCTGGAAACACCGCCTTTTCCCAACAGCGCAAATAATGAAGATTGCACGCACTGGGGACAATGCAATGAGCCGCCGCACTATTGATGGGGTATTTGTACAACTCCAAGAGTTATGTTTCAAAAGCAAGGTCTATTAAAGGCAGCATCTTTGTTCAGAAGCTGAGGATTAATACTGCTCCTCAGACAATGTACAGGCTTCCCCAGCTAGACCCAAGAGAAGCCTAAGGAAAAGCAGCTCTTACTTGTCTCCCCCACAGCCATCACTGTATTGTCAGCAGGACCATCACACCCCCTGCCATGCAACTCACGTGTTGCCTGTGTGTGTGTATCAGGAGGATCATTAGAGGATGTTGGTAAACGAATTTTCATGGAAACATGTTCAGAATTTAATCTGTGGAGGATTATCCCCTGGCAGACATTAAATAGAGACATTATGACACTAGATCCATCCCTGTTTAATCTAGTCTCCTGTTTCTGACAACAGCCAGCATGTGATGCACTGGAGAAAGGTGAAAGGTTTTCATAAGAAACATGATTTATCAATGCAATTGTAATTTACAGTTTAACACAATGCTGCAACACACAAAGTATCTCATCTCTAGCATCTAATTTTGTTGATGCCAGTCAGCATGTTCCACTGCTTACCATTTTAAAGCTGAAACTCCCAGGACCACTAGCTTTGTACCCTGTGCCCATCATTCTCCCAGCATGTCACCTGCATTTACAGCCAAACAGAACACCCACAGTGGGTGGGTCCCAGTGGTGACCAGTTACATGGGGCCGAATCCTGCAGCTCACAGCAATGTGCAAGTTCCAGCAGCATCAGCTTAGCGTGAATAGGTCCAAACTGGTAAAACACTTGCTGGAAAGGCAACCTGCTTCCAGAGGTTCAGAGAAATGTACACAGAGGCACTAAGCTCTCTTCTTGTTAAACTGCTACCAGGCAGAGGGGAGCTGCTACAGTTAAGGAAAAGCTTTTAAAAAATTATCTAGTCCTCATACATACGCAATAACTCCCTATTACACAGAAATGTTGGGAGCTTCAGTGCGGAAAACAGAGAAGCCCAGGTGATGAAAGCTGCCTGTCGGGACAGTCACCATCATGACTAACCAGGAGAAGCAATGAGTCAGCCTGTCCTTCCAGCCATGCCCAGCAGCTGGCCCTGCCAGCAGTCCTCCTACTGACAGGCATCACTAGCATAATCTTCCCTAAAATATGCATTTACACCTGTTCTTTTAAAGGAAGGTATTCAATTTGGTGTTCCTGCCACCACTTGAAGTCAATGGAAAGCCTGAGCCACTGAGCAGGGATCGAACTGCACAGAGACCAGCCCAGAGATGTTTATGAGTTGGCTATTTTAAACACCAAGTAACTGAGCAAATTCATGGCTCCCCTTCTGCAAATAAAAATCTCCATAACTCACCTGAGAGAACTGGGGAAGCCATTCCAGCTGTTGGCTACATCACAACAAGTAACACCAAAAATCCAGTTAAGTCTAGATTCTGATTCTCATTTTTAGGCTTTTTTTTTTGCCAGTGGCATTACTAAAAAGCAACACACTCTGTAACAAAACACCTGAACTAACCTCAGGGAAAGACTTACGGGCTTAATTGTCTGCAGCAGTTTGCAAAAGGCGCATTACAACATATTTATTAGTTAAAGATGAAAGCACTATAAATCTGTGCAAGGAAGAGCAGTATCTTTAAAGAAGATATATAATGAAAAATAAATTTACAGATAAAAAATAGGCATCAGCTTGGCAGCATTTGCTCAAGTCAGAAACAACAACCAATATTTCAAACTGTTGAAATATGTCAACTCTTCAGTTTTACTTTTTTTAACCAAAAGACAGCAGCTTCTCTTACTGATTTTGTCAGTATATTTAAAAATACATATTAGTACATTGTCACAATTGTGGTGTTTTGTTTATTTTTTTAAACCGAAGAACCATAACACATTAGAGATACCCCAAGCCTTTGAAACGTCTCAAAATGTTGTTCTCTAAGTAGTTGCACATGTTAGTAAATAACTACCTAATAATTATCTACAAAACAGAACAAGTCATGGAGGCTTTTCCACTAGAAGCATCTCTATCTAAATCCTTCCTCCTCTGCAGTGGAATATTTTATTTGACTCCTTTATATGCATGCTTTTTACATATATCTTGAAACCCTTGGGTTCAACTGTGCCTTATTACATTTTAAAGCCTTTGGATGGCAGCAGCAAAGTGTTCTGCGCTATAAACCAGAACACAGCTGAGGTTTGATGGGTTTGCTTCTCCTTCCTACCCCACAAAACACTTTCTAAATGCTATTAAAATTTAGCATACACCATAATAACCAAGCTGCATTTTTTTCCACATTTAAGTCAATTGACTTTCAAGTTTTATCTTTCCATATACTTTGAATCAAATAAAGTTGTTTCTGCAGTTCAGGAGGAAGATACTGAGGAGTCCCATGAGCAAAAGCCCAGGTATTCAATTAAAAGTGTCAGTGGCCATCACAGACAAAAGCAACAAAGTTCTAACATTTCCTGTCTTTCCCAGCTACAGTTAGTTTGGAGAAAAAAAAAAGACAAGTAAGAAAATTACCTACAAAGTGTTGGTGTGAGCAGAAAGCAAGGTATCCTGCAGGAGTCCGCGAGCACACGGCCCCCACAGCCTTCCGCCCTGCGGTTCCAACACCAGCTCTCAGTGGGGACGCGGGGGCTCATGCTGCTGAGAGGGTGTCCTGGCACTGGCCACATGTGCAATGGACCAGGTCTGACCTGGCACATGTCACTTGCTGCCCCCCAGACCCAGTCCCTGACAGGGGTTCTCCAGCACAATTCCCTCAGTACTGAGCCGTACTCTGGGGTTTGCAGGAACGATAAGAGGACACCTGGCTTCAGAAAGCCTAGACCTCTCTCCTTGTACCTTATCTCCATTCAAAGTGGAGCTTCTCTGCTCCCCAGCCTCTTGGTGCCCCCCTGCTGCCTGCCCCCCAGCTGGCACCACAGCTACAGAGCTGCTACAGAGCAGTTCAGAGCAACAAGCCCTGGGAAGCTGCAGGAGGAGTCCTTCCCCACTAGCAGGGGCTCTGCTGCTCCCGGCATGGCGGACCTCTTGCTCCAAAAGGAATAATTCCTCTCTGAAGAGCAGGAGTCCCGGAAGCACTGATGTGAGGCCCAATGTCACCTTCTCCATCGGACAGGGCTGTGGCTTGGGCTGCATCCAGCACAGTCCCGCTCTCCTAGTGGAGGTCACCTCTCTGCAGGGCTCGCTGACGGCCTCCAAAACGGTGAGAAGAGCTCCTGTCAGCACTCCTGAGGAGGGAGAGACTGCGAAGGGAGGACAGGAGCAGGGGAAATGCAGGAAAAGGTCACTTTTTACATAAATTGGAGGACTACTGAAGCATGGCCAGGTCCACAATCAACTTCTGGAGATACCAACCCTGGTGCAGCCTAAGACACTGGAGACACATGGCCAGGGAAGAGGACTTGGAGGTGGAGGTCAGGGACCCCCCAGCTCACCTGGTGGGACCCTGTGGTCCCATTTCACTGGTAAAAGAAGCATTGTGTGGACTGTCCGTAATTCAGGTTTCAGACACTTTTAAACAGTTAGGAAATGCCTGCACTGCATTGCCAGAAAGGCGAATAATACTGAAGAAACGTCATTCGGGGAGGATTCTTGTGATCTGTGCACAGTTGGACCCACCTCTGCAGAATCTCTAGCATTACAAATATAATTACAGCCATCAGCTTGTGGCAATGTGTGGGAAGGGGAATGATTTGCATACAGACTGTAGCCAAGTCGAAGCAGAAGACACTTCTCAATAGGACCCAGCAAGGCATTTAACTAGAAAATCCTTCCATTTAAAGTTACAGATAAAACATAGGGAGTCATGCTATAAACATTCCTCCTTCCAGCTGAGTCAGGATACAGAAGCTAAAATGAGCTAAATTTAAGTTACCTTCAAAATAACTAACACTGAGGAAGAAATTAAAAGATAAACCAACAGCACCCAAGGAGCTTGGTCCCAGGCCACCACCCTGCTCAGAATGAGGGAAGATGGATGCTGTTGGAAAGCCCACAGGAAATAAACCATCTGACATCAAGACAAGTATTTTTTGAGAGGGTAGAAAATTTACAGCAGGTAGAAACAAGGAAATTATTCCTGAACTCAGGCAGAACATCAAGGAAACCTCGGTGGCAGTATGATTTATTATGTTTTAGAATCACCTCCTGGCCCAGTGATGGAAGTTTCATCACTTGGAACACTTTAGGTTCTGCATACTGTTAGAAAACACACTGCAGGGCATCATCCACCTTTGGGTCAAAAGGCTGGAGAAATCAGTTAATAGATTTTCCCTGCAGCAGGTTTCTATGGTTCAAGGATTTGGAAATTACAAAGAATTAAGGAAGGAATTTTTGTATAAATCATAGTGGATTATGATTTCCTTCAACTGATGGCACTATTGCTAGAGAGGTGAGGGGGAAGTAAACCTGAACCATATTGCCAAATGGGCCACTTATGCCCCAAAGCTGAGGGGATGAACTTGACGATTTTAACAGTTTGGAAAACCAGGGCATTTGGTCTTCCTGTAATTTGCTCCCCAATGATGTGACGAGACACACAAAATGTTCACCCTGCACTGGACCAGGAGCACGTGCTCACTGCGACTCGTTTGCTTACCTACAGGTCGCTTCTTCACAACTCCTGGATCCAATTCTGGAGAGCACACAAGCCAAAGGTAATTTAAAATACTTGGCCAACTCTTTCCCTCGGTTTTGCCTTCTATCTTAACTTCCCATTGCCAGACAATATAGAAAGTGAAAAGGACAGCAGCTATAAGTTCCAGCAACGATCTAGTGTCCTGAGGAAGTTCTTAGACACTAACTCATGGGATCCAGGGATGTTTTCATGCAGCTTTCCTCTGCCACATGGATTTGGTCTGCGGAGGGTCACTTAGTCACTGGGAGTTCCACAAACATCCATTATTTAGTTCCCCAAATATTTGTCTCCTATGAAAGCTGGAAACCTCTCAATTTTACAAGAGTTTTTACAAGTCAGACAAAAGCTATTAATATGAGTGAAACCTACAATACCCCCAAAGGAGGATGGGAAAAGAAATCAGTGCTGGAAGTAAAGATCAAGCAAAGCAACGGTGACAGATGGTGCTCTACAAAAGGTCAACCCTTGGCTCCTTCTGCTGTTCATTATTTATTAACAATCTTTCTGACATTGGCATTACTGCAAGAGTCCAGTGTTATGCAGATAATAAAATGCTATTTTATAGTTCAAGGACTCCTGCAGGTACAGCAAAAAGTTTGCAAAGTGATTCCAACATATTGCATGGCACTTCAGAGGATGCACATGCGAAGGAGGGTGTGGACAGTTTGCAAAGTGAAGAGGAAATGGAAGTTTCATGGCTCACTGGCCTGGCTGCCCACCTACCCAGACTTTGTCACCACAATTTCCCATTTCTAACCCAGAACAAGATAGCCAAGGTCACGTCTGCTACAACCTACACTGGTTCTTACAGCTCCCAGGTTACATCTGCCAGAGTTCCCCAGGAAACCTTCCTTACTTCCCCCCTCCTTATCTCTGAGGATACTTGAACACCAAGGAGCACATCGCCCCTCACCCAGCAGGGGGAGGCAGGAGTCCCGGCGGCACCGCAGGTGCCTGGATCCTGCAGCAAACATCCCTGCTTCCCCAGGGATCCAGATCCCCTCTGCTTCAGCATTATGAGTCCCTCTATTCTGGAGGAAACAAAGTGCAATGTGCTTTTTCCAGCTTCAGGTAGAGAAATGAGAAAGATGATCTTGAACAACAGCAACATTATTGCTAAATACTGCCAAACCAAAGCAAACCTGGAAGAGTCCCCTAACAACATAAGAGGCACTTCTGTCACAGCAAGCCCACTATTGCCTCAGAGGAATGATCGGCATAAGTGTGATTATATCAATCAAAAATAAAAACATCATAAAAAGTAGTCAGATAGAGATAAGTTTATTACTAATTATGAGCAGCATGACATGCCCTGACTCCTTGTAAAATAAAATTAAGTCCATTTTTAATATCTGCTTCCACAACTTCCAGATAATAGACAAATTTACTTCCAAGGTCATATCTCGTTTAATACATCAAGAATTTTAACCACATGTAGGGAAACCAACAAATGCCTCCTGCTTCCTATAGAACCAAAAGGAACAGACCAGAGCGTGACTGTGTTTTATCTTCCTCCTTAGTAACTCGTTATCAGTAAGTATAAATTGAAGTTCATTTTAGAAACAGGGTAAGTTCTACATATAGATCTACAGGATTTATCAAGTCCCAAAATATTTAGGATACCCAGGGTTTTTACCCAATAACAATAGGAGCAAGCACCAGCTCCTCCTCAATAAATGCAGATTAGGTATTGATGCTGGCCACAGCATGGGAACAAGAGCTATAAACAGAGGGAAGAAAGGCTAGCTTCTTTGATGGACTGCTCCTAAAGATCATGGCCCACCCTACCAGGCTCAAAGCTGTGAACAGTCAGCAGTGCTGCCACCCTGGAGAAGAGAGCCCTGTTCGTGCCAGCAGCGCATGACAGCAACGGGCAGGGACAGGCAGGGCAGACACTGTTCTGTGGAGCTGCCTACAGTTCCAAACAGGGCTGGAGAGATATGAACAAGTTTTTCTGTGTCAGAAGGAGTGGCACAGCTTCCCCTTCTGGATTTCCAGCAGCATCTCTGCTATCTGAGAGTCAGCAGCTCCCAGAAAGTATCGCTACTGCATGAGCTGAACACACAAAATGCTTCCCCCAACCTCCTGCCAGTCCCACGGACGTGCCACTGACTTACCAGGACAGACTTTTGCTGCAAATGCCCCAGATCTGATGCTTTCCTGATGGTTTCCATCTTTCATTATTTGCTTTGCTACTTTATAGCCAGGGGCATGCAAAGCCAGAGCACACACACTATTCCCTTCCTACCAAAGCTCCTTTCCCTCCCATACACTCTGGCTTTGCTTTTCCCTTGGGTTTCAACCTTATGACTTGGCCATAACAACACAACGTTTACACCTGCTGTAAATGTCAAGCCAAAGTAACAAACCAGTTGTATTTTATCCCATAATGCTGGGGTTTACCCATAACTACTAAAAAAACTCCAAGAAGCATTAAATACTCTCTGAGCTTTCTCTGGAATGTGCAGTGCTGGGTAGCAAAGGGCAAGAAGCCGAGATCCTGCTGCCAGGACCTGAAACCCACCACATACAGAAATCCTTCCTTCCAGTTCAATCTGGAACTTGGAAACTGCAAGATTAAGGAAAAAGTATCAGCAAGTGATTTAGCCAACTTTCACATGTTGACAACTTCAAAACACTAACTTTTGTACTGATAGTGCTTTACAGCCAGACAAAATTCCACTAAAAAGACAGGATTAGCTGCCAGTGATGCACCCATCTGTAAAACAACAATACGTTGCTGGAAGCCAACATACATTCTCTGAAAGTGCCCCCACGGACAGGACCCCAGTTTGGCCATCCCAGTTGTTCTACAGCAACAAAGATGGCTCAACAAGAAATGGAAAAGCTTTTCATATTCTCATCACAGTTTCTGAACTCCAGCAATGTTCAGCACTTTAAATTTATGTCTGTGAAAAGCTTCATGAACTTCTAATGGATTCCTGAGAAGGGGCAAGCAGTGGCAGATGTTATTTTTGGGAACTGGTCCTCCAATATCACAAGGGTGAACAAGAAATAAAATGAAAGGAGGGCCCCCTTGTATAACTCAGGAAAAGGCTTATGGTACAAGGAGCTGAGTTACAATACTTACAGCCTAGTAACGAAGTAGCAGACAAAGGATATTCTACTCATTGGGCGCTTTTTAGAGTATGGGTTCTGCTGACTGTGAATGAAAATGTGTATAAATAAACGTAGAGCACACTGGCAATGATGTTAAATGATGCTTCGTATAATTATCGCTATTCTGTGGTACCATTAACAGACAAAAGCACAGAATCCTAATGACTGCATTCCCACAGCCGTCCGGATTTGTTGTCTGACACCACGTGGCTGTAAAACCTCCCTACAAATGCAGCTGCTGATGGCACAAGACCCACAAGCAGACAGTAAGAGTCTGTTTTGGCAACAGTCAATCCATTTTGCACATGAAAACCAGCAGCACCCTTTCTGCCACAGACTGAAATAAGGCTTTCTGCATTCACCCAGGCATGGTCAGAGCAGAGCACAGACTGGGATGCTGACAGACCGGTTCTCACGTGAGGATCAGTGGGAAAACTGGACTCAGCCACTTCTGCAGAAAAAAAGACCTTTACATCATGTAACTCTCCCAACAAAACTGAGCCATCACCACAACATAAAACCCTACACAGCTCTAAGGCACCGGCGCCTTGGTAGTTTATTTCTCAACTGTGTACCTACCACTTAACTCTGAAAAATACTACTTATAAAAGATTATTCCTAAAAGCAAAGTTTGGAATTTTATTACACCTCTGTGCTAGATCAGCTGATCTTTGAAGAAATAAAGTTGTACCCTTTTCATTTGATATCCACAGGACAATATTTTAGCTGTGAAAGAAGTCAGAAGAAAAAGATCCACAGGGCTCTTGCCACGTGATGCATGTTTTGGGCAGCAAGGCCAGCAGCAAACGGTCACCACGCAGCCTTACTAATGTAGCACACTGGAATTTGATGGATTATCCCTACCAAGGTGGGAAAATACCATTCAAAAGGCTGCAAAAGCAGATGGAGCACATGAAAAGCACTCAGAAATGCAGAAGGGGAAAAATGACGCTATAAAGTTTAGAGCAAGCAGTAAGAAGTAAACCCTGTGATGCTACACTTGCCAGCAGCTGAATTAGAGAATTCTTGACCTCAATAACCAAATGCTCTTCCCATTTCATAGCGCACTGTTTATAATAAGCACTTCTATTACTATTACTGCGTTTCAACTTCATTTTGCTGTGGGAGCCACCACATTTGTCCCTTTTGAAGACTTATTTACTCCTTGGAGAGAGTAGGATGCCCAGATGGAGACAGCAGTGATGGAGGGCTCTGCGGAGGAGCCGCTGGAAGCTGCCCAAAGGCTGCCTGCAGATCCTGCCCACAGAGAATGCTTGTGGAGAGGGAGGATGATCACACAGTAGCTCTGAGCCCGTCCCATGCTGGTACCAGCCTGACAGTCTGGGAGAACATACTCATGTGCAGGGAGCAACCTACAGCCACCAAGACATAGAAACCCAGGTGAAGTCACGTCCTTGCTTTTCACAAGGGGAAGGAAAAAAAAAAGGAAAGCTCCCTCTCTTTAATGCTCTAGAGCCTTGAAAATGTTACTGCATCTGCAGGAAGGGAATGGCTTATTTCAAGGTCATTTTAGCTGAGTTCACCTTGAATGTCACAACGTACCTTAAAGCCCCATTAAGCTATATTTTTATTTCTCTACCAGCAGATTCTCCTCCAATCCAAATTATTTTTTCTTTTGAGAAAAAGCAATAATTTGTTCCTGGTGCCCTACTTCATGCATTTCCCAGGGCCACAAACACACCTTGGCTCAGGACAGGGCGCAGTGCAACACATCAAAGCCAGGCTCAGAACAGCACAGAGCAGCAAGCAGACACTCCCCGGGAGCAGTGAATGTGCGGATAGGTGTTTGTTGCCTGCAAACTGCCATGCTAAGCAAAATACAAAGTCAATTTGGTTTAAAAGAAATTGATTTGGGAGCCTTCGATTCATCAACATTCATTTTTTCCAACAGAAAACAGGGGCTAAGTAACTATTTGATATTCAACCCCAAAACTCTGGTTTAACATTTGGTTTCACCCAACATCTGGCAAGCATTTCTTTAAATTGCTTCTGCGATTTTAATGAGCTGCCTCCTGGGAATGCCAGGCATCCCCAGGGAATCTGACCATTCACACCCCACAGCCATAAATGTCACTCAGCATCTCCCTCCCCAGGGAAGGGGAACAGGCCCAGGCAACCCCCTGCCTGCCCCACCACCATCAAGGGCATCACACAGGAGTCACCCACACCACAAACTGCTTCTTTGTTCCCACACATGAGGAGGGATTTTCTCACTGAAACAGGAGGAGTGCCACCAAAAAACCCTGTGCTGGGATCCCTCTGCCTTCCCTGCCAGAATTCTTTCAGCATCATACAAAATGCCTGTAGTGCTGCTATGAACACAAACCATCCTTCAGTTGCAACGTATTTTGAACAAGCAATTCAAAAGCTTACAAACTTTGCTTAATTTTACTTTTTTATATAAAGGTATCAGAAGTCTCCCTTTCAGCAAAGAGATGCAACTTTCTGCTTCCTGCTCATTTTATTCCATGCTGACATCGCTGAAAAATCTATTTTTAAACAGAACTCCTTTCCGATAATCTATATCAGCAATCAAATGCAGGCACAGCAGTTATCTGACAAGTTAAAAATTCTCTGGTATTTTCCCCTAAATAGTTTCATGTACTGATTACTCAGAAGAGCATATTCTCTGCAAAGCTGCAACCAGGCACTCAGTTTTTGCTCTTACTGATAAATGTAAGCAATAAAAATATGTTCTATTCTACAGCAGTGCCTATTAAAATGTAAACACAGCCAGAAGATTTTGAGAGGCTACAAAAATGCTTTATTCACCAGTCAGAGGGAGAGGCTGTCTGAGGCACGGTACGTACACCCACCAGCTGGGGTGTTGCACCAGAGGCTGACAGGACAGTGACACCAGTGTAGGACCAGGAGTGTGGGGGGGTCTGGGGCTCCTGGCATTCGGGTACCCAAAATGAGGAGTTGCCACAGAAGTGGGATGTGGGATTGATGTGTACAAAGGCAACCTGTGAGCTGCGTGGCTGGGGCAAGGGCCACTGCATCAGGGTGCTTCCCCTGAGCCAGACTCAATAAAGCTGTTCCCAAGGCAATGGGGAAGCGTCCATGTCCGATATCGTGGGGAATTTTCCTGTCTCTGAGGTCAGAAATACATTCACAGCCTGCGCTGAGCAAGATGCTGATGAATTAAAATTCAAAACGTCCCTCATGAATAATTCATGGCTGCGTACAAGTAAATTATAGCAATGTAAATATATATGTGTATATAAATAGATACGTACATATGCAAATTAATACATTAAGGGCTTGAGGTATCCATAAGGAAAAATACCAGCCACATAAGAACGTTTGCTTAATACCAGATCAAACACATAAAACTAAAGAAACAGCTTGTAAATTTATCAAAATACGGCATAAGGCAGTCCATGTACCACGTGCACTTGAACCAGAGGCTACAAATCCTCCTGGGTTTTTTACATTTCTTTTTTTGCCCACTTGATGTTTTACTCTCATAGAGCTTAACCCACCACACCTGGGTGGGAGCTGAGGTGACAGCTCAGGGTGCAGCCACCGCTGCTGGCACCACCACGCTGAGCCACCGAGTTACCACCTCAGCAAGCTGCAGCTCAATTACAGGAATAACAATTACTGTGGCAAGCCAGCAAGTGTATGAAAATCCTTGAATTCTTATGAATGACAAAACAATATAAATGATAGACATAAGTGCAGAGTCCATTTATCATCCCCTTCTCCCTCACAGCAAGGAAGGTGGGATCACATTAAAAATAGAACAGACACCTGCAAATAGATGAGTATTTATATGGAATATTGTGACAACTGTCACTTCACATTAGTCAGAGAGATCCCACAGGACTTGGGCAAGTATTAAATGTACCAGTTTTTGTTTACTGGCAAAGTATAACAAAATCCACCCTCCCCAATGGTTTCCTGGTGGGGATTGTTCCTCTCCCTGAAGTAATTCATGAAATAAGGATGTTCTTTTAAGATCCTCATGGAAAACACTATCAGGGTACCAGAGTGCAGAGAGGGGGCTTTTTCTGATTCCTCCGACTCCTTCACGTTTTTCAGGATGATTTCATTAGATCAGGCTCAAAAAATGACCGTAACTCACCCAAAGCCAGGACGGTCCCGTGCGAGGAGGTGAGGGCAGTGCTGGCAAGGAACCTCCCTGCAGCGGGACAGCGAGCGAGGGGCAGCATCCTGCCCCCGTGGTACAGCCTTGCTTCTCCTGCAGGGACACCACAACATCTGTGGCAACGTGGCCACAGCTCCTGTGCTTTCTGGTGGAGATGGCCTGTAATGAATCCTCTGTGAAGCTGCAGGCGATGCTGCCTTCACATTTTCCCTCAACTCTGATAAAGATCAGAAGTAGCACTTTGGGAATGTTCTTAGAGGGACTTCAAAAAATGTATCTTGACCTTTTTAAGCTTAACCTTAACCATTTGGACACTTGTAACTTCCTTCAAGGCATTTCCCAGCATTTCTTGAGAACTTCACCAGCTCACAAAGCAGAGGGTCACTCCTGCCTACCCACAGAGTGCACCATTTCTGTCCATTTTACCCAATTCCCTCATTTGCCAACCAGTGGACAGAAGCTATTAAGATGAAACAAAACCAGATTACACTTGCCAGCCCAACCCATGGGAACACATTTCAACTGAAGCTGCTGAAATGACAAACATATTGTCCCCCACTTACCCTAACTGACAGGCTGTAACTGCAGGGAAGGCACAGGGAAGCAGCCTGGCAGTCCTGCTTTTATTTCCCAGATCTTCCAGGTATGACCTTCAGACCCACTGGGAAGCACCTTGCTGGATGTGCCATGTGGGCAAAAGAAGCACCATCTCCCTTCCTTACCCTGAGTTTGGTTTACACCTTGACCTGCAGCTTCCCATTGGCTTGTCCAAGGGCTGCTTCCTTCTTTTGCCAGACTACCCAGGGAACTGCCAACAGCAGAGCTCACCTGCTGCTTCCTGCTACTTCCCAGCCATGCCTTTCCCTGCTCTTTTGAGTCCAGCACGGAAAGCCAGAGTCTGGCATGGAAAAGTACAACTGGAAACTTCTTTAGTGAATGAGTAAACTGTTATTGAAATTCCTCCATTATAAAAAAAGGTGGTTATCTGATTGATAGTTCAAATTATTAGCCCAAGAAATAAAGATCAGAAGAGGTCTGTACACTCCTGAGATATATTTCTTGGGCACATTCCTCAAGGGTCTCAGGGAAGAAAAAACAGAAATCCAGACCTGGAGCTACTTCTGTTTATGTACAATAATAAGAAACTGCTGCCTGTACAAATTAAGCATTTCAAGGTCTTGTGTGTTACTCTGAGCCTCATGAAACAAAAATAGGACTTTGGTGAAGGGCCTAGACACTCCTTTTCCTTGGTGAAAGACATTTACATCACTCAAAGCAAAATGTATCCTCAATGGCGATGCAGCTCCTCTCCAAAACACATCATGCCCTACATTTTATCATCAGCATGGTTAATCATTTATACAGCCCTGCAGATGCACACGACGCTCTGCCAGAAGATGAAGGCACGTTGCGTGCCCCGAAGAACAGCCGCATGGTACAGGGAAGGCAAACAAGGGCAGAGGAAGAAAAGACACTGGATACAACCTGAGTTGGACAGGGCTGGAAAGGGAAGAGGTGATGGACATGGGGACAGGATCAGAAGGGGTGAAAGGAATTACAGAGCCAAGTGGGAAATCAGGACAAGAACACATCAACCAGGCGAAACAGAAAACGTTAAAAGTGAAGAAGAGGGACTTGAAACAGATACAGAAAGAGCCAAGATGCCACCAATGGGATCCAAAGAGAAGGTGACAGACTGGGGGTGGCAGGCAAGGATAGTGTTGACCAGGCACCAGAGGTTTGAGGGGAGCTGCTGGAAGGATAAGGAGGTTATCAGAGTGCACAGGAAGGCTTCTGGCAGCAGTGGCTGAAGGAAATGGGAAAATGTCAGGAGTCTTCCGGAGAGAGCAACAAAAATGCTGTCTTAAACCACCTCACGCAAGAGAAGAGACAGGACTGCTCAGATCAGAAATATGTAAACAGTGAAGTGGCTCAGCAGAACGGATCCCTGTCGGACATGCGTCACAAACCCACATTAACATTCCAGGGCTGCTCCTCCTGGGTTTGTGCCTCTCACTGAGGGCACAGCCTTGGCTCACCTCCCGGCCAGCATCCCTAGCCCTGTCACCTTGGACATGTGCTCCTGATGAAGGCAATCTGTCAGTAGCCTCTGACACCCCAGATGTCCCTCTTGCCTTGTCCCCATGTCCAGGGCATCTGGGCTTGTTTGTACCAACCCTGCTCATGGGGAGGCACAGCCTGTCCAGCAAATCTCGGTCACCAGCTCTGGGAATTGCCACAACCACCCCAGAATCACACAATTGACAGAGTTGGAAGGGACATATAGAGATCATCTACTCCAATTCCCCTGCTACAGCAGGATTCCCTGGAGCACATCCTGCTCTAGACCTTGCTCCCTCCCACCTGGTTGTCAACAAGTACCTGCCATGCACGGGGCAAGGAGCTCTCACAAAATCCTGGGGTGAATAAACTCAGGAATATCAAACAGATGGAAATTGGGAAAAGTGGCAGAGTTTGCACAAGACTCCCAAAAGTGCACTGTGGTCTGTCAAACCTGCTGCAGTGTAATTTCAATAAGTCTAATCTACCCAAGAGGAAAATAAGGGGAACAGGAAAGAAGCAGGTACTTGAGAGGTTCCCTTTAGCCCAACTAGGTCTGGGACAGCTCATTTCCACAGGTGCTGATGTCCTCCTGCCCCTGCCTTGCTCCCCCTCCAAAGGGGCTCATGAAGGCACCGAAAGCACAGGGAGCTTCCACAGCCGCCACCTGCCCTGGCAGGATAGCCTGTGGGGGGACCCAGCTGCAGACCCCTGGGGGGCAGGGCAGCCAGCACCACCACAGATGAGCACAAGCCATTAGCCCCTTAGAGCACTGTTCCTAAGCATGCAGGTTCCCTGTCTTTGCCCACCTTTAAATCATGAGCAACGTATTTTTGAAAGACAAAGGCTCAGCGAGAAGTCATGGACTCAACTCAGGCAGTGGCAGGTGGAAATTTCCGATCTGTGCTACGCAGGTCAGATAATCAGATTCGTTCCTCTTGACCTCGCAATCAGGATTTCAACTCATGCACCCTTCCAGCCACAAGGTATCAGGAAACACAACAGCTAACAATCATTTGCATTTTTTTCTCCTAAAATGGACTTTCAACAATTATCAGGCATCTGTCTTTGATTTTGACAATCTAACACTAAAATCCTGAACTATCCCAAATCCACTTCAGATTTTGTTTGTTTAATGAAGAGTTGAGCAATTTCAAAGGTGATTTTACAATTCAAATACAGGGTGGTTGCATGCTGAGAAGTTCCTTTTAATATCTGAACAGTCCTCCAATAACAGTCTCATGGTTTTAATCTTTCTGGTATTGAAGACAATCTAGTTGATCTTACAGACACTTCTGATGAAATTAGCCTTTTCCTCTCTCCAATTTTCACACAAATATATAAAATATTTACAAATATGACATGATGAACTTAACGTTCTTCTGCTTAGGGCAACACTGTGCCACAGGCAGGTGATATTTATTAGTCATAGAAGAAATTAAACCTCAACTTTTTAAAAACTCATTATTTAACTCAACTCAGTAGGGGTTTTCCTCCAACACCAGTCACTGCACAGCTTTTATAGGTTATCTATAAAAAGAGTTATTTTTGCAGATCGAAGTCAACAACAAGTCAGTAATTTTTGGCAGATAGCCTTCACTGTTCTGCTAGCACAAGCGCATCCAACTGCTGATGAACCTTAATGTTTCCCTGGTATTGTTTTCTGCTATAAAATGGAAGATGTAATTTACGCTGAAGGTCAGTCCACACCAAAGGCTGCAATCTGTGACAGCAGTCAGGAAACCCACTGAAATCTGTAACACTGTGCAGCATCCTCTGGACTGTCACAGCACAGCTGTTGGTGTGTCCTCTACCCAGGATGCTGCAGAGCTGGAAGCTCCCCTCCTCCTGCACCACCAAGGAACCATCATCGATCTACGGATGAAAGCACAGCCCGTGGAGGCTGCCAGCACCACCAGGTTAACTCCATGCACACTTTCTGAAGAAGGATAAAGTCCTGACCAGCAGCCCACACCTCTGGCAGGGACACCTATCTCAGAACAACAAGGAGTGAAAATCCAGCTTTTTAAATAATTGCCTTGTACAACCTAAACACATTACATCTTAAAAAAAGCGCACATAATTAAAACCTAGACTTCTTGCAATACCTCGGAGTCAGGCAATTATGAAGCACTTTTAATGAGTAGTTCAGGTAATTAAAGAAGTCAAACACATAACAGGCAAGAAGCAGTGTCAGTGAGTTACTGCTCTGTGCACCTTGCTCTCTGACCCTGACCAGAGCTCCCTGTGGCACCAGTCCTGTCTCCTGCTGAGATCTCATCCTGGCTGTACAGCAGCTCGGAGGGGGTTTCACACCAGTTTCAGCTGCAACTCATGTTTAAGTGTTTTAATACTGACATGCACACAGTATGTTGGGTAACTGCTGCTGGAACTCAGTGTGTGCTGTATCTCATCTAGGATATGCAATTTACTGGCTATATTCTAGTAAAATAACTGGATGGCTTTCTGTCATGATAAATAACAGTTTATAGCATAATGGAATTAATATTTACTTTGGAGGCCATGTGGACTATTCAAATGAAGTTGCTATATCTAGAACAATCTCAACAGCTGCTGCTTTTTTAAATGCTTTGAATTGACAAGACAACACACAAGTATTGAATTCCAGTGCCTTGCTGTCATTAATAAACCTCAGTATTTTGGACTTGTAATCGAAACCCTACCATACATTTTGCACAGTTACTGCAGTTCAAAATGGGTCAATCCAGAAGCGTGACAAACTCGCCACTGAAAGGCCTCTGGGGTCTGGGACTTTGTTCTGCCCACCCAAAGGACGGGGACAGGGCAAGATTGTGGTTCTGAAACACATGGCTTGGAGCCAGGAGCAGAAACCTGAGCAAGCATTTCCAACAAAGTTAATTTTTTAATACGGAAAAACTGTGGTTTTATAATTACAAATGTATTTTTTTTTAATCAACAAGAAGAGATTAAAAAGACCCAAAGTCTAAACATCTCTTAATATGAAAGTAGGAGGGAAAAGAAACTGACCATTTTTAGATGGATTTTTCTCATATAAGCCAAGTTAATACAGCACTGTCAATGCTCAACCTTTGTTTTTATCCCCATTATCTTATCACCAAGCAGCAGCACACACTGTGGTGGTGCCAGTCCCTCCCTGATGTTCTTGGGCCGCTGCTGCAGACATCAGTGCAGGAACTTCTACACAACACACGACCACTGCTGCTCACATGTTTAGCTGCACAAAATTCTGTTATGATAGATGGATAAGGAATGAATGAACCAAAACCACATTATCGGTGACCAAAACTGAGGCCATTCTCCTGGGCTCCAGACGGTCCCTGAGAACACAAGGTTGCAGCATGCAGAGCTCAGCCAAAGCATCTCCAGGTCACCCAGGGAACACACGAGCTAAGCCCCATGCCCAAAGGAACAGGCTAAAAGTCCAGACAGATGCCAAAGCCTAACATAAATGGGTATTTTAATAATTGTTTTCCCAGTTGGTTTGCACTGTGCATAAAGGCCAAGATGGGCTGCTCAGGGCAGAGCACAGCAGATCAGCAGAAGCATCATCCCACTCCTGGTGCCACAGTGGAGGAAAATGCCACTTCCCAGACTGCAACTAGTCTGTAAAAGTTTTGCTATGTTTAACAGCACTCATTTGTCTTCAGAAAAGCCTGCAGCTCTGCTACATATAGCCTGCAAAAACCTGAACAAAGGGACACTTGTTCAAAACTAAGTCCAAGTGTTGGACACAGCCCCTGCTTTAAGAGAGGATGGGCATGAAGGGAAGGAGATAGAAGGCAGGAAAGGAGAAGGCATTTTATCTTTTTCAGCTCAAAAACATGTTTCCATTTAGTAGGACAAAGCTACAATAAATTGTTCTGGCCGTGGCAGGTAAGACATTACATACCAAATGGAAACCTGTCCCCAGGGACCACAGTGAGCCTGACCGACCAGGGGACACAGACGGGGCAAAGCTGGGGCTTACATCATGGGTGCTCAAAAGGAGGAGTAGTAACAGTGCAGCAAAACCAATGGCATCTGTATGAACAACTTCCAGTGCTGGAACATAAAAATATTTCCTCATTCTCGTTTGACTCAAAATTTGTTTATGGCAACAGGCACACAAGAACTGCAGGCAAAGTGTAACCACCAACAGAACCACCCACACAGTATTAAAGAATATACTTAGGTCAGACAGAAGACAATCTTCAAAACATGTTTATAGTGCTCTAAGACATCACAGTCCTCAGTAGCATGGGGCCTTTTAATGGAAAAATGCAACATATTTGTTGCTGTAAGTGACAAGAAACAGCCACAGGCAGGCATGAAAAAGATGTCCCGGAGATCCAAATCTTAACTTATTAATTAATTTGGAGACCTGAATCTTTAACCTCCTGAAGCCCAGGTATCTCATAAAAGTTGAGGGTTATTTTACCTTATTTTGAGAACTCACCAAAATATTAAGCCAAGCATAACTTCGCAATTGCAGACGAACTTCAAGTCTTCCCTGATTCTCATCTGCAGAATTTGTGTGACCTCAACAGATTGCGGGTGCTGATTCTCTGCAAATGCTTGCAAAAGCTGTCCTCCCGTTCCTGGAGTAAGCCCGTGTGCGGGACGGGGAGGGACAAGCCCCGCAGCTGCGAGCGGGGCTCGGGCACCGGCCCCGCGGGCAGGGGCTGCGAGGAGCTGCCGCCCCCGAGGAAGGGCTGAGGGGCGCACAGGAGCTCGGGGGTCCTGCTGCCTGCTCTGCAGAGCCCGGGCTGAGGCTGGAGCGATGAACCTGTCCCCGGGATGGGGGAGGCTGAGGCCGCGGGGTGCCCAGGGCCGCTCGCCCCCGGCAGCCACGCGGTGGCAGCAGAAATGTGGGAACACCCGAACGGCCGAATGCATCATCATGCAATTGTAACGAGAAGATACTCTGCAAAGACAAGGCAGCTGCTAAACGTAAGCCAGCGTCCATGACATTGCTAAGACAAGCAGGGAGCAGAAAAATAGTTTTTCCCTCTGAATTACAATAATTTACATTTGCTACATTACTTTAATTGCCGATAGAGTCACGTGCTTTCTTGGAGCACTGCCACAATACAACCCTCTCCCCCCACTATATTTGGATTGTAATTTACCATACAGCAGACACAGGCTCCTGTTTCAAAGTAATTCTCCGAGGTTTGGGCAATCAACTTCTCTCAGCTTTGGCTACAGGCTTATCCTGCAGGGTACTGCCTGTCTCCTGAGAAGTGATGAACAGTCTGGGTTCACCTGAGTCACATGAGATCAGTTTATTCTAAGAAACATAAGGTTTGGTTTGTTCGATGGCTGGCTGCCCCACAGTTTCAAACCTGGCACGCTCAGGGAATGGAAAACACCCACGATCTTGTTCCTGTCAGCTCCATCCCATCAGCAGCCATTATCTCAACCACGTTAGCAGGGGCCGACATCTCATTAGTGCCCTTTTGTCTAAGATGCTTGCCTGCTTTGTCTTTTTTTTTTTTTCCCCAAAAAGGTTATTTTCCAGGAGCTTGTTGAGGCACGTTTTTATTTTACAAACACTTGGCACCCAAAGTGAGACTATCTATAAAAGCCTGACAAAGCACCAAGCTGCACTGATGAGCACAGCTCTCGCCGTCTGCTGCTCACAGACGCTCGGCATCACCATCCCACCCGGATCCCAGAGGGTTTGGATTCCCCAGGCTTCCTTCCTGCAACTGGCATTAAGGACAGGGATATGCACTTCCTGCAGATTTTGACTACAACCAAGAATGTGTGAAAGGGGTATTGGCATGCACTGGCTAATCAATCCTCACCTCTTGCCTATAAAAAGGGTGAGTAAATAATATCCTGCAAAGTGGTGGCCATTAAGCATGCACACCTGCAGGACAAGGCCACACTGTGAAATCCTGTTTTGCCACCTCTCGTGTCTCTACTGCACTTTGGGAACAATACCAGACTTGGCTTAGGAACTCCAGCACCTTCAAACCCTTGACAAGACTCTGCTCTTACTGCTTCCTCTCCCCACGTACACTTCAGTAAACGATACCTGTCTTTCCAAGAGGAACTCAGGAAATTAAAATGTTTAATGCATCTCTGATGCATACAAAATTAGCAGCAATACAGCAAATGAGATTTGCTTTCCTTTCCAACACACCATCAAATAAATAAATAAACACATTAAAACCCAGGCACATGATGCAGACACTGATGCTCCTCATTTCCAGTGGAAGCCCTTATCTCCGTCACAGCCCACAATGCAATTACAAGATTACAAGGCACACGCTGCTTCAGCATCTGGATCCTCCATGCAATCACAGGGAACCCTACAGAAAGATGAAGCCTCTTAATCTTGCGAGGAATGGCTTCAATTTTGCCTCCCTGTGCTGCACCCCACTGAAAACGCCTGGGGGCCGTCTGAGGCTGCAGCCTCTGGAGTTGTTCCTTCTCTGCGCCTGTACAGAAAGACAACTACGTGGTCAAAAAAGTAAACGCAAGCCACTGTCTCTAGTGCAAAAAGTACATACATTTATTGTTTTGCTGCAAACTGTCTCATCTAAATTGCAAACACTGGGATAAAGCTCAGATCAATAAACCTCCACTCCCATCTCCAGTCCCCAGCACCTTACACTGAGACTGCAGACCCAGCAATGCAATCTCCATATATTTTATTCTCAAAATATTTCATTTCTGGCCACCAATCTTTAGATCTCCTATTGGATTTTGTTTTCGTAAATGGATTTTCCCACAGAGCTGGCAAAAAACATATTTAATTTTGAATTTCTCTAAACTGAAACAGTCAATAGAAATGTCAATGCATATTTGTGCTGTACAGCCTTCGCAATGACACAAACCTCACATTTCAGGGAGGGATACAGGGGTGCCTGTTAGCTTGGCTTGTGTCTGCCACTTTCTCAAACATTTTATTTAATAAGGATGGCTAAGTAATATAAAAGTATATATATTAAATGATTGTTTGCTTGGCTTGGGTGTGTGTGTGTGTGTCCAGAAAGAAGCAGCAAATCAAGAGGAAGATGAAAACATTGGAATAACCCCCAAGCTGAGGCCCAATGCATGGGCTGATGTCTGTCACCCCATTTCATACTGCTGAACATCCAGCATGTTTAGGCTCCTAATTCCTGTTCAACAGAGGAGTGTACAAACTCACAGCCCCTGGTTCCTCCTCTCCCCCCCAGCATGTGGTGCACTTGCAGCATCAATTACTCAAACAATTTCAATCTATCCAGACGCTAATGTCATTAGTCCACAGAGATCCTTTTGGAATAATTTACATTGAAACTGCCTTTACATGCTAAATGAAAAATGTTTGCCTTTAGTGAATGGGATTTGAATTGCAATCCTACCACATGTGGCTCAGCTTTATTCACACTATTTATTAAACAGGAGGAAAAAAAGTGATGCAGTCAATTACAAAGCAATTACCTGAACTGCTGCTGCAGACCTGTTGCCTTGGGCTGAAGGGACAAGTGACCTTGACTTGGGCAGAACTTGCCTCTGGGTCACCTGCCTATCACCCAGAAAGAGGTCCTGGCCCCCAGGCCTGCCCTGCAAGGGCCCTTTGCTGCTCCAGGGTCTGCAAAGGTGGAACCCACCACATGGCTCACTATAAGTCAATACAGAGACACTCAGGTTGAGTGGCACAACCAAAAGCTCTCACTTTTTGCTTTACTTCATCACATTTCTGCAAATCCTCGGTTGCTACCATGGAGCAAATTGTTTTTGAAAAAGTTCAATCTGCTTGGTTTTAAATGTTGTCTTTTGTTGAAGGCAGATTAGGAAGGCAAGGATCCCTTACCCCACTGAGACTGCACTGAGTGAATGGTGGAGGGAATCAGATAAAAGGGGAGAAAGTCCAAGAAAGCAGTTTAATCCTTTCATTCCACCTTTTCTCCCTTAATCCTACAAAACTAAAACCAAAAATGTTTTCCATTCTGGTTTGTGTCCAAAACAACATGTGAACTGCGTGCAGAAGCGGCCTCCTGGAGTTACACCAATTACAGCGAAGGTAACATTTGCTCTCCCTGCCCTGCAGCAAGGCCCCGCTCCTGCCCCTCCCATAATTCAGTCCATTCCCAATTAGTCACTGGAAAGACTGTTCACAAAAGCAGGGATAAGAAACAGTCGTGTTTCTTTGTGAATTCATTTTCATTGGTCTCAGAGAAAGGCTCCCCTGTTTCCCAAGTGTCTCCATCTGGAAGCGTCTCTGTGACCAAACTTTACAGCTGATGCAACAATCCAGAGGGAAACACTTGTGCCTGGTTCATGGTATTTAGTTATTCTGGACTGATGCTGCCAGGCTCAGAGAATGAAGGAAATGCAGCACAAAAGCTGTATTACAACACCTCAAGATTTTGTAGTTTTCCCACAACTACTCACTCACCTGCTACAGCAAATCCCCTCTCCAGGACACACGCTAGGAGGGAGTCAGGGGACAGGGACTCCCAATTAGGAGGCATCCAGCCCAGCACAGCCCATACTCAGGCCCTTCATTTAACACCAGAAAAGCTCGGCGGTGGCAGTGACCTGCAGCTGCACCTACACCACGTACCTCCTGCTGAATCCAGAAAGTCCTCCAGGCTTTGGACCAAACAGACATAGCAGCACACACCGTGTAAGACTAATCATGGGCCCACATTTCTTTGCAAGAGCAGCAATTAGGGCAGTTCTGCATGTGTTCTGTCACAAGACTGAACATGGACCCTCTTTCTTGCCCCTGATCATGCCAGCATTGTTCATGGGACCTCACCAAGCCAGCGGTCCCAACCTCTGCCAGGGAAAGCATCCACATCCTGCAAGCCCCATGTACATCAATTCCATTGGACCAGAAGCATTCCAAGGAAGCTGCCTGCACCTGCTGACATTTCACACTGTTACCTGCTTCCCCTCACACTGCACTGCCCAGAAGTCATAACACCACCAGCCTGCTTGTGAGCAGCAAGTTTGGAGTGTTTCAACTCCAGAAGTTCTCTGCCAAAGATGGCTTTTCTTGGAGTGTTGCACAGCAATGTACTGGTGGCTTGGTATGAGTTACTCCGCAAAGGAAATAAAGCCAAATATTTTACAGCACATCTCTGAATGAACAACTCCTGCAGGCATCTGACCTGCGTGTCCATCTTCTAGCCAAGGCAAGGATCCAAGCGGATGTGATCCCGACAGCGCCAGACCTGAGCAGAGCATCTCCTCCAACATCACACACAAGCCTTGATCTCAGCCTGAATCTTCATTCTCACACACCAGATATTAAGAAGGCTTTTATTGCTGAAGTTATGCACCGTAAAATGAGCTACAACAATTAAAGGATTAGGTGCGTTACAGGCCTGTTGAATAAAGCTCCTCAGCATGTATGGGGCGTTAGGAAAAGATGCCAAAGCCCACGACCATTTACTGTGAATTTATGCTACTGCAAGTGAATACATTAGGATCCCCATATAGAAAACGAATTCTTGATATGTACGTTCCCTTCAGAAGAGACTCTCAGGAGACCCATTCCAGATTTAATGATAATCCATATTCCCCTGCAGAAATAGTGAACCAGCTCTCTGATTTCCCCAGGACTGCCCCAGACACATGAATCATTAAGGTGCCATCACAACCCCACGTTCCGGATGACAGAAACACCACCTAGAATAGGGAACAAGATAAAACCCAACCACCACTCTGCAGGAGTCAACACATTCCACGTTTCTGTACATGTCCCTTGTGTCCACTGCAGGGACGAGCAGTCACAGCAGCCGGGGACACTGCGGCACAGGCGGGCACGTCACGGCGCAGGAAGGGAGATGCTGTGGGACTCTGAGCCCTCCAATAAGTTACTGGAGACTAAATGGGAGGCCAGTTAGAAATGGCAAAAGTCAATTAGGAGAGATATAAGGAAAATACCATTAGAATAGATTTGTAGACAAACTGTCCCTCCTCCTTGAGAAGTTTTTTTCCTCCGTTTTCAGGGCTGGGCTTGTTTGTGTTAATGTAGGGACACTTGTCCATACTTGTGTCATATTTCCAGAAGCCTTCCACAATAAACGCTCGTTTCTCCTACAAAGCCATTCTGCAGTATTTCTCTGGAATCCATTAAGCAGCCTGGCTGAACAATACAATCTTAATTGGTTTGCAAACTACACAGCTCACCTCTGAGGCCAACCAGAGCCTGTGTAAATTAAAGTGGATTGGATTAGGCTGTCCCAGGAATAGTTCTCCCAGTTAATGCTGCCAGAGCATCCCATCGCCCACGCTATGTTCACCTGCCAGTAATAACTTACAAGTAAATTTCACCAACAATAGCAGGGAATTGAGACACAAACATTTTCCAATTTAATACTCCACGATGGGCTATTTTACATACTACAGAAAAGCCCATTTGGTCATTTACTAAAAGGAAAGGTCATCTTGTTCCCAGCAGAGGCGAGGGAACGCCACTGTCCCCACCCTGGCCATGCAGCCTGTCACCTAGAGCAGGGCCATGCTGTGGGGCTGGACACAGAACTAGAGGAACCTTCTGCAAAGTTTTGAGGGTGATGTCCCAGAGTTTGTGCAGTAATTGGATAATCTAAAATTTCTATTCTTGTCCTCATGGACTAATCTGTAATAGTGTTAAGGGACAGTTATGATATTAATTAAATACAAGTCCTGCATATAAAATTGATACTCTGCATCTCCATCTCCACGAGGGAGTTTCCCTCTTAATAAGACCTAAATCAAGTTTTACTTTTTTTTTCAGGAATTCATAGAGATTATCATATTGTACATACATCTATATACAAGAGAACAAGATATTTCAAATATATGGGCTCTGGCACATTCATCTTGTTCTCTGATGTCCCTGATCTGAAATTAGCAATGTCAGACTAAATCAGGGCTGATGAAGGACCTCGCCTCACAAGCCAGGGCCCCGGCACAGGGACGGGAGCATCCCCACCAACCGGTGCCCATCAGTAAGCACCAGCCTTCCAAAACACAGAGGAGAAGGAAATTCACCGTAACGTCACCTCATTTCCATTTTAGCAGCAGTTCACTATGAATCTACATGAACACACCATTTACATGCACCTGAAAAGGTTCATGCTCAAGAAAAGCAAATGCATGGGCTGAGCCAACCATCCAGGATCTGGGAAGGTACCAGCCTGGAATGATGCTGAAGCTATTACAACACCCCCCTCACTATTATTTATTAGTTAAAATTTTTAATTATGTGAATTGATTAGGAACACCTCACCAGGGATCCTAATTAATTAGAATTTTAAAAAGGATCATGGATTGGAGATTTTTAGTGGATTCCACAAAGAATTGTACAAGGAGGTATGTTAAGGGAAAGGCCAAATTAACTTCTCCTTTCTGGCTTATCTGGCATTTTCTAACAGGACTGTGCATCAGATTAACAAAGTAATATCCTAAACCTTTGTGTGCAGTGATGCTAACCAAGACAATAGATTGAGAATTTCAGGCAGTTATCATTTCACATCCACTTGGTTAATTAGTTTATTCCTTTTATTCCTTATTTAAATTAGTGTATTCCTATTTAAGTTAGTTCATTCCTTATTTATGTCCTAAATTTGCTTTAGCTGTACTGTGCCTGCTCACCAAATCCTTCTATAAGACACTGACAGACACCAACAGCCCTGAGTATCTGGCATAAACTTCTTGTTTCAAAATGCATTTTTCTCCTTATCTGAAATTTGGAAAGATGCAGGAGCTGTCACTTTGACACTCAGGAAGTAATTAGTTGCTAACTTCACTAATATAAACCCCTTTTCAGAATTGGCTGGTCAGTAGTTCCACGGGCCAACGTTTCTCCTTTGTGCCCATTAGCTGCCATTTCCAGAGCTGTCTGGATCCTGTCGGTGCTCTTGGCTCTCGGCTTCGCAAGTATTTTTCCATCAGTGCGACAATGATACCTATTTATCTTCTGGCTGCAAGAGTTGCTGAGATGATCTGGCAGTGCCACAAGGCAGACAGTTATTTCATGCCCTGTTAAACCCTAATGTGGTTAACTACAGCATCACTCCAACTTCGAAAAAAGCTTTTTTATTATTTAAAATCTGTTGCCTACACGTCCAAGTAAAGACCATTGCTTCCCATTGGGATGGTATCAGAAACATAAGCCCATAACACTACGTGAAGTCACAGAGTGTACTGATCAAGGAATTAAGGAGGTTAAAAGCACACAATTCTGCCCAAGCAGCACTTAAGAGGTCAAGAAAATGAACTTTTCCTGCCTTGTTCAGAAGGGAGATGGGCAGCACTGGGTCAGATGCTGCCCAGGCAGAGGGATGGGGCAGGGGCTGAGGCACAGGGGGTTTCCTCCAGCATTTGGAAGCCACAGACACATCTTGGGGCACACACAGTACAAGAGATGTTTCTACTGTGGACCTGACTCTTCTAGACCCAGATTTATGTGGGAGTTACATTTTGGACCCCAATCTCTATTTGCCTGTTCCTGTCAATCTTCTACTATCCTTGCATATGTAAATTACAACAATTTGAATCATTGGTTCCTTTATGCTCTGGTACCCAGGGGAAAAAATACTAAGTTCTTTTCAACACTTAGCTGATCAGTCTGGATTTTGATACCCCTTTAGTGCTACTAAGCACATAGATTTATGCAGAGGTTGTGTTCCTCCAGATCTGAGCCCCTGTAAAAGTTGCCATTAATTGTTCACTGCTTGGCTCAGGAGCCAGGTTTGTGCCTGGTTATTCTCCATCTGTCCCAAGACCCACCTCCTGTAAAACTGGCCCCATCCTGCATCTGCCAGTGCCAGGAGGCTTAGAACTGGGTCTGTTTGGCTTCCCAACCAGAAGACTGACGGATGACTCAATGAGAGGGCATAAGTACCTTCTTGGGAGATAAAGTATCAGGTACTAAAGGGCTCTTAAGCTAGAGAGAGAGGTAGGAATAAATGGTCAAACCCAGGCACCTCCAAATCACAAAGCAAGTACTTTGACACTTGTTTTCTTAAGTGGTAAATGTGATCAGCCCCAGGAAGAAGCCCTGAAAGCTGTGTATTCTCCAGCTCCTGACACTTTCCACTTCAGATCAGTTACATTCCACAAGCCATGCTTCAATAAAACAGGAATTACTGGGTTCAGCACAGAGCTGTCGAGTCAATGTGATTGCCCTGTACATCCACACAGCCAGACACTAGGGCCGATGGGTTCCATCTTTGAAAACACATGCCAGAAAGTATTTAGTCACATGTATGTGTGGTAGCCCACAGCCACCACCACCCTCCTACAGGTTAGTTTAGCAGTGCAGGTTCTGGTATTCTGCATTGTTAAAGTTCACAGAATTAAATTAGATCATGCCCTGCACACCCAAACCAAAAGCAATGCACAATTTCTATTATGCTGACTTTTTTCTTTTTTTTTTTTCCCTTGTCATAATAAAACATTGTTATTGGATGTAAAAATTATGGAACAAAGTTATGCCTCTCTAGTGTAATATAATGCAATCCATTTAATACTATTTTAAAACCCAAAACCTCATTAAAGCTGACAGAACCTAAGAATGACAAATGGCCCAGGAGGAGCACAAGATCTACTCCAGGCACCCGGCTGCTCCGCATCCCCCGCACCGGGTTTGGAGATGGTCCCACGGGTGCCAAATGCCCAGTCCAGCTCCAGGGCCACAATGGGGAGTGCAGGAGCTCATCACAGGCAGGAGGAAGGCTGGTGCCACACAAACCTGCTAAGAGCGGCCCAGGGAGCAAGGTCAGAAAGCTCAGCTTGGCCCAAAGTCTAGCCCAAAGCTGTTGGATGCGCTTCCACACCACAAGTCAAGATTTGGCTGTCCGTGAACAACACCAACTATTCCAAACACTGCTGGGCTCTGCCCACAGAACTGAGCATAGATTTCTATCCACAGCAACGTCCCCAGTAATCACTACAGCTTACACAAATAAATACCCTTACGGCTTGGCTCCTCATTGGCCAAGATCAGGGTATTTCTGATGGCACAGCCAAATGCTATACATACACATTATAACACCCCGCTACCACTTTGGCCTGGAGTTCAGTATAAAAGGCAGAGAACAAAGCCCTACTGTCTCAGGAACTAAGCTAGGCAAAGATCTGCAGTGGCACTTCTATCAGAAAATGCAATTCCTATTTAATAACATATAAAAGAAGTTAAATACACATACTTCTTATCCACATCTGTGCAGACCTTGAACATCAGAAACTATCAGTGCAATCAAACAGCTCTCTCACACAGAGTTTAAGAAACAACAGTTGTGTCAAACAACAACATGCTTTGGAACAAACAAGCTTATTCCAGAAATACTGGGTCAGGTGAAATCGCCCATCTGCATGTCTCTGAACATCTAAATACCACCAATAGAGCAAAGGCCTCCTTCAAAACGTGCCGTGAAGCAGAGTTTGATTCTGGTCTGAATTCAACAGAAATTCAGCTTCTGCTACTGTTAAGACACACACTTCATAAGCATATGGAAAGCTATGACAACTGCTGCCAAAAAGTTAGCTGGTATTTTGTGAGAAGCAAATCATGCACGTACAAACCTTACACAGTGAAAAAATAATGTAAAAAAACTTAGCAACGCCCTCATGGTGTTTGGTTACCCTTGTGAAGCACCTGTGACCAAAAGCACATGTTCTCCCCAGAGATGCTCAGTGTGGCCACACATTGGTGTCTGTCTCTGGCACCTCAGCTGTGTGAGGTCACAGTGACCCGATGGCTGCGATGTGCCCGGATGGTGAAACCACATACAGCTTTCACTCAAAGTAGTCAAAGAACATGTGTGTGTTTGGGGGGATAGGAAAGAAAAAGCTAGAATTCAGCAAATATTTTTCTGAATGAGTGGACAACTTCACATTGAATGTATTTTGGGGAGCTGCTGCTTCCCAGCCCACCCATTCCCACTCTGCTCTCCTACCTCCACTCCTTGGACTTTCAGCTTCATGTGATCCTCCCTGGTGGTTTTCCCATCTTTCCTTTTCTTCCAGCAATATCCATCTTTCCTGTATTTCACCTTCTTCCTATTGTACAGGATCATAGAACCATTCTGCGGTCTGAAAAAAAGAAACAGTTCTGGATTACAAAAAGAAAACACCCTAGGAGAGCTGGTGAAGCAATGCACCACAGAGGGCTAAAGTCTGCACAGGAAAGCAATGCTCTGTATTTGGCACAATACACATTTTCACCTTCAGTTGTTGTTAATGGCATTAACTGATGTTTGGCAATCTGCAAAATTTTACTTGAGAATCTTGTACTTAATGAAGTCACTGTGCCAGTGACAGGTTAACAAAAAAAAAAGAAATCTTATAAAATAGCTAGTGTTTTCACAGGATATATTATGATTTGGCTCAGTTACATGCTGAAAATCAGAAGGAAAGAAAGGTTAAGGAGAGAAAGGATTGTTATTATTTTATTATATACAATCTCTTTTTAATGCATCAGCAGGATTAGATAACAAGCCCCTCTAATGCAGCACCAGAATAAGGATGTTGGCATAAAAAGGCAATAAACAAGCAAAAAAGAACGGAAGGAAAAAAGCATTAGCTTAGACATTGGTTTTGCTGTTCCTGCTTAGATCAGTGCTAGACATGGAATAACTCTTCTTTTGAGCACCTATGGGACTTCAAAGACACATGAAAACATGTTCTGCTTCGAGACCACGATGATGCTTTGGAATGTCAACAAAGGCATCTTGACACTTGCCCAGCACCTCACAGAAATGTTTTGCCATCTGCTAAGCTGACACACGAAAGGGGCATTTCTGCTGTAATACTAAAAAAATACACAACTCAACCCCCAAGGCTGCAGAGAGAGCAGACAGCCTGGGCAGGTGTTGGGCTGAAGAGCTGTGGATGGTTGTGGAGGGGCATCGGGCACCCAAAGCCACTGGGCTTCAGGACACCCAGAACGAAAAGCAGCAACACTGGCAGCAGCAGCAACGAGCAACATTCACAGGAAAGCTTTGGCTGGAGCCTTTTGACAAAGTAAAGCACCTGAACTTGTACAAACTGAGCACATGAAGTACAGGCAGCTGCTGGTCCCCCTCCCCAGCCCAGCTGTGCTGCCCCAGGCACCCCCTGCTCTCTGGGCATGTGGTATTTCCAGGCAGAGCTGAGTGATACTGAGAACTGCTGAAAAATACACCAAGTATCTTTGTGTCCAGCCAAGACAAGGAAGCTCTTAAAATAAATAAGCCAAATTAAGTGGTTTGTGTTCATGCAACATTGGCTTGCAACTCCAGAGCTGTGCCAAGGGTCCAAAAATCAGTGCCTGGCCCAGCTGGAACAACATACCTCTTCCCTCTTGCTTCTATGGTTCTAACAGCATGACACCATGAAAGAAGGACAAGAACAAGCTTTCTACAGGTACCCTCTCCTCATTTGTCTCTAACAAAACATTCCATTTGAAGATAGCTGCCCTCGCCCATGTTTATCACATAATAATAGGGCAGTAACGTTGATGTAAAAGCTGTTAATTATAGAGTAACTCATTCCAGTGATCCATTAAGTGCATAAAGGCACCTCACTACTGAGGAAAACAAGCTCATGATGGTTTTCTACCAGCACTGGCCAGCTGAAATTACCTCCCTCAGCCAATACACCCCACACCCTTCCTCCATCAGAACAAACACCATCAGCAGCCACAGGATCTGCTGCCAAGAGCCCGTCCTTTGGCTGTGTCCCTGCACATCAGTGCAGAGGGTACCTCCAGGTCCAGGCAAAGGAAGCCCTGCCTCAGCTGTTCTCAGCACTCACTCTCCAGAAGGCACATACACATCACAAACTTAATGAACGTGGATTGGAAACTGTGGGAAGCCTCTCTCAGCATGAAAGCTGCTGTAAGAAAGGCAGAGAGGGAAGATCTCCTGTGCTTATCTCCGGCACATGGACACAGCCAAGAGCAGGATGGCTGTGGGAAGGCTCTGCAGATGAGGTCTGAGGAATCCACAGGACACACAGCACTGCAACTCCAACCTAGATCTCCTTGGGAGGTTTTGCTGCTCAACCTCAATTCTGGGATTTCATTTACACCTTTGTGGAAGAGGGGGATGAAACTACACACCTGAGCACGAGCCACCCTGGGACTACAATTCCCAACCAGCGCCCGCAGCACCCCAGGAGCTGCAGCACAGGCAGGGTTGGCGTGCGGGTGCCATCAGACACGGAAAACAACTGTTTCCTCAGTACTGCCTTGCACCCAGAGCACTCAGCAACAGCAAGTACTGCAACATCAACAGCAATTTACTTGGTTTGGTTAGCTACTACTTTGCAGCTACACAGTGCTCTTTTCATTAATGCAGGACTAAATAGAAAATAATAAAATACTGTTCTAATATTACAGTACAGCTGAAAGCAAGTGAGCCAGAGGGACCTCAACCTACTGAGAGGCTGAGCTTGCAGAGTGAGGTGCTGATGCTGCTGGAGGGGTCCAGGGACCCACACAGAGCCTGGCTGCCATGTGCTCATCCTCATTCCTCCCTGGTGGGGATGATCACAGCCCAGTTTTCCATCATGTGTGACAAAAACCAGACCCAAGTCCATGAAATGGCAAAATTACCTCCCAGCAGGTCACCTCACCTGTACCTGCTGTACACCAAACACAAGCTACAGCACTTCCTCCCTCCAGCTGATTCCCCAGGATGGCACAGAAAGGTCAACACATCTCTCCCTCCACTTGCAATACATTTAATTGCAATGAGAAGAAAGGTTTTATTGCTCCTAGAAATAAAAGCAGCAAACAAAAGGAAAGGGACAGAGGAAGGAGCAGTGCTACAGCCTGACCCCCCCAACAGCAGAGGAGAGGAGCCCTCTGCCTGCCTCACCCACAGACAGTGAATCCCTGCCTTGGGTTCAGGCTGGGAACACCAACAAACAAACCTCCACAGCCACCACATGGCCAGCAGAGATGTGCTCCCCCCAGACCCCCAACCCGGGTGTAAGAGCAGGGTCCTGCCCGTCCGTCTGCGCAGGAGCATGGCACGAGGGCTCTGAACACACCAGCAGGCATTTCTGGTCCCACTGGTGAAGCTTGCAGGATGGTCAACTTGCATACAGACTCAAGTAGCACACAGTAAAGTTACAAGTCTAAATTTCCTCTCTTTTACAAGCCTGTGGCATTTAAAAGCTGTCTGATCTCTAGGTTTCTTGCTTGTGGCCTGGGGGAAGGAGGAGAAAGGACAGAAAGAGTAATTGCAGAGCAGAGAACCTTGTCTTCAGTATTGACGAGATTTGAGATGCTTCCCTCCCTCTGCCCCTGTTACTTAACATCACAAATTGCCACAACAGCATAAGAGCTACTTCTGCCCAAATTGTCCTGCTGCAGCCAGGAAGAAGATGCTAAATTCCATTTTCAGGCTTATTTTTAGAGTGAAGAATCATAGCCTGCGGCTGCCGTGTCTCACTCAGGATCTGCTGGTTGCTGGGGACTCCTGAGGATGCTTCACCTCCAGCTGAAGACCAGTCCATACCACTGGATAAGAGCAGGGTGTTTTGGTCTAGTGATGCTTCATATATGCCTCAATATTGTGCTTGTAAATTAAAGTGCCTTTGACTTAAACAACCAAGATCACAGAAACATAGAATGGTTTGGGTTGGAAGGGACCTCAAAGATCATCTAGATCCAATCCCCCTGCATGGGCAGGGACACCTCCCACCAGACCAGGTTGCTTCAAGCCCCATCGAACCTGGCCTTGGACACTTCCAGGGATGGGGCAGCCACAGCTTCCCTGGGCAACCTGGGCCAGTGTCTCATGACCCTCATAGGGAAGCATTTTCTCCTAATGCGTAAAGGAAAGGAAGGAAAAGGAGGGGCAATGAAAGGAAAAGAGGGTAAAGGAAGGTCAAAGAAGGAGAGGGGCAAGGGGAAGGAAACAAAGAGGTTCAATTACACCCATTTCACAGGTGCAGGTGTACATAAAAAATGGGAACATTCAGACTCACCAATGTAGACATTAGCCTGAGGACCTTTTAAATCATGGTACTGCTCAGGAGTACATGGTACTACTGGTACCACTGCGTTGTTCTCCTAATTATGTTACTGCAACACTAACGAGGCTGTTCAATGCAACTAGTTCCCTTTAAATTGTCACATCAAGATTTGGTAAATGTCAGGTGTATCATTTCATTAAAACTGTTTTACTGCCTCAGGAACTGGGGTTGCTGAAAGGGAACAGCAAATATGGCAAAGCCAAAAGCAGCCAACGGAGCTGGAGAGTAATGGCAGTTAAAGCCGTGCTGTGATGCAGCAGGAGGGTGTCACACACCAGACACCCTCTGTGCCACCCCAGTGCACAGGTGACGAATCCCTCTCCATCTATCCCTCCATCTATGCCTCTATCCCTCAACACACACAGCACTGAGAAATGGCTCCTGCTCACAGCCTTGATTATGCTATTTTTTTATCCTGCAAAACTGTTAACTTTATTTTCTCTGGCTATGAAGTTATCCTGGAGTCCAGGGACAGCAAAAGGGGACTATCTTCCATCTTCTGAATCTATGTACCATAATGATGAGAAATTAACTTTCCATCTCCCAAAGGTGCAACCTACTGATGCAGAAACTGGCTGGGAAAAACTGGAGTCCTGGAGGAAGCCTGGAAAGAGACAGAGCCTCATAATAAATCATTGCCCCGAATTTTTCTCCTGTCTGGAGAAGCTTCCCAGATTTGGGGTAAAACAGGTCAAAGCCCGCTGTGGGGGGCCACAGTGCCAGCAGTTACAGCTCCAACAAGCCAACAGCTGCAACACAAGCACCAGGCAAGGGGGAAGGGGAAGGTGGCTCTGGAAAAGGTTAGAAGAAATATTCTGCAAATATTTGAAAAAAGTCATGTCTCAAAATATGCTTCTCTAAAGTTAGAGAGAGGACTGAGAATACAATACTCACGGGGAATCACATGTGTCCTTGAGCACACTAAGAAAAATCGTGTGTGGACAACACAGGGCACCTTAAAATAACACAAAGTGGACATAACCCTCAAAAAGAATAAAGCAGGCCTGTAATTCCCTCATCCGATACTCACACAATTTGCTTAAAAGCATCATCTATCCCACTTGGTCACTGCCTCGCTTTGCTGCACTGGAAACCACCTTTGGTAGTCTATTATCATTGTCCTGTTTCTGCTCTCTGTGCAGCTGTGAAGCCCTCGCACTGCAGCTGCCCCTGGCAGGGCCAGGAGGAACACACAGGACTGTTGGTCAGGATTGCTGCTGACTGAGAGTAAGATTTCAGAAATACCTCATTGCCTATTTCTTGTTTCTACCGAGGAAAAAAGTCTGATGACAGAAGTTATTTCTCTCCTGAGAAATGCTGCTCTCTAAGTCTTCATTTACCTTGACACTTCCCCTCCGCTGCACTGAGGGCTTATCAGAAGATTAAAGCCCAAATGGGAAAAGAGGAATCTCGAGGAGCTGCAAACCAGGATGTCTCACCCCCACACTTCAGAGTAAACCCATCCCTGGCCAAGCAGACACCCAGGCACTCAGTGCCAAGTTAGAACATCACCAAGATCCACGTGTCCATGTCAAGGAACCTGCAACAGGGATGCTGTGACAGGTGCATGCAGTTCTCTTCCATACAGAGAGTTTTAAATGTTTTCAGACTTTGGGGAGCTTCTCCATCGCAGCTTTATCACTGGTAGATCACACAGGAATTGGTTTAACCTTTTTTGCCCTTCCCCTTCCAAATAAATTATTGGCTCTGACCTTCAGGCAATGACACACACTTGCCTTGGAAGAAAAGGAATCCCAGCATGGGTCCAGTTTTTCCCCACAAACAACAGAAAAGCCCCTCAGAAGAACTCTTAGAGATGTTTAGACTTCACTGTGTCTGTGAGGATCCAGCCGTGTTTCACCTCACAGGGAGAGGCCACTGCCTTCAAAGTCCCCATTGTCCTCACTTGAAGCTGAGGAGAGTTTGACAGCCAGAGGGATTCCAGATCACACATTTGAGATTTACCTGAGCTTTGAACTCTGCCAATATGAAATGGAGACTTTAGAAGAAGTCTTCTTACCCATGTAGGAAGAGATATAAATCAAAAGAAAATGTAAATACATGGGATTTTTTTTGTCTGCAGAATTAAATGCCATTTGCATTTAAGATGAAAGTGGATTTATTTTGTATCCACAATACTTCAGAAGTTAAAAGTCTAAAATAAGAGACTTAGCAATTTTATCCAGAGTTGTAGTTAATGCAGTGGCTAATCCCATCAAGAGGACATTAACTGGTGTCTAGATGCTCCTTTTCATAGCAGCAGTAGGCCATAAAACTTAATCCTTACCTCCTCTTTCCAGCCTCTGTGTTCATCAATAAAAGCAACACTACTCATTAAGTATGGGAGTAATTACCTATGGCTCCAACAAACAGGACCCAACAAGCACCTGCCACTGCAAAGCTTTTGTATCTTTTCTCATGACTGTTTGCGAGCTGATAAATAGAGCATTTCTGTCAGAGCAGGATAAATTTTGAAGGCTGAAGCACAGGCTACAACACACCATAAAAGTGCTTGGATTCTTCTGGTGTGCGCTGGGACACCCGTTGTCAAGTCTCACCCTAAAGCAGTTCCCTGGGGCTACTTATGGAGCAATCAGGACACCAGTGCCGCAAAACTGCCCCCTCCAGACACCTCTGTCTGCAGGACACGTTGCCCTAAGGACCAAACCAAGCAACATCCGGGACTCTGCTGTCTTGGGCAGGACCAAAGGACATCCCAAACCCTCCTCCCAACAGCAATGTCCCTGCAGCACCATGCAGCCTGGGGCAGTGCACAGCAGCTCGGGCTGAGCAGACCCTTGCCTGTGCCCTCATGGTGTCCCGGCAGCGGCGGGGACAGAGAAGTGACAGGGCAGGGATCTCCACCAAACAACAGCTCCAACTGGTGCCACTCTTCCCAAGCCAAGATCTGTTTTTATGAATGTGCTGGAAAAGTCTGTACATTTTTGCTCTCTGTACTTGTTCTTGATGCAACTAGAAAACAAGGAACAGCAATAACAGCACTAATAATAGTAATACAACTAATAACAGGATTTGGCTTCTCAGTAAACATTTACTCTGCTGCCACTTACACTCAACATTGTGTTTTGTTGCCAAAGACTGAATTGCACACAAGATTCCTCTAGCATCTTCGTGTATCATAGATACTCTGCCTAATTGATTCAAAAAGTCTCTTGTTTTTAGAGCCAATTGAAGAAATCAGAAAAAAAAATTTCTACTGCCAGTGCTTTTGATGGAAAAGGGACTATGTTGCCTCCACCCCTGCTTCAGTTTCTGGAGTCCTCATCACCATGTCTCCCTCCACAGTACTGTGTGGATCTTGTCCTTCCTAAATTTACACCTTAGAGCACAGCACAGTTGGAAACTGCAGCCTTGTGAAAGTATCCACAGCCAAACCCTGAGTCAGGGGCTTTTTTGCAAGGAATAATTTCTGTGAACCGTTATAATTTTGAGTGGCCCACAATACTGAACGTTAAAAACCTCCCAAAGGAGGGAAACGGAAAATCCAGGCAGCTCCACTGGCAGACCTCACACTGGCAAACCACAAAGCATCTAGTATCACTGTGACTTGTTCTTAAGTCTCCATTTATCAAACTGATTCTCCGCTCAAACGGAGAGTGGAGACTGTATCTCGACTGTATCTGTATCTCGAGACCATAAGAAAGAGGTATTTCACAGAAAAAAAAAACAACAAGAAAGCTAAACCAAACCCTTCTTATTCTGGGGGCAGAGGAGGATAAGAAAACAAGACAATCCCTCCAAGGTCCTAGACTGGAAATTCACATTTGGAGATGAACTTACTACAAAATAATCTGTAAGGGAAATAACCCACAAGCAGAAGCTTGGTCAGCAGACGCTTCTTATCCTGTCTGATCACCAAGAGAATCTGAAGCATCACTTCAAGACACTTGTGGGTAGAATTTCTAATATTTTGTCAAGACCAGGAAGCCAGCTACAGCTAGCAGAGGCAGTTTACCTAACAAGACCAGGAAGGTGAGCTCTTCTCTTTCCAGAAACACGTAAAGGCAGAACTTGGTTCACCAAGCAGGAACATCCTGGAAACTGTGCTGTCCCAAAGCTGCAGACTTCATTAAAGCAGCTAACAATAGTCTTTCCAATATTTTTACTGAGTAACATGATAACTCCTGTGTTGATGGTTCTGAACTCTATACCAGATTTGAAAAAGAAATTGGAAACAGTTTTTATGAACTCCTCAGTAAGCCAAGCAATTGAAACCTCCTCATAACGATATAGGACCAAAGCTAGAATATTAAGATTGTCATTAAGTGGAATGCACACAAAATGCTTAGAAGTCTTTTGGCAAATTATTTCTTGATATAATGACATGCTATAGACCTAAATCTTAGTACAAGGCATGAAAAAAAGACAGTTAAATCAACTTTGTTCATTTAAATATAATTTTAAAAGAACAGGCGTTTGTCTCTTTATTGCTCAAGGATCTTTATCAATTTCTTTAGCCTTCATTTATTCCTCTTCCTTACTCCCACGGGGATGCCGTTTGATTTATTGGGAATTAGTTCTTACAACTCATGAATGCTTTAAACTGTTTTCAGATTAATCATCCCACTATCTGTTAGGGTGCCGAGGCGAGCCCCGTTAGCTCTGTGTGTTCACACACACCTGCAGGGCCCCTGGCAGCCACTCTGAGCTATCGATCTCTCTCCATGGAAACAGGTCCCTCTGGCGAGGACCTGCGGCTCCAATTAACTTCCAAGAAACTTCTAGGGAGCTGGGCTTGTGCTGCAGGCACTGCCATGGTCACAGCTCTGCCCAAGGCAAGTGTCAGCTTCACAGCCAGGTCACCTCCGAGCATAGTGGGGACACTCACCCCTGCAAACACTGCCACGTCCTTACTGGGGAGGAGGAAAGGGAAGGAAAAGTCTTCCTGACATGCAGGGTTTGCCAGGGACTGGGTAAACCTTGGCAGGGATGGAAGAGAGAGGAGCTCTGTGCTGTGCTCAGAAAGCACTACGAGGAAGGAAAAAGGTTTCTGGTTCTCCCTCTGCCAGCAGCGTGGAGCTTGGCTCATGACTTGAGACGCTATAGAAATCTGTAAATATTTGAAAATTGAATAACTACTTGTTAATTATAAATTTTAATTGAGAACCACTTCAAATCAGAATTGCAGTTTGGCAGTTAAGAACTTCCAATGCTGCAGCCAGCAGAAGGGCTGCAGAGCAGTGGCAGCAGACCTCCCTGTCCCCAGGGGGACCTCAGATGTGCAGCAGCACCAGGAGCAGCCAAGGATCTGGGGCTGGAGGGGCTCTGGCTGGATGAGCTGGTGATGCTTTTATGGGAGGGGGTCAAATCCCAGACTTTGCTCCAGCACAGCATGAGGACTGACCCCCCCAGACAACATACAGGTGAGGGCAGTGGGGACTAGCAGGAGGCATGCTAAGCACATCCAAGCATACAAGGCACACTAACATTAATTAAGTTCATAAGGAACTATTTGTTTGCTCTCTCCCGTGTTTTTGAAGCCTTATGAACTGGCACCCACCAACCTTCAGAGCTCCTCAACCCCCACCAGCTCTCTCCTTCCAGGCTAAAGGATTTCAGGCAATATTGCAATCTAATAAAAACCCCATTGATTTACCCATGGACTCAATTGATTGCTGTTTAACAGTGATTATACACATAAATCTGGATTACCCTGGAAACTGGAGGTGCTCAAACTGATGGACCAGCCAGGACCATTTGCAGGGCTGAGGCTTAGGACTGAGCCTAGCCAGCACCTGAAGCTAGTTTCAAGAAGACGGGGCAATGCACCTACCCCAGTCTTGGCTGGGAAAAGCTCCCAGAAGGGCAGAGCATCCGTTATCCAAGTGGATCAAGAAAAGTGCTTTACAGGTAACTTGGACTGAGCTGGAATGTGGCCTTGGTGCCCCAGCTCCCTTCAACTGTCACTAACTACAGGCTGCATTCAGGGCACGTGCTGAAACACCATGCAGCAGCCTGCTTCAAACCCCTCCTCTCTTTCAAATTGACCTCAAGAATATAATCTATTTATTTATATCAATTTAGTCCCATCAATTAATGATGACAAGGCAATTAACTAGAATGCCAGACAGTAAAAAATAACCACATAATGCCTTCTTTAGATGAAATCTATTATGTAATCCCAATCGGTCTTCATTAACACAAAGTATTCCAGTAAAAGGCAGTAATCTAGTTATGGCCAGTGAAATATGAAGACCTGTAAAGCAATTTTTCAGAATTAAAGGTAAAGTATTTTTAGCAAATTAAAAGGAAACATTTTTGCATTTTTTCCTGCAAACTTTTGCAAAAAACTGAAAGACTGCCAGAAAAGAAGGCAGCACCGAGCCCACAGGCCATATCATAAGAGACAGCAGGCATGATCACTCTGGCCAGACATCAGGCCACTTCCTAAGTCTCCCACTTTCCCACGTCCTTTGGTTTCTTGATCAAGCCAAGAGCAAAACAGCATTGATCTTCCCCATCCCTCACCCAACACTTGCTGCACAGATACAGGTGCCAGCACCAGGAAAATGGACCTCAAACTGCCAAGCATGGTGACTTTACAACACCCCAAGAATAATTTTTTGTGCTGAAAGTGTTCAAATCAGTGTTCCACAATTTTATGCAAATGATGGCTCAACACCACTCACCCCAAGGGTTTCAAGCCCAGCAAGATGCCACGAGGCAACCCGGCCCTGACTCCTTCTCTGCACAGGCAACTGGCAAAGCTGAGCAATCAGCTTCTGCACAGAAAAAAGGACTTATTTGCTCCAGTGTTTCATGTAACACACTTCCAAGTTATTACATTTGAGTATTTCAATTATACTAATCTAATGATTTTATATATTAAAGCTCCAATTATTAGAAAAATTAGATCAAAAGTTTACATGAATCCACAAAACCAGCTTCACACTGAAGCATGTTTTCCAATTTTAAGCCTTCAAACTTTATTCATAAACTGCTAGACGATAAGAGAATTAAACCCAAATATAAAAATCCTGCCAACAAAGAACAGAAACAAATATATAAAGGTAGCCAACCACTTCTCCAAAATATGCCAAAGCTGATCATCTCTCTCAACTTAAAATTTATAATAAAGCAGCTTAAAAAAACCCCCAAATTCCTATAGGAATGTGTTTACATACAAACTCAATTATTGTCTTATCCCGATGCTTATCGTTTCTTATACCCTCTCAGCTCATCCTACTTTTGAATTTAATTACATTACAGCATTTTTAGTTGAGATGAAATTACACAATTTTTAGATTAATTTAGCCTGAACTAACTTCTGAGAACACAAAACCCTTTTGCTGTCATACCTTAATTTGAGACCATCTAAGTTGGCATGAATGACTCTTTTACCCCTCGGGGCACAGGGGAGCCTGTTCCAGGAGCAGCAGGCTTGGGCTCCTGAGCTGGGCAGCTCAGCCAGGGTGCCAAAGCACCAGCATTCCCTGTGGCAAAGGGTGTAGATCCTGAGCCCCCCGTGCCTTCCCGGTGTGCCTTAGGGAAGGCTGCTTGGACAAGCCCCAGGGGGCTGCAGAGAGACCTGGTGACATTCCAGAAAAACAATCCAACTGATGCTCCTAGACATGCTAATTAAAAGAAGTTGTGTCTCTCCTCAGACAAAATACAAAGATTCTCTTAATTATCAACTGTAACCATATAAATCAGTCCATTTGCTCACCGCAGCAGCAAAGAGGAAATGTGGGAGCCCTTTAGCCAGAGAAAGAGAGAAGTAAAACAGGAAACATCCCACAAATACCAAAGTCAATCAAGTCATTTGTTACAGAGCAAGAGTCCTGCATAATTTGTCCTTTGAGTACTTCATTTCATCTAATTGCTTATGCAGCAGGAAGATCTCCCCTGCATGACCCATTTGCTGCACCAGAGGCTCAATGGATGGGAAAGAAATGGTCACCTTCCTGAGGGCGCAGGGATGCTCCTCACACCCCAACCAAACCACACAGACTGCAAGGAACTATGTTAGGGACCTGCTGGGGCCCCAGGGGCAGAGTGAGCAGGGTTCCCCTCTTCAGCAGAAGCATTTCCATGAGGATGGTGACAAGAAGGCTCAGATCAGACACTGTCCTTAAGGCTTTACTCCACTTCTGCCCATCTCCATCTCTGTGATTCACAGCAATGCTTTTGCTCATTGCTTGCACTGTACAATGGTGTTTAAAACACACCCATCACATCCCTTATAAATAGGCTAAAATCAGGACACTTTTTCGGCCATGTGCATCACTCCCCCAGGTCCCCCACTGGTGAGATGAAGCACAAACAAAACTGATTGGCTCAATGCCACTGTTGTAAGATCTTCTGGTTTTGAACATTCTTGGAAGACAAGCAGAGCTGCCAGACCCGCTGACCATCTTCCAGCCAGCCAAAGGACAGAACAAATACAGATGTTATTAGTCTCATTAAAATTGTGTAAATTAAACAGCAAGAGGGAACAGACTTGCTTAACTTAGTTAATAATTGACGTTTATAAAATAAATACAGAAATAATACTACAATTCACCCTCCCTGGCAGCAGTAGCAGGAGTCGCGCATGTGCCGATGGAGCACAGGGAGGGGTGTGCTGCCTGTTGGGAGAGGAGCTGACAGAGCTGGCCGATCCCTGGGGGATCCACTGGCACCTCTCCCCTAAACACCTCCTCCTGCTTTTGGGTTGCCTGGATGGGGGGTCCTCAATGGAGGGAGAAGGGAACAGCCTGCAGCACTCTAAGGGTCAGATGCAATGGTCTAGCACTCCCTGGCTCCATCAGGGGAGGAATATTTGATCCAACACATCCACCAGTTCTGCATTTCTGATCACAAGAGGCCATGGACACAGCACACCCATCCCTGCACACTAGCACCCAGCTGCCACCCAGCCCTCCTGAGAGCTGCCACTGCCGCTGTCTGATCAGCTCTCAAGAAATCACCATCACTTCATTGCTTCCCAAATACAAGCACATTGTTCAGTACCTTCGCGGTACAGGTAGCATCCTTAATTGGGCTGGAAAAACCCCATTCAGACAGGACACACCAGCACATTTTGGCTCTACAGCAAAAAGGCACAACAACTTTGCCAGAGTTGATAGATTTTACTTTTTGTTTTGTAAAAGTGCCAGGCATGGGAGGAGCAGGCAGACAGCACGTCCTGGGAGGACAGCGCACTGGAGAGGAGAGGGAAAAAAAGAGTTTCTAGGTAAGTGGAGTAATTTTTAAGCAAAACTTCATTTCTAAGAACTAAAAATAAATGGGGGGCCAGCAAGGTGGGAACAGCAGCACCAGCTGGAAAGAGAAGGAGGAGCAGCAACACAAGGCAATGCTCGTTTCAACCCCAGCTGGGCCAGGAGTGAAACGAGCCCTGAGTAGACAGCAGGATTTCTGGCAGGAAAACTTCCAGTTCTCACATTCCACTGGGAAGGTCGTGATGGGCTTTTACTGCTGTGTTATTTCCCTCTGAATCAATAGAAAACAATCCTACAGTCAAACACATCACATTGCAAAACTTGGAGAATCAGCACATGGGATGCTGCAGGACCAGGCCTGTTATTTAATTCCAGAAATGGCACCATTAATGATTTATCAGACTCCGGCTTTTTGGTGCTGGACATCTCCATCCCACTCCGAACTTAACCAGCTACAGAAAACAGAGAAAGCTTTATCCTGATAAACTTTTCTTCCCCCTGTAAACCATACCAAAACTGGCAGAAGAACCACGTTGTTTTACATTCTGTCAGTAAATTAAAGGAAACAAAAAGGCATGATAGAAATTACTGGAGAGTGAGAGACTTAAGGTACATTTTTAATTAAAACAAAGACCAAAGCTGCGATGCAGTGTCATAAAACAGATAATTTTACAGCTGGATGGTCTCCCTCTGATGTACTTGAAAACCATTTTTAAGTGACATAAAGTTTAACATACCGGTACATCTGCCTACCCACCAGATTCTACACAGAATTTAAAATTTAATTATATTCAAGTATTGCTACAGCACGCATAGCAAGAATGCAAAGCAAGTGTAACTACAGGAGAGCCTTCGCCAGATTTTTGTAAATCTGTATTTCTCAGGAAGAAGACTAGGAAGAAAAGGAAAATCTTACCCCTGTGCTCTCAGCCTTTGTATTTATTGCTCAACCACCAACTCCTCCATGTCTGGACTGAGAAAGTCAGTTGGTATACACACTATATTTGCCATAAATATCACACCATCCCCATCTGGAGAGCGAAGCATACACACCCTCTGGACACAACACCCCCCCCCCAACGGATCCTGGGTGTCCCCATCTCTGCTGACCATGGATGGAGCATGAGGAGAGCCCCAGCACCTGGCCCCAGCCCAGCGCTCCCACTCCACTGCCAGATTTCCTGCAGCGAAAAACTTTGTCAATAAATAACCTAAACAAATAGTTTGTTTTTAATCAGCTGATATCTGCAGGTGACTAAGATGCAACAAGCAGTCTCAGGGACTCTTTCTGTATGTTGTTTTTGATGCAGATAATGTATTGGAAAAAATGAGGGAATATCATTAAAGGTTAATTATGAGCAACTTAAAGGTTATTTTTGCATATCTCACCTCCTGGACAAAAGATGCTTATTCATTACCATACTGGAATATAAATTAAGTTGCAAAGCCTTTAAAACATGACAAAGACTTCAATTTTGCTGCTGTTTAAAGCAGCATGAACAAATACCATTTTCCCACCCCTTCTGCAGCGTTATGTAGGAAAGGGCATGTCCAAAGTGGTCCCGCAACAGCAATTAAAACCTCTAACCTCAATACCCTTCGACTAGAAACAAAGTGCATGAAAACAGTGGATGCGCTAGGGGGGTCTGGTTCCAGCTACCAGGACTCCCAGCCCAAAAATCTCTCCCTTTTACCTTTTTCGTGCTCTGACCAGGACAAAGGCAGCTCCTCTCCTTCAGCTTGCAGCCCATCCAACCCAGATTCCATGGCTGATATGGGGGGGTCTCATTCATGCCAAGCAGCCTCTGACACCCGAAGCAACCTCCCACCCCAAAACATTTGATCTAGAAACAGTCAGAGCTTGCCCCAACACTGAATGCCAGCTGTGTCCAAAAGCAAACATTGTGTGTTTTCCTGGGCTGTATCAATATGAAAAGCTCACCAAGCCTCACTGAAAGCAAACAGCAGTTTGCTGAAGAACATAATCACTTTATTATTAAGTATTTGCCTTTTCTGACAATTCCATGTTTTCTAGGGTTCTTTACCCCTCCAAGGGTCAACACTGCAGGACTGTGCCTTGATGCTGCCTGAGGAAGAGCAGGAGCCTTCACACCCAGCACCACCAACCCCACAAAGCTGGGCAGCAGAGACAGGAGATGTTGTCTATCTGCATGGACCAGTGATGGAGCAAGCATCTTTGAAACCACACCCAGCTGATGTATGACAAAGTTGGACCCTGCTGGTTGCAGAGAGATCAGCAACTGGAAGAGCCAACTTTCAGCATCCATGCAAGGTGAACCCCATCCATAATGGATACATGGACATCTCGCCTTGGTTGTCCAAACTGGCCAGTGCTGTCTGCCACAGCAACGAGGCTCTCCTTAACTACCAGTTAAATATGAAGGGAAGCCAGCTCTCCAGGAGCACCAGCTTCCACCATCTGCTCAGGCAGGATCAGCCATGGAAAGGGTTTCCATGAAATACTTGAAGACTGTCAACTGATCTGGGCCAGGGCATCCTGACAGCTCCCAGCAATTCTTCCATGAGGTCACATTAAAACGAAAGGGGTGAGCTGTTCAAGGAATTAATTATTGGTGTCTCAACAGCCCTGGACGAGAGCAGCTAGAAAATCTGTACGAATCAATGCCTCTTAAAACCATCTCTGTTTATCCTCTTCTGGGAGAGAAAAAAAAAAAAAGAGTAGGAAATCCTGGGAGCAGCGAGAATAAAGTGTTGAGAGTGAAAGCTTTGAAGTGTAAGGAGAGATGTGCTACATTTAGCAGGGATTATGTCAAGCAGCATGACAAGGCAGAAAAGAGCTGACTGCACACACATTGCCTTGGATGGCGAAAAAAACAGGTCATACACGACCCCAAATATGTCAACAGTTCCCAGCATACAAGCAGAAAGCCCCACATCCCAGCATTCCACCTGGGTGAGGACGATGGTCCTGGGTGCTGTGGAGGGTATGAGCTACATGAGAGAGCAACAACCTTTAAAACGTGCCTTGAAGCTCTAAGCAAGGTTTCAAGAGTATTTCTATTTGCAACAAGCAAAAGGGGAGATGGACAGAACTTTTGCCATCGATCACTAGCTCCAGGCAGTCACCTTTTCATGACCTCCAGCTCACATGAGCTTCTCCTCAAGACAGAGCCTCCAGGTCATTTCACAAGTGCCAGGACATCCCACCAGCTGCACCCTCCCAGGACAGCTGGATGGCTCCCACATGAAGCACACTGGGGAGCTGCTGTGCACGGGAATGACCTCACACAGTAAATTAATTCCAAAGCACAATTGTTTTCAATCTTCATTTAAACCCAACCTTAGTTAATCTCACTTTAATGACATAGGAAATGGAAATTCCCTTAATAAAATAAGTTATGAATATTTATTACCCTATTTTTACCTGAAAATTGAATAATTCAATTAATTTTACTATTAATTATTTAATACAAAATTAATACACTGCAAGATCCTAACTTATCTGTAAGAAGCCCTTGATAAAGATATCCAAGGTATGTTTGTTGAGCCAGGAACACCAGACAGGTAAGGAGCAGGGTGTGCTCCGGGGCTGCAGGAGGGGGAACAGGGAGGCCCTGCCCTTGCCCCCCATCCCGAGGCACCAGGCGGTGCCGACCCCCCCACCCCCCAGCAGCAGGGGCAGGCAGAGAGCGGGGCCCCCACACACAGCGATGCTCTCCAGGGGAACGGGCACGTTTCTCCTCACATTTACTCCCCCCCCCCGGCAGTTTTGTAGAAACAATAATTGTATCAGCCTGCCCCACCACGCTCCCCCAAAATCTCACTGCAGAGCAGCATCCCCCACTCCAGTCTCGGCTCAAGCCAGAACACGAGCCCACACTTAACACCACAATTTCTCAGGAAATTTCAAAACGCTAGGGCCAGCAAAAAAATGGCTAAAAAAGAGGAAAACAATGGTTGCGAGTGCGTTTGCAACCAGGAAAGGCAATTTCTACCCAGCCTATATAATCTGCATCCTCCGTTTTAGCAACCAGCACAAGTTGAGGTGAAAAACAAAACAGTCCTCTCCAAGACACGTTGTCTGTGACAGAAGAACTCCGGGTGACCGGTGGTTTCTGCTTTTTGCTGCCCTGGCACTTTCCTGGGACCTGAGCTGGGGTCAGGAGGGGGGAGCATCACCCGCCCCACTCGCTGGCAGCAGAGCCCAGCCTTTCCCTGCTGCTGCTGTTAGGAACTGGGCCCCCACACGTCTGGGATTTATTAGGTTGGGATTTATCCATAGGAAATCCTGCCCAGCCTATTGCCCCTTCCTGTGCCACCACAAGCAACATTTGTTTTCCTGAAGCCAGGAGAAGGGAATTAAAATGCTAAAAATAACCCAGTAGGTAGCAGAAGCAAAACTGAATTACCCCAAATGGATCCTGACAGTGTATGTAAATCACTGTTGATTTGTAGGAGCAGGCTGCCACCCAACTTCTTTTAGTTGCAGAAAAATTAATCACTGCCAAGTCTTGCTGCTTAAAAATGGCATTTGGGCTCTTTCTGGGCTGAAAAACCCATGTCTGGGAATTTCCCCTGCCGCTTTGTGCATTAGTACCAGTGAGGGCTTATCACGGCGCCAGCTTCCCAAAACATTTCCTGAGAAACATTTATCTTCTGGGCTTTGTGAGGAAGGAAACAAGAGTTTGGTACCTGCCACCCATCCAGAACGCTCCAGCTTTGCTGTGCATGCAGCAGGAACATCCAAGCAATGCCAGGAGGGACAGGGAGCTGCTCTCCCATGGGATTGGATAACTACAGCCCCTCAACATCATCATGATCCCCGAAAAGAAACCCAGCTCATACTCAATAACCAAGAGCTGAACACCCAGTCCAGCATTAAGGTGTTTTTTCAGGACATGAGGCCTCACTGGGTTTGGGTGTTGGGCATAAACACATCTGACTGGCATTCCCAGCTGGAAAACTGACCTTGCAGCTCCTGGGCCCAGCCAAGTCTTCTCATCTGCCTGAGCCTCACTTGTGAGACACAGGTGAAGCTACACTGGATCACTCTAGCGTATTTTCAAAATACTCTAAAAATTATAATTAGAGAGGGCACTTAGAAACAGATAAGCAAAATATCTCCATCTAGCAGAACGATTCTGGACTAAGTCAGTTTTGTCATTGACATTCCAATGTAAATAACAATTAAGTTCTACTTGATACACAAATGTCAAGTAATTTTTTTTGTCATCATGATTTGCATTTAAACTTGGAAATGTCAGAGACATCAGCCCTGCTGCATTAGCAGAATGCTTCCCCAGCTCGCCCTGCTGACTGGAACCCCTGTCGTGGATTATCTGGCACATTATCAAGTAACCAAACACCATTTGAAGGAAACATCAAGGTCAGAGCCTTGCGAGGTGTACTTGTTAATTTATGTTGATAAACTGAAGCACTCAAAAGACTGTTGTAATAGTATTCCAGTATATTCATATCAGCATATTTTATCCACCAGAGTCATTCAACAAGAAGTTTAGTTTTAAAAAAAGCAGTTTTAGAGACTTCTACAGCTTTCCCATAGTGGCTCTAATGCCACCACAACTATCGCAAGGAAACCCGATCACCAACATCCACCATGGGCTCTGACAGCCGCCACCCGTCTGGCAGCCGTTCCTCAAATCACACTATACATCATGTTATTAAGAAATTCCATAAGTGTCAGCGGTGCAATTCATTTTTATTCATTTTCTGAGTTGAAATTAGCAGCACCCACAGCAGCAAAGAAAGAACGGGGAGTGTTCCAGTTCAGCGCCGGATCAATGTCATTAATTCTGTAATACCGAGAGCCCAGATCGTATGAGCTCAGCATTTAACTCTTCTAATTAATTTTTATATTAAAAAAAAAAAGAAAGAAAACTAACTCAACAATTTAAGAAGGTCCTTGAACAGCCATCACAACTTTCCTTCTCCTGGGACATTATTTCTTTCAAGTGTAAACACACAGAAGGAAGGTACTTTAATATTGATCAGAAAATTATTTTCATGCATTGCCTTTAGCAAGCCCAACTCTTAAAATAATAAGACACTGCTACACTAACATTTATAATCTCCTATCTTTAACGATGCCATGTATACCCAGGCCAGTTAATGTTTTCTGACCACTTAATAGGCTTATCTGGCAAAGGTTCAGCAAGAAATTATTTTGCATTTATTCTGAAACTTGGATTATAAGGTCAGAAAAAGCCCTCTCCACTATTCTCGTGTTACCTGCTGCCATGCAGCCAAGGGAGCGAAACAAACATTTCCACACTCACCAAGGAGACACTCTGCTGCCATCAGTGGTCAAGGTCCATTCTAAGGGCCCTTCAGATACCACAGCAGCTCTGGGTCTCAGACCCACTGAAGGAAGCCATTAAGTTTCAAACCTCTCCCTTTCCAGGTACAGACACATTTTAATACAAGCAAATGCATTACGTAAAGATGCCACTAAAACTACCAAAGCAACTGGAAAAAAATCATCCTAAAATGACATTGCCTCGGTTTCCCCACACTTGGTGGGCAGCAGGTCCTCTGCTGCAATGCCTGCCCCCTCCCTCCAGCCTCTCCTCAGTGGGAGCTCTGAAACTCCCAGGGAATTAATCTGTGCTCTTCATCAGGGTCAATGTCAGTCCTTGCACCTCACTATAATTTTTGCCCCTGCTAATTACAAAGGCAGGCGATGCCAAACAGCACCACGCAGCTCAGGATGCTTCTAGCTCCGAGATACAACAGAATGCTTTCCTCTCACCATGGTCCTAGCAGGCTTCCTCCAATAAACCTGCCCTTTGCATTAGAAAGAGGTGGATTGGGAAAAAAGAAAAAAGCCTACAACATTAGAAAGTGAAAGTAGTTTGTGTTAGTAAGACATAGGGAAGCTTTGCAAGCCTGAACACAGCAGCAATGGCAGGAAAACATCCACAGGCAAACCTTCCCATGGCGGTTCCCAGGGGAGCAGAGGAGTTAAACATTTATGGCAGTGCGAAGAAGATACGACATTTACTGAATAATAAACTGCAAATATGTCTGTTAATTCAGCTTTTTGGGATCTCCTCACCATCAGATGTTTAACCCCAGCAAGGAAAACAGCAAAATGCAAGCAATCCCTGCACATCAAACAGGCCGTGCTGAGGGGAAGGCTTGGTGCTTCTGGAGTGACTTGAGGCTGGAGGCTGCAGGGAGCTCTGCCAGGATCAACAGCCCACGGCCTCGCCCAAAGGCTTTCAGACCTGTTCATATAAGGGACACAATTAAATCCTGAACGATTGGGTTAAAACTTTCACCTGTCAAGACTGCAGCTGTTCCATTTTTAATCAATCTGATTTCATTCAATAAAATGCTCATTAAGTCAATTAATGAGAGTTTGGTGTCACAAGCCATCAAGCATGACTGGGAGCTTTCACTCTGGGGCCAGGGCATTGATCAGCCAGTCAAGTCATCAGCACGAACGAGTCAATGTGCCTTTTCACAGGCTGAAGTATGAGCAACGTTACCTGGTTTTAGGGGAAGTTGTTAGCCATTCTTCATGCTTTTCAAACGTTATTAAATAAGCTGCAATTTCCTGAAAGACAAACGCAGAAAGAAAAAAGTTATTTGCATGGCTGTGTTGGGGGAAAGTTTTACAACAGAGAAGTTTCATAATAGAGACAAGGAGCTGCCGGCCCGGTGTTAGCTCTGCAGCTTCAGTCAGGTTTGGACCAAACGTCTGCTCAACCTTTGCATTCACACCAAAACCAGACTTGAACAGAGAGGAGATGCAGAGAAGGAAAGGCATTAACATTTTCCAGCACACACAAGATGCTGGCAATTTTGGTGACTGTGGCATCACCGAGAGCCCAGCGTTACGTCAGGAGGCAGAGGGGAAGGCAGCGACAGCACGGACACGGGAAGCTAAATTAAATATTTATAAATAGAACAGCATCACTGCGGAGAGAATTACTAAATTATTAATCGTTGCCATAAAAAGCCAGCGGGTGACATCAACATAAGTCATCGCTCCCACTTGCAGGAATGATACGGGCGATTACTTCCAGATCAGAACCGATTTGTTCACACGAAATTATCGGCGCCAGCGAGATCATTCATGGCAGTGCTTGAACACAGGCCTGAGCAGCACGGGGTCCCTGGCAGCCCCCGCGCAGACAGGCTGGGCACCCTGGGATGGGGGACCAGGCACCATCCCTGACCACAACAGCTGCTGTCACCACACCTAGAGATGGCCAAGGGCGCCTGGGCTGCAGCCCACAGGCTGCTAAAAAACATCCTTTTTTTCCTTGCCCATGAAGATATTCTCAGAAATATATAGGTTTTCTGATGGCCTTCTTAAAAAATTGCCTCCCAGCTGGGACCAGAGCCTCCCTTCTTAGAGAGCTACAATAGCAAAAGCTACACAAAGTTCAGTGAAGCTGCTTCAAATCAGACCACAAATCCATGTGTGGTTTAATCCCCAGAGCTGCTTCAGCAGAAGCATCTCCAGGATGTGCCATCACGAAGGTACTGCACACACAAGAAACGGGTCTTTTGACCAGGAGATTATTTTCTTTTTTTCTTTTTTTTTTTTAAATAGTTCTATATAAGGGTTGTAGCTATATAGTACCAACACTAAAATAATCCACAATGCTCTCCAACCAGCTGGCCCAAGCATCTGCTAGAGCCACAAAATGCAGTTATATTACTCCCAAACGAGACGTAAAAATATCTTGTTTCCAATACTCTTGGTTTTAAGACTCATACTTAATGTCCTCCGGGTATTGCAGTGGTGCCAGATCTCTGTGTTATGTACTTTATTAGAGTTGTGTGAATGTCATATTAATGACTCCTAACCAACATGTTTACACTGCAAATAAATTCTCCCAGAATCCACTGCTGCACCCCTCGTTTCCCAAGCCCAACTCTGCATTTTTTAACAATCACCATAGCAGAGAGGATGGGAGCAGCACTGCTTCTGCATCAACCAGGACAGGGAGCAGCAACATGAAGCTCCGAAAATGCTTATTCCTAATTTCTAGCCAAGTGCCATGTAGAATCCAGTGTCACGACAGCCCAGTGCAGCCCTCCAGCAGGACACCCATCGCTGGCACAGCACCTGCACTCCTGAGCTGCCCAGCAGACACGCCAGACCTCACACCTACAGGACCCACAGCTGGATCTGACTGGGTGTTTCCTATTAGTATAGGATTTTGCTTATTCCTACTGAAAATCAACTTGCCATAAGGAGAATAAAGCCATTTCTAAGTTGTGTGGCTGAATAAACCCCCTGCTATAGTGCAGGAAACCCAAGGGCTTCAGGCAAACAAAGGTCAGTCTCCCCCAAGGCTTGTTCTCATTACTCCTCCCAGCCAGTCCATACCCTCCCTGCTTCACATCTCCATCCCAAACTGGCACCAGTGGAGGAGGAGCCATAGCAACCAGATGTTCCTGTTTGGAGGCAGAACATGGGTTTCCACATGGCCAGCCTGGGTCCACTCAGTTTGGGCAGATCAAAGGACAAGCTGCAGGTTGATGTCACTGGTGACCCACGGACACACACGTGTGTTCCTGGGCTGTTCAGGCAGCTCCTGCCCCGGCAGCAGTGGTACAGAAAGACACGGCTCCCACCAGACTCCAAGCTGGATCTTTAGGCAACTCAAAACACGTAATTCAATTCTTCTAACAGGATAAAAGAAGGATCCACATCAACTAGGATAGGAGCTCCCCCAGGCTTTCTGCTAAATGATATATTAGAGCCTGATTTCCCTCCTCCAGAGGAAATACCTTGGATAACAAGGAAAATCAAGCTCACAGTAGTGCTATAAATTAACATGTACAGAGACAGCAAATCCTCCACGCTGCCTCCCGTGCCCCAAGTCCTCAGAATTACAAGGACTGGCATGCAAATGGAGCAACCTGCCCCCCCCCAAAAAAAGACCAACCCAAAAAAACCTTCCTGCATCATCTGCCATTCCTGCCTGTCACCCACCATGGCCTCCCCAGGACATCCCAGCATCACCAGGCACCACCCTCAGCTCTTCAGGCTGGTCCACGCAGCCACCACCAGCATCCGAGCAAGGTTTGGGGTCAGGAGAGCTTCTGCCACCAGGGCAGACTGTCCCCACAGCCACCAACCCCTGCAGGGCAGGGGAGGGGCAAGTAAAAATCCCTCTTCATGTTCTGACACCCATGTGCCAGCTTCTGTCAGCATGTAAGCACCAAGGCTCTGGGAGAATGACCTCGTCTGCCACCTCCAGCTGGAGCAGGACTGTGAGAAGCAGATGACTCAGTGACGCTCACAGTCAAAACACATGGAGCCAGGCAAGAAGGTGACTTTCCAGAAAGAGGCACATCCCAGGAGCAGTCAGCACTCTGAAAACCCAGGAGTCAGAACCCAACTGAGCAGTCCAAGTTCAGACACTCTCCTCCTAAACACCATGTCCCACAACCTTGTCACGATAAAATAATTCCTACAGGGTCTTTGCTATACAGAAATCAGAAAAACACATCTGAAGGTCTGACCACTTTCTTCCAGGTCTAACACTGGTGTTTTATCAACAGTTTACAAGAGTTGCTTTTTAAATCATGTGCCTATCTGTGCTCTGGGGCACATGTGGGGCTGCGGGTGCTCATCAGCTGCTCAGGCCATGTACCCTTTGTCACACCAACACTGTTTTCCCTTTTGAAAAAAGGAAGAAGAAATAGATTTATCACTAGAAGACACAAAGTCATTAAATAATTAAAAACAAAAGTATAGGCACAATAAAAGCCCTCTGATAAAAAAGCCCTGCATTTTAATGTGCGTTAATTCCCCTAATGATTCACTCTGTATGTCTTACAGGGTCAAATCAATGTCTTCACCAAAAAATTCAATTACATCCCATTCATCGTATCTTTGGAGCGAGGCTATTGTTTGCTTTTGTCTCCTATCATACCCTTTCTGGGCTGCTTCTTCCCTGAGATTACAAACAAAAGGCAGTGTGGCACCAGCAAGGTCAGAGCAGACAGAGCCAGGCTTTGAAACCCCAGCTCTCCATCCTCCACTTCGCTGTTTAATTATAACATGAGGAAAGGAAATAAAAGGATATGTGCCATGAACGCCCACCTCATCACTGCTGGCGAGTGCCCCGGAGGCACTGGTCAGGATAAGTGGCACAGGGTGGACCCCAAAGCACCCTTGGGCAAGGCAAAGCCACCCAAGAGCCCCTCTGGGTGAGGGCACCACACGAAGCCCAGCAGCCCTTGGCTGGGATGTCCCACCCAGCCCCAGATCCAAGCCCAACTTTGTTCACGTTACAGCAGCAACTGACCAAGGGTGGATCACGGGAAGCTGCACAGACCTGTTCTGCTCTGGCCGTGCCTGCTGATTTCACAGCATGTCCCACCTAAGTGAGAGCCTGCAGGGCTGAGCTCTGCTTTCACAGCTTGTAAGTCACCAGTGAGGGGAAAACAGCTTAATTTGATCAGCTAATGGAAGGACCCTGTAAAGCAATTAGATCATTTAATAGTAAAATCACACGAGTTATGTTTTATCCTAAACTTGGTGCCATAATTCAGTCCTTTAATTCATACTTTTGTTGCTCAGGCTGAAAGCCTTTCCTATGAACGAACACTGACTTCTATTCTGCATTCCCCCGTTTGCGCAGATAATCAGCTGGAAGGCACCAAAGAGCCCCCAGCCGCGGAGCCCCCCGCTCCCTCCCGGGGCTGTCCCGGAGCCCCCGCTCCCTGCTACGTGACCGTGGCTCCTCAAAGCTTCAATATTTAACGGCGGCACAAACGGAGCCGCAGCGGCCGGAGCTGCCCCGGGCGCCCCGCGGGGCCGGCGCGGCCCCGGCGAGTGTCCCCGTAGGGCTGCGGGGACCCCCGCCCGGGCCACGGGGCGAGCCCCCCAGCTACCACAGGCACGGGAGAGCGGCGGGCTCTGCTCCGAGCTGAAGGGCACGCAGTGGAACGGACATTGTTGGAGGGAAAGAGTCAAAAAGCCCCGAAATGCACAGCTAACCCCCCCGGCAGAGGGGCAGCCCCTCAACCCGACCCCATCTCTGCGTCCTGGCATCAGCAACTCCCGCTGGCCTCTCAGAAAAGGAATCTGGAGCCAAAACAGGATTCCCCATAGCAGGCAGCTTGGGCTACCTATTTTATCTCGCAGTAATAAATTATTATTTTTTTAAAAAAAGTTTGAATTCCAAGTTATTACTTTGTATGAATTATACACTCGCAAATTAACAAGGCTGAAATATATTCATGTTTTAAGAGAAAGCAGGAGAGCTTGTACACATCTCTGGATTTATACCACAGAGCTAATAAAGTTGCGATCTCTTAAGCAAGCATATCTATTCTCTTAGGAAATCTGTGTCCTCGCTGCTATAAAGACAAATTCCAGCCCATAGCTCTCTTATCGTCCTTCCACTCTGAAATGAAAATACAAATTCATGTTGATTATGTAGCATCTTCTCAGCTGGGATCAAGCCATTTTCATTTTCTAGCCATCCTTACTCTCAAAGCCATTAATATGCTGAATATTACAACTACAGACTGATCTGAAAGCCACACAGAGCAAGTCCTCACTACCTTCTTTAGCATCACTGGCACAAAAATTGCAGTAACATTTCACTTGTCCAGTTGTTGAGCCTTAAATAGCAACACAGGGTCGGGAGGGAGTCGCTGGGTGAGCTGGGGAGAAACAGAAGCAGCAAGAGAAAAGCAAACAAAGCTTTGGAGTCATCAGCAGAGGAACTCCAGCCAGGCTGACCTCGAGTTGACAAAACCCTGTCAACAACAGCAAACTTTTAAACCAGAACGTTTTCTTTCCCTTTGCAGTAGCACTTTCCTCAAGCAAACACGTTGGTCTGCATGCTCTGAGGCTAAGAGGGGGAATAAACCCCAAGGTCACTGGTTTTGTGACAGCCAGCACCGGTGACACAAGCTGAAGCTGCAGGGACAGAGGGTTCCTGTCCTGCATTTTGCCAAGAGCAGCCAGAGCAGGCTGTCAGCACCGGCACTTTGGCAGGACTCGTTCTAATTGTCCCCAAAAACCCAGGGGGAGCAGCAGGGCTACGTCACCTCCTCCGGTGTCTGGTGCGAGGTACCTGAAAACAAGCTCTCCAGTTACTACACTGCTGCTTCCACTGCAATGGAATTAAAGACAAAAATAAATTAAAACTCCATTTAAAATGTATTTTTCTAATTGAGTAAGGGTACACCAACTAACGTTCAATCTAATTAGATGGAAGCCGGGTTTTATTACCAATATCTGCAGCTGGCTAATTGAATCATTTCTAGTCCTGGTTGTGCCGAGGGGCTCCCAGTCCTGGGAGGGGGAGGTGGGACCGGGGGGCTGCTGTGGAAAAACCTCCACTACGCCTGTCCCCTGCCGGGAAACCGGCATCGGTCCCCGATTCCTCAGCACCCTCGTAGCAGGGGGAAGATCCACTTTGTAACGAGGTCCCTGCCTCGTCGGGACTCAAACTGCATCTCCTCAGAGGCGACACAAATTCCTCCTCCACAAAGACAAGGGCGCTGCTGGGAAACGCGGCTCAGGCATCCCTGAGGCTCCTCCCTCCCAGCACCCTCTGCCCGGAGCGATGCGCTCGCCCTGGGGGTGCCCTTCGCCATCAGCACCCACGCAAGGATGCTCTGCCTCGCCCTGTGCTGGGCTTAAAGCCCATTTTCTGGCAGACACACAAACCTCAAGTCTCCAGGACGTGGCGCCTTCCTGAGCTGTCACTGCTGGGGTGCCAGCCTAGGGAAGAAACGGCTTTTTCTTTACTCCTGGAGCAGTAAACCAGACCCTGCTCTGGAAGGGTCTTAAAGGAGATTTATTTTGCAAAAGCCGTTTTAGAGCCTCCGTGTAGGAGAAAGCGATAAACATTCCAGCTTTCCCCGTCTCCATTGCTGCTGCTTGTCCCCCTGGGAAGCGGCAAAGCAATAGGAGAGGGAGAGAGGAAGCATAAAGGGGGGAACAAAAGATTTGTTACCAAAACCTGAGACCAGTGAACACAGGGCAGTGACACTCACCCAGGAGGACACGGGTTGGAGGGGCAGAGCTCAGCCCCGTTAGCACAGTCTGTGCTTGCACACAGCAGAGGCACTTACTTCAACCCATTAAAATACCATCGATAGCTTAACCCAGATCACTTGGTCTGTTACCCCAAAGGGTGAAAAAAACCACGATTTTGGGGTTGCAGAGTGTTTCCCACTTTGCTGCCAGCTCCTCACCCAGCAGAACATACCCCTGTGGAGTCTGAGTCTCGCCAAAGAGGCACAACAGCTGCCTAGGGACCACGGACCAGCCCAGAGCACAAAGCACACAGGGTGGGAGGCAACAGCTCCTTCCTGGATGGGGGGATGTTTTCATTAATGACAGCCTAGCAATAACCATCTACTAAAGGTCCACACTATTAATTTAACAGAAAAAAAAAACCTTAATAGATTACCCTTACAGTTTTCAATTAAAGTACATGTCTTCAAACTGCAACCTTAATTAGACATTATAGGATGACATTTAGGAGTCCTGAGCTCCAACAGCTGATGGAGGCATCCGCCTGTGAAGGTGTCTGGCAGCAGGGCTGGGGCAGCACGACCCAGGGTGCTGCCCAAAGGGGCAGCCCCACCAGAGCACCACTCCAGTGGGTTGGGTTAACTCTGGAGTTAAAAGGAGTAAAAGAGCAAAACTGATGACAGGAAAAACAGCTTCAAACAGGCTTGGATGGATTCCCAAAGAAAAGGTATGGAGAGGCAGAAGCGCACAAGGGAAAAGAAAACAAATGGTTAATGTGTGGCCACCATCACCCAGCCCCAGCCAACACAGGTCTTACAGCTGTGCCTGGACACCTCAGGGACATTTCATGAAATGGAGAATTTGAGCCATCCAAAGACCCCCATAGCATTGCTGTTTAACAGCAGCTTTGCTGCATCCCAGCAAATTTAGACACTTTCTGCTGATAATTAATAGTTAATATTTTACACAGCCCTATTTAGACCACATTCATAGATCTTTTTCCAGCACACACAAGACTTCAGCCCACTCTGCTATAACTTCAATTTTAATTTGAAAAGTTGCTGGAGGTTGTTTATGACCAGGAGGAAAGCACCAATGGAGCTGCACAGATGTATGAGGCTCAGCTCAGCTACACACAAGGTGCTTCCCCCAGGTCAGCGTGACCATGGCTCACAGTGGCTACTCCCTGTCACTTGGAGACTTCTGTAAGGTAGCAGGTGGACAATTTTAATGCTTTATTTTCAATGCTAAACCTGGTAGGATGAAACTGGGTTAAGACAAGAAATTGTTTTCTCTAAAACACATGCAAAGGAGAAGAAAAAAACTGAGCAAGCAAATAAGTGGTTAATGGAGTTAAACGAAACCTGCTCAGCAATTTCACCTGCCAGATACACATGGAAAACAGTAACTGAAATTTGCAATGGATCTTTATAATAGCAAGACCACAATTCTGCACAAACACACTTAGCAATGGCTGTCCTGAACCGCTCGGCTCACAAGTACCGTTAGTTGCAAGAATTAGCAAAGTCAGACCTTGAATCAGCCGGTGTCTAATGGGATTAGGATAGATTTTATCTTCCATTTAAGTCCCAAACTGAGGGATAGGCAGTAAAACTGAGCAATATTAAATAATGCCCAATCTTTAGTTACTGGAAAATACCCAGAGATCATTACATTATTATTTTATTATTATTCTTTCTTTTATATGACCTTGGACTAAACCCTGTGATTTAAAGAAACACGTGAACTGTCACCTTGCTGGCACCATTAGCTTTAGTACTGCACATGGGGCTTCTCTGCCATAGCCCGAGTCAAATAAGCAGTGGGATAAGAAGAGACAGTTCAGTAAGATACGTGTATCTATGGTGCATTAATTACAGAGTAATAGTAAAAACCTCCATCATTTTACATAATTCAAACACTCAAGTGGTTTGAAGACACTGACAAGCATCCTCATGCTGTAGAGCAGCTTGTGCCATGGGGAGATGCTCCCCTGTCCCCTGTTCCCACAGACCGAAAGAGAAGCATTTCATTCTCTGCAGCTCTACCCCCCAGGCCAGGGAGCCCCAGCTGTACTTTGGAGCACAGTGGTGGGACAGACCAGATCACCTTCTGTGAACAGACCTTGGTGGGCAGCACAGGTCTGAGCCCTGCTGAATGGAAAATAAAAGGGACCCTTTACCTAAAAAAAAATAAAAAAAATAAAAAATAATTTAAAAAAATCGAGCAAAACCACCTATTTGGGAGAGAAAAGGCCACTGAAATGCCAAATGAGGTGAAAATATCAGTGCTTTGTCAATTTGCCTTTTCCTGCAAGGTGACGGCAGCAAACCCTTCCACTGAAGAACTGTGGAAGGTTCATTAAAAGGAAAATATCCACGGTAATTGTCCCTTTCTGCATATTCCTCATTCCAATATTCTCTAACATAATAATGTTCCCCATTCCTGCAGAACTGTCTTTTCAGCATGTTTTTGCATTATGCCTAATTTTGTAAGAGTTTTTCAGTCCTGCATAACGACACAGTTCAATGCAGAATCAGATATAAATCTGGCTTAAGAGACTCTCAACAGGAATTCATTTAAAACTGTAAATGTTAAAAGATTCTGCCTCTGATTTATGGCGTTTTCTTATTTCAAACAGGGAATTAAAATTCTTCTTTTAAGATACATATTAAATCATGATAAAAGCCGTGTTCGAAGGATGAGGCTGGTCAGACAGAGAGCCACCAAGCAGGGAAGCCTGGAATTGGCAGGAACTGGCACAAGGCTCTTCCTCAGCTAACACAGCACCGTCCTGCCATGAACTCAGCCCCAGGATCTTAACGAGCATAAAATGGTGTCCTGGCTGCTGCTGCTCTCATGCATCACACATCCCCCTCCTGTCCCTCCAAGCACAAGGAACTCTCCCCTCCTGAAGGTCCAGCTAAATAAAGGAGCTTTTTACCTCATGTGATATTTAATGGTTTTATTCCTTTTGCATTGTTTATGTTGAAGACTCTCCCAGCTCAAGGTGCTCTATAAATATGGCAGAAGTGCCCGTGTCATCGTGCAAAAAGCATTCAATCTTAAAAAAAAAATCAGCAATGCCACTCATTATCATAATTCCTATAATAATTGTGACTGTTTTGTACTCGCACACACAGGAAACCTCACTGAGTAAGCCTTGAGCATCACAGCATTCACAGCCCCACACCAGAACATGGGGAAGCCCAGGAAAGTTTACAAAAAGAAGCCATGCAGCATGATGTAATTCCCAAGTGTTTATTCAGGTATTCAAGATCCCAAAAGAACAGGGGCCTAGGGGAGACTCATTGCTTTCACTGTCCTTCTCGCGCATCCCCAGATGCCAGCCTGCTGCAAGAGCCTGTAACCTGGCATTGCTGCCTTAAGAGAAAAATCTAAGTGGAAGGAGGACTGATGTTAAAATAGTGGAGTAAACAAGCAGAGGTGGCCAGAAAAATTATTGTTCAAATATTAATATAAACTAAGTACTCATTACTCATAGGCTACAGAGCTATTAGGAGAAGCCAAGAGCTCCCTGTGCACAAGCCATCAGATGAAAACACGATGCCTATTCGTTCCTCAAAGCCTCTTTGGGTCACCCCAATGCTTTGACCCAAAACCCCTCCAGCTAACTGTGGTGATGAGGCTCCAAAATTTTATTTCTAGGACACAACTATCCCTCATAAATCTTCCCAGAGACAATATAATGGAGTTTAAGGTCTTCTGCTGCCATTTCTCTTCATCACACAGCTGTGCAAGCAAAATCAAATACCAGCAGGTATTTGTTCTCTTCCCCAAACCTCTGCCCAATTAATCCAAATAAACCTCAAACAAAACCTGGGGTGTCAACAAGATGAAAAAGACCTTTAGAAATTGTTGGTATTATTACTGAAAACATTATAGAGAATCCCATTACACAACCAATTAAGAAATAAGTCTTCCTTCCACCAGGCAGGATGGAGCAGCTTCAGACTGAGAATCAGAGCCAGGAGGGCTGCAGGGGTCCAGAGGGGTCCCTGGCCCTTGCTGCTGGGAAGCAGTTGCAACAGCAAAAAGAAAAACCAAAACACCCCAGAAATAGTTTTGTTCCCAGGCTAAGTTGCTAGCTATTTGTATGCTAAATCTACATGCTGGGTTCTCTAAGTGCTCATGGTTTGTGAAGCTCTTCCTCATCCTTTTAACTGTTACTTGAGGTTTAAAAAGAAAAAATAACACCATGAAAAATGGGTACTGGAACCCAGCAGCACAGTGCCACTGGGTGGGTTGGTTTTGGTGGTGGGTTTTGTTGTTGGTTTGGGGTTTTTTTAGCTTTGTTTTTGTTTTCCTCAGATCTGCCCCAGTAAATCAGTGGATTCTTTGCAGAAATGGGAATGACAGATCAATTCTCTGGAAGCAGCTCACAGATGTCAATTAAGGGAAGGACTCAGCTCCTGTGCAACTTGTTACAATCACAGCTGCCATCAAACCATCCTTCCTTCTGCATGGGGCATGAAAGTGGAAACATTTCTGCTGTAGGTAGGTACCTGGCCATGACTATGAACCCAGAGACGTAAGTCTGGGGCATCACAGCAGGTCTAACCCCTGAGAAGGACCTGCCATTGCCATCTGGTTTTTCTCCACTGGAAACTCCCCCTCCACCACAGTTATTTAATGTGTTGGAACAGACAGTAAGCAACCTAAAACCAGAGCAATGCCAGGGAACCATAAATTCTTTGCAGGTTATTTTCAGACTTCTGAGCCTTTACTCATGCCTCACCCTCAAGAAAACATTTAAGAAAAAAGAACAAGAGAGAAAAAAAATGGTAAGAAAAAAAGGACATTATCTGTGTGATAAAAAACATTTAGAATTCCAAGCAGTGCCAGGGCAGGAAATTGCCCAGGATTTCTTCCATTCCTCCTCAAAAGGAGTGGGCCAGGAGGTTGGTGTAAGACCAAGGATGATGCCCGTATCCCCCCGGGGACCCGAGCTGCCAGGACCCTGCACCTGCCACGAGGGCCGGGAGATCCCAGCAGTGCCAGGGCTGCCTCCTGCTCCAGTGGGGAAGAGACAGCCACTAATCATGTTCTCCAAAGGTTAAACATTACAGGCAGTTTCATGGTCTTTACAATTTTAAGTGCTTGATTTCTTCCTTTTTTTTTAATGATAAAAATAACCATAAATCCAAACATCTGCTCCCAGGGTGGGAGCCCTTTGGGTCCGTGCTCAGGCTGCTGGGGCTGGCGCAGGTGTTATTTTTAGTGCAACAGCTATTTACTAGCTGCATTCCCAGAGGGAATTCAGGGAGGAAAAGGGATGCTGATGCATTTATTGCTAAATATAGCAGAGGGGTGAGCCACTGTGCACAGTGTGACTGCAGGCACCGGCTGCTGGTGGGGCTGCAGCCCCAGGGAGGGGGATGCTGGCCCCGGGGTACCCAACACCATGGAGCAGCCTCCCCCCGTGCTGGCTGGATGCTCCGTTCACTGCATTTCCACCTTCAAGCTCTTGGCATTTGGAAAAAGCTTTTTAAAAGCAACTCTTACACCTAATTGGATCCAATTTGAAGCCTTGATCCTGTAATGAATGGCTCCAGAAATCAAACAAAGCATTTTCAACACAAAATTGGCTGTTACGAAAGCAGAAGGTTTTTAGGGTAATATTGACTTTAACGGGCTGTCAGGGCAAATCGACAGCAGGGATGAAAAGAGGCCTCCCTCTTTTAAGGTAGTCAAAATCCAGCCACCAAGAGGGGACCCCAGAGTACTCATCTAAGCCTGTCCATGCCCACAGCAGGGGCCTCATTTCAGAAATTTAAAAATATATTCCTTTTTAAAAGTATATCTTGTTTAACAAAGAAAGGGATGTGTTTCAGAATTGCTCTCTCCTTTAAATGTCTTTAAATATTTAAAGTATTTAAGAGTCAATTTTGACATCAAGGAGCTCTGCATTCCCAGCCAGATGGGGATTCCCTGTATAACTCCTTTTATATTTAGTCTTCAGCCTGCATCCTTTATTGCTGGGTATTTACCAGCGACCTGGAAGGCGAGCAGTGAGAAGGCAGCATGTGAATGACAACAGGCATTTAAGAATCAGGATCAGACGGGCTGGAAAGCCAGCCCAGAGACCCAAACAAACTGGGCAAATGATCAACACGACAAAAACAGCACTGGGGAAAAAAAACAGTAATGGGGATTGAAAGGGAAAGGTTCATTATTCATGCAGCCCAGGAGGGTCTGCATTAATGGCATCACCCCCAGGTGATCCCAGATCACCAGAGCATGGGAGGTCTGCACAGCAGACGGCTCTGCCTGGGGGGAGCTGGGCTGCCAGAGGGGGATAAAGCAATAAAAATGATGGAGCTTTTGGGTGAGTCGGCAGGCTGCCAGACCCGGAACACCCTCCCACCCAGAACAAGCCCCCCCAGCCAGGGCACAGGCACTGCTGCCCGGAGGGTCCGGCTGGGGCTCCCAACACTTGGCAGCCTCCCAGGACACACACACCCTGGGACACTGAAGTTCGCTGTAGCATTTCCAGAAGCGTGGCCACTTAGAAAAGAGAATTTAATGAATTAAAGAGAACTTAAGTTCAGGAAAACTAAATAAAAACCCCATGTTAATTGGGACTGCTGCCATTTTGATTATGAACAGCAAGTTCTGGGCACATGTAAATTAGGAACTACCTTCTTCAAAAGTGACCTGCTGAGCACAAACTATTGGGTCACCCAGCACCTGGCAAAACTGTTTTTATGGGGGAAAGCATCAAGGTACATCTCTTATTTTCCTTTCCTAGGTTTTTTGCCACCTTGACCAGCACCAATTTACTTTGTGGCCATCCTAAAGCAAGGCCAGCTGGGGACACCTGCTCCCAGTGATACAACAAGCAATTCCTGTTTGTTCTTCCTGGTTTTCCTCTCCAACTCACATTTGTTATAATTTGTAGCCCATAACATAATGTATGCTAATTATGCTAAATATTTCATTCATTAAATGGCTCGGGTTATTACTGAATTGTACCTTAAGCTGCTCAGAAAGTTAATTCTTCTTGCACTTACTCAGTAATGTGAAATAACCAACTTAAATGAATATTTTACAGTTTGTGCTAGACAGAACATTTGTTAAGAATTCTATTCATTTTAGAATTATTCTTTAAGCAGGCTTCAGTGCACCAGGTGACTTATGTTAGAGAGGAAAGGATTATTTTTAAAAAGTTTATTTCACTCCCAGTATGGAAGAGCCCAACAACCTGCCAAGGACCCAAACAACACTGCTGGGAGAGAAGAGCAGTTAGGAAGCTATTTTCTATAAAGCTAAGGGATGGGAGGAAAGCTGGAGAGGAATTTGAGAGCTGTTTTTGCACCCCTGTAACTCATAGACAGCTTTGCTGTTTGAAATGAAATAGCTCCTCCAATAGCCCATAACATGCCACGAGTCCGTTGGGAGTTTAATGAGAGTAATTGGAAGTGACAGGGCTCCAGTGCCCACGCATCGTCCCCCTGGATGCAAGGGGGGAAGATGCAATTACAGGGGCGGCTTCAGCCCTTCCCAGCCTCACCCAAAGCCAAGACAGCAGCGTCCTCACCAGTGACAACAAGGTCATTACTATTTTAATTAAGGGAACAGGTCCTGGCCAGCACACAGGCATAGTCTGGCAGCTCCCAGCCCCATGGACCAGCACACAGACCACCTCCCAGGGGCTGAGGCAGGATAAAACATCCTCCAACATGTGCCCAGAGGATGTTGAGGCACAATCTGCAGCCCATAGTGACATAGCATCCTCCACAGTGCCACCTACTCCCACCCCATCTCCAGAGACATTCCCGCCCGCACAACAGCAGCTCCAGGAAAACCCACCCAGCTTCAACCCATCTTTTAACCACCACGTGGCAGCCAGATCCACACGAACTCCCAGGCCTAGGGGAGATGCAGGCTGTTCGACAAACATTGCAGGAGCAGCAGTGCTGGCATCTCCCTGGGCAGGACTTGGGGCAAGGCAGCTGCCACAGCACATCCCCCAGGACGCAGGTTTCCAGCCCCAGCCGAGGCAGAGCAGACACCCTGTAACCACCACGTCTCATCAATCTCAGCTGGGAAAAACCTTTCCATTTCCAATGGAAATATGCAAACCAGGCTGCACACTGTAAATCTTCCTTTCCGGCGCTAAGGAGATAAGTAGGACCTATTAACCTCCCATGTTATTTCCAACTTCATTATTGGAGCTGACACGACGAGAGCGCGCGGTGACGGCTCTTTTTGGCAGAGTGCATGTAAATCGCTTTCTCAAAGGAAATTACTTCTCTGGGCTGAATGCTATTAATCTAAATTCTCCCTTAGTCAAATTGTTGCCTATAATAAATATGGAACAGGTTGTGATGCTCATCTCTGAGGGCATCCCAATCCAGCTGCAGGTTTTCCCCATTTGAAACCTCTTGAGGAGCATCCTTTGCCCCAGGCTGGGACTGTCCACCCCAACGTCACCCTGTGCTTGAAAGCCCCACAACTGCATCATGAAAACACTTTCATGCTGCCAGTGTGGAGTGCTCCAGCAGCAAAACTGTGAAGACGAGCCACCCAGGGCACAGTGAGGCCAGAGAAGAGACAGGAGGCATGTCCTTGACCTGCAACACGACATGGTGGCCCTTCCATGACCTGCAACACGACATGGTGGCCCTTCCATGGCCAACACCATTCATCACTGGTGTACCATCTGTGTTAGATTTGGTATTAAAGCAGCAAAAAATGTAATGGATAATTTATGCTCTTTCTCAGCAGATACACACTGGCAACCTCCCCATGCAACTGAAAAACCCTGGAGTTGAAACAGCAGACCAAAAAAACCAAAAACCAGATCACAGCCCAAGCTGAACTTTGCCAGAGATGCAGCCAGAAACTAGAAGTTTCCCATCCTAAATTCTTGGAGGAGTTATAAATTAAGGGAAGTTTTATTTGCAAGGTATTACTTTGTTTTATTGAGAACCAGCTTATCGCCAATAAAGATTTTCAGTGAAAAAACTGACAGAACACCCATTATTTTTGCCCCTCCCATAAAAAGCAGGCAGCCCCTTCCCCTGAAACACAAGCACAGGGTGAGGGCACAGACCCTTGGCACACACTGAGGCACCAATAGTATTCAGAGCACCATAAATCCAGCCCTTCTCCTCATTTGTTAGGCAGCCAAGCATGAAAATGTTAATGAAGGCAGCTATCACAATCAACGGGGATTTCAGGATTAAGATTTTGTTCACGTCCAACAGCCCCTGCTCACATGCACCAACTCGTCCACTGTGGTGGTAATCAGGGCTGGAATGGCCGTGCTCCATCCAGCCACCCCACCCAGCAGCACTTGGAGCTGCTGGAGCCCTGATGGGGGAAATTACTGTCATTTGATTAACATGGACTTTTATTACACAGATTCCTAAAACAAGATGTAAAGCACGTATCTGCTCCCCAGCATGAGTATTTTTAAAATACTGCACATTGACAAAGAGCACTGATCTCAGGTGATACGATGGCATCTTTTGCTGAAAAAGAAATATCTAAATTTTACAGGTGGCTCGAGAAAGCCTGAGCTGGTGGGAAGCAGATGCCTCCCCTTGGCTCAGCACAGCCTTCATGGCTTGTCCAGTGTTGGGAGCACCAGGCAGCTGCCCAGGAGGGCAATGAGCTGCCAACACAGAGCAGCATCCTCTAGAAGTCCTGCCACACCCCTCTCTGTTCAAACTGGAAGAGAAGCAACTTTTCTGAAGACATCAGCTTGTCATCAAGACTACCTGGATGTCCTTCATCCTCCAAACGTCGCAGGCCAGTCGTCAGTCACTTGGAAACAGCTGGCATATTTATTTGATCCCACTGTGGCAAAGCTGCCAGCAAATGGTTTTGGGGCTGAAGGAAAATATTGCATGGTTAGAGGCACCAGCAAGAGACAGTTCCACCCTGGGAGCAGGAGGCTTGGCCCATCACAAGGTGAGAGAAGGGGCTACCCAAAGTGACCCTGCAACATTTCTCCAGCCTTTCTTCTACCTGCTTGTTTGGGGTTTTTTTTGCACTAGGCCTTTCTCCCTGAAGCCTGATTGTTGCTGAGGCACCACTGGTAACAAACATGTCACCCTCAGCCACGAGCACCAGGAAGGTGCAGCAGGAGCTGCTGAGCAGCACAGGGGCTGCAGCAGGACCAGGACCCTGCCCAGCACCAGCTCCTGCCAGCAGCAGCCCCCAACAGCAGACAGACATCACTTGGCAGAGGAGCAAGGGAAGGAGAATACATGACAAAATGAAGGGATGCTTGCAAAAAAAATTACTTCCCTACCACAGCCATGTGATTTTTAATTTTCCTCTAATTTTGGGACTGCAGCACTGATATAAAAATGCCTGTAAGTGTTTTAGGGAGATGGTAATGGTCCTATACTAAAATAATTCAACCAACACTATAATTTTAGTACCACTATCAAAATGAAATAATGGCTGTTTACTATGTTACACCTTTCAAATGACCTTCATTTGAATACAAATTGTGGCTTGAAACTCTAAAAGCTGCTCCATTTCAGGAGGCAGCAAATTGAGGATGTTTACCCAGGGTTTACTCTTCCAGCAGATTCCTCTGTATAACCAAACTAAATGTTGTGGGTTTTTTACTGTTTCTTCTTTTCCTCTGAAGCTGCCAGAAACTTGCTCAAAGGACGCAGTGGATCTGACCAGGAGCCCATGCACAGCAGAGCGACAGACAGCCCTTTGCTCTGCTCCAAGTGCAACAGGAATTGCACTTGGTTTTATCTAGAAATATTCAGCAGCAGCAGTGAGACCCATTTGTGCTCATCTCCCTCTTTGGATGATGGATGAGGATTATTCTGCTAATAAAGTACCCAGGCTGAGAGTGGAAGGTGTATGGCTTCCATCTCAACCTGTGCCTGTGAAAACACTTTTTTTTTTTTTAAGGTTCAGCTCTGTCTGCCCAGCCTGGGCTCTCACACTGGTTCTGGGGACCCCACACTGCCTCTTCCTGCAAGGATGCTCTTTCCTCAGCAGCTTGGGGACACTCGCCCCTCCCTCCTCTCTCCCAATTCCCAAACAAGAAAACAAACAAACCAACCCAAACATACTATTCAGGCTCTATCCAGGCCATGCAGCCACGGTGCCTTTACTGCTGTTCACACCATGAGAGCCACAAAGGGAGAATTCCCACGCTCCAAAAATATGAAGAGCATCTGTAAACACTCCCACTGCAAGACACCTACATGTAATTACTCACAATGAGTGAGGAGGAGGAAGAAAAACCCACTTTTTGTTTTTAATTCTCTTATCTGTGCATAAAAGCTCTTGTGTGAGAAGCTGCCAGCTGATATTTCTGGAGGGGAAGGGCAGCACATGGCTGCAGCCACAGGGGGGAGGACACCCCTGCACCAGGAACCCCTGCCAAGGGAGCCCACTGCGTGCCAGCAGCCCTGTTTTGAGGTGGAAAAAAAAAAGAGGGAAATCCCTTCCATGAAGTGTGACCCCTGCAGGTGCAGCCCTTCCCAGGCCAGAGCAAAGCCAGCGGATGCTCCAGCCAGAGATCCTGAACCAACGCCAGTCTCCTTCATGGTGACATTGCAGAGAAACAAATGAGGTTTAAACAATAGGTGTTGTATTAAATATCTGAAAACAAGACAAATTAGTAATTAAAAATTAATTTTGGAAAATTAGCCTTGTTAATAGATGCTGTTATGGCTTTGCATGTTCCTCTTCAGGCAGCAGTGAGGAAAAGGATTTAAAACATGTTTTGCTGTATTTAATGAAAAACTGAAGAGAGACAAATGTCTTTGGGAGCCAGCACCTCTGCATTGCCCAAATTCACAACCTGAGTACATTTACAATTCACACTGGAAAGGAGGAAAAGCCACAGTGGTGGGTGACTGCCCCAACATCTTGCAAGCTGCCTCCCTCTCCCTCCAGCTCATGGAGTTCAGAGCAGCCCAACATCACACCCCATTCCACAGGTGGATTTCTGGGGAGTCAGGGTCTGGCACTGCAGGGTCTCCAGTGCCAGATCCTCCTGGCTCTGCTCGAAGCAGACACGGAAATCCATCACCACTTGCCCAACACCCACAGCAGACAACATCTGGAAAAGTTACCCCAACCTCCACAAAACCCTGGAAGCTCTTTGCACATTTAACAGCAAAATGCAGCACAGTCCTGTCAGCAATGGCCACAAAAGGAGCTGGTGCCACACGAGGTGACCAGAGAAGGCAAGTGCCTGCAAGCTGGTGCCAAAACCCCCACCACAAAACTACCCACCGGCTGCTCCACCGTTATTTCCACGCTCTCGACAGCAAGGACTATGCCAAAACACTCAAGGTCAAGAGACCAGCATGGTTCAAGGCAATCTGCGCCTCTTAAACCAGTGACAAATACGTTACTTAATTTTAATGAGCTTTTTTGCATCTCCAATCTAATTACAGCATTATCAAGCACTGCTCTGAGCTGCAGGTGGCTTCTCATTACTTGGGGTAAGGCTGTCACCAGCATTTTTCATGAATACTAAGGAACTGCTTCGATCCGGCGCCCGCCCCAGGACCTGCCCAGCCCAGCCCAAGCACGATGCCCACACCCAGCCCTGACCCCTACCCTGAAAAGGGAGAACAGTAACACCACAAGCTTTGAAGACTTCTTAAAAGCCCTCGATTTCAGCCAATTGCTTCACTTCTGAACGTGGGTTTTGCGGTTCACGTGGAGCAGCACCCACCCAGCACAGCCCCATGCCCCTCAGGCCAAAACCCCAGGGGAAAACCTTTGTACCCACCGAAAAGTACACATTTTAGTACATGAGATGCTCCTACCAGGTAAAGCCTCCTCTAAAGCAAATGTCTCCCTTTTCCACAAACAAAAGTGAGGCTAGCCTGTGAAAGTGCATTTAAAAAAACCCTCTCTTCCAGATCACTTCCAGTTTTCGTTTTCAACCTAACTTTTTTTTTTAATTATTATTAAAAACAAAAAAGCGTTCCAGTATCAAAAGCATTTTAGCAAGATCAAAATACTTCAGTTTTTCCTCTTAAACTTTACAAAATACCAGATTTTTCTGATGGCTTCTGGCCAATTCCTTTGGCCACCTCTACTCATCAGTTACTGTTTCCTCCACTTGGTACAAAGCTGCTGGAGCTCATGTCCAAAAAGACATGAACTTAGACTCTTACTATGCTCTAATTATCCCAAAAAAACCTTTTTCCCTGGGCAGTCTGCTGAACACCGGCAACACATAAGCAACAACAAAGCCCCAAAAGCAACTTTTTCTCCAACAGAGCACAAAGGTGGGAAGAACACCACTACCCAGGGACCCCAAATCCTTGCCTTCATGGGCCAGGAGCAACCCCTGCCCAGCCACAGGGACACAGAAACAAGAAGGGAGCCAGAGGACAGAGTATCCCTTTCCCACCAGCTCCCTTTTCAACACACAACTCAATTAAAACCTTGATTTGTTGGTGACTTTTTCTGAAGGGCTTTGTAGAAACCAGCCAGCAGCAGGGAATTACATACCTGCCCATGTACACAACACACTCCTACACTCCCAGTAATGAAAAACAACATTCTCTACCTTGGCAATTTTCACAGACTCCACTGGTCAGTCACCCCAGAGACACGGAGCACAGCACCAACATCTCCCCCCACCAGCCACCTACATCCCATGGCAGAGCCTGAGACCCCACTACCAACTAACACACACCTCAACTCACCCCAATTTGCCTTGTTTTGCCCCAAGCCAGCCAGAACCAGAGGCAGCCCACAGGCTCACCCAAGCAGTAAGACTCACCAGCATCCAGGGAGCCAAAGACTAATGGTGAGAGAGATGGTAAAGGTTCAGGAGCCAGAGGGGTCTGCCCCCCAGGACCACTTGGGCACAGGGGGAGGGGTGTGGGCTCCCGGCTGCCTCGCCCCGGCCCCATCAGCTCCACCGCCTGCAGCTGGGCCAGGCGGGCCGGGCTGCCCGGGCCTCATCAGCCTCATCCGACACAGCTGGGTCAGGGGGAGGAGCTGGGACACCTGGGCCCAGGATCTGTGTAGCCGTGGCTGTGCACACACATGTACACATATGTATGTAAACATATCACCCTGCACAGCTGAGGAGCACCAGAGCTCCCCAGTGCCACGCAGCTCTGTGTTACAGCAGCTCACATCGCAGGAACCGTCCCTGGGACGTGAGGCTGATCGGTGCCTCTGCTGCAGCAACACCACGTTTTGTCTTCCCTGACCTTGCTGCAAACTGCAGCCGCCTTTGAGACGCGACTGCCCTCCCCGGAACGACTGTAGCCAACGATTGCCGCACGGTTGTTTGTCTCGGCTGGTGCGCTTGAGCGGCTGCTGCCCCCGGGGGCAGGGGCAGGTCCCCGGGAATCCCGGCTCGGGCGCGGAGGGGACGCGCTTCCCGACGGCGCAGGAGGCGGCCGGGAAGCAGTGGATGCGGCAGAGGAGACAAATCTGTGTTGGCTCCACTGGGCCCCGAGGAGCTCGTCACCTCCCGGCCCCTTCCCCGGGGATGGGGCTCCTCTCCAGATAAGCACATTGACTTTAAAATAAAGTGTGTGCCAACAGCTGCAGCACCGAGATGGAGCAGACAGAGATGTGGCGCTGAATGATAATTAAATACATTTTCATCATCTGTCATTTTTTACTGCAGGTGCCAGTGTAATAAATCCAAGCTTGACTCTTTTGTCAGCTGGCAGGGAACACGTTTGAACGCCAAATCCCAGGGGATGAATTCAGAGTCACTTGGCCTTGCATGGGGAGGAGCTGCCTCTAACATGCCAAGTGGGTAACTCATACCTGATTGCTTTCATAACACTTTATTATTGTGGTGATACATGTGTCTGATGCAGTGTTTCCATCCGCTGCTCCAGGCAGAGCAAACAGCTCCGCCAACGTCCCCAGCCACACCGCGACCCTCCCGCCGCTGCCCCCCGCACCGGGGGGACATCGAGGGTTGGGACAAAGAGCAAACAAGGCAAGGGAAAAAGGCTAACAGGCAGAATTTGCAAATGAATTTAATTAGAATAACTGCAGTTCCGAAAAATCAAACATTTAAGTTAATATGCTGTAAATCCAGCTCATAAATCCAGCAGACAGTGAAGGGGCAGCTCAGTTTCCAAGAGGATGGGTGCAAACCCCTCATATTTCATCTCATGGAAAACAGCAAGTTCTTCACTGGAGATGCTGCTGGGACACCCCATGTGACATCACGGTCCCTTGGCACCTGCCTGTGATGCAACATCAGCCCATCAGCACACTGACACTGCAGACCTCGGTCCAAAATTCCCAGTGGAAATGAGGTAACAGCACATCCAGCCCTGCCTTAACAGGGGAGGAGCAAGTGAAGCTGGTTCACCCAGCAGAAGGAATTTCCTTGAAGTGCTGCTGTTTTCTACCAATTTTGAAAAATTAACTTTTCGGGTCTGTGTCACAAACCAAAGGAATGAGAAACACAGAGAAAAACCTCCCTGAGCCCCTGCTGGGCTCCTCCATTTTAACTGACCATCCTGTTTCACCTGCCTGCATCCAAGCACATCTGTTAGAAGTGCCTGACCCAGTAACTGGGATGGGAAATCGCCCCGTCCCTGGGAAGGATGGACAGCCTGGGCTCTGGCCTCCATGGGGACCATCCACAACCAGCTGGGCTGGTGGGAGCACAGTGTGAGGGGGGAGCAGCCGCAGCACCAGCGGGGAATCCTGCTCCGGTCAGGAGCATGAGCGCAGGGTAACCCAGCCTGCTGGTGCCAGGGCTCGCCAGATGCATCAATTATTTATAACACCAGCACTTAATCATTAGAGTTTATCAACTTAAAATGCACGCCTGAAAATTAAAGCACTTTATTTATCCAGACAAACCGATATTAATGCAGTTATCTTCAAGATGGTAGAAACCGTGCTTACGGAGTATCTGTAGATGCCTCTGAATCCAGCTGCCCTGCGCCAGCACAGGCTGCTCAGGAACATGCAGGTAGAAGCTTTGGCAGTGCTCTCGATCTTCCAGGGCTTACTGCACTATCAGCCTGGAAAAATCCCGATTTTTATTGGAGGCAGATACTGCATCTGCAGGGAGGAGCAGCTGTCGTTCTGCCCTCACCGCCAAAGTGGGCATGAGTGGCTGCCTTTGCACCCCAGATGGTGTCTATCCATATTCACTCTGCGCTTCCCTGCCTTGATACATCTCGAATTTGGCCACAATATTTGTGTCCTGGAGCACTAAATGCCTTTAAAAAAAAAAATAAAATTACATTTAAGCTCAAATGACTAAGCTAAGTGGCTACAGAAGAGTGGAAACCCCCTTTTGTGTAACAGGAACCAAAACCCACACCAGTCTGGGTTTCAGTTTTCTCAGCAAGCTCACGGCTTCAGCTCTCATGTACTAGAGCAGCAACAATTCTAACACCATCAGAACACCTACATAATCTCCAAATGTAAACCTCCAGACAAAGCTGTGATTAAACTTGCAGGCAGTAACCATAAACACTCCGTTTACAGTACGCTTACAGACCTTTCCCCTGTGCCCAGAGCCAGACACCACCCCAAGACAGGGCTCTGACTGCTCCCTGAGTTACATTCCTAAAACCCATTGTCTGTCACTTGGCTCACAGATGATGATTTGCTTCTCCTGACAGGAGCAACTTGGCACAGCTCCAGCCCAGGTAGGTGAGTACCGGGCATTTCCAAGGAGGAATCACCATCTGCCCCCTGTCTCTGAGGCCAACCAGCCTCTTTTTGCCTCTTGAGACTCACAGCCCTGATCTGCTCCTCCCAGCCACCTGCTTGCTGCCTCTGCTGGGAAGGACAGACATGTGCCTGTGTGATTCCCACCTGGACAGACCCAGAACAACCCTCGGTCGGTAACGCCTGCTTTACACAAAAGCATGCTTTCATTCCATTACCAACATTCCCATGGATTAAAGATTTGTATGCTACAGCAAAGCAAGTTAAACATTTACTTTCTATTAAAACATCTAAATGAGAAGATTAAAAACTGGTTTACGTTTAACAGAAAGGCAAAGTCAAATCAGCACAGGAGCAGCTTAGGGGGCACTTAAAGCCAAGGCCTCTGATGCGGAGAGGTAATCCATTTAAGGAGGGAGGGATTTCTTAAAACTACTCAGAAAGGGAAAAAATATACACATACATTTGAAAAAAATCTTTCAATTCTTTCTCCCCAAGAATGCCTCCCAAAGCCCTTCTGCTGCCAAGTCTAATAGGCTTGCTTCCGCAGACAGCTCTTGCCCCAGATTTCCACATACAATATTTTCACAGCTTATTAGTCTATTTAGCACGTTGTGTGCTTAAGCTCTTTTGTTTATTTTTCATTTGAGATGACAAGAGGAAAAGATCCTATAGAATACATAAGGGTGTTATCGACTGTGTTTAATGGGAACTGTTTGAAGTAACAGCAGTTAGAGGTCACAGAGGTGACAAAATGACACAGCTCATCGGCCTAAGAATTTATTGTCTAAGTTTTTAACATCCAAAGAGAATCTGCTGGGTAACCAGAAACTACCAAAACTATGGCTGCTTCCTGCTAGGCCAAAATTCTTCCAGGAAGCAGCAAGTCTCCCACATCCTAGTCTGTGTGCAATAACCTTCATCGTGCCCCTAGCGAGGGGAAGCTCCAGCGTTGCCACTGGGTCCCCAGGTGCTTGTCTTGTAACCTTCACAAGGATCCGTCCCAGCAAAAGAGTTAGATGATGCAATTTGAGACAAGAGCCAAAAACACAAGATAGCACAAAGCATCCTCCCCCTTAGGAACTGGCCCAGAATACACATGGAACCCGGTCACCAAGTTTAAGAGTGATGTATTATTTAATGGCAAATAGGTTTAAAAAACCCGACAATAATACAGCTCTATTGGGTTGTTACCTCATTGCCATTTGAAGAAAGAATCAGAGCACCCATATTCTGTGTAGCATTATCAGCATCGTATTTAATCCCCCACATGTTCTGGAGGTCATCCCAAAGACAAGTCTCTATTTTAGTTATAATCCTCCGTTTAAAAGTGTATTTAAAAAAAAAAGTGAGAAGCAATAGAAGGAAGCCTGGTGGGGGCAGAGGGGCAGCAGGAGGCAAATAGGAACAGTCCCCAGCTCCCCTGGGGTGGGGTTTTGTTTTCTTTTCAATGATCACACCTAATTTCTGTTTGACACAGCACCCCAGCTCAAGAGAGCAGCATGTGGGAAATGCCGTTTAACTGGCCTCCTCACATCAAAGTACTTTGGTATGAGTATATACCAAAGGAATAACCTATTTTATCAGAAATACTTAAAAGAAAAGTTTTACAGTTAAGAACTAAAGAGCTTTCTCCATTATTTTTCATGAGCCTTCCTGATCACGCTGAATTAAACGGCCTAATGTAGAAAGTATTTTAGGACAGAAGTTAGAAGCTTGCAACCAAAAGGATTCTGCAGCTTATGCGGATTAAATATTCTACATACAGACGGGAAAATAGCCGAGTGGCTCCAAGGCTGGCTGAAAGAAGCTGTACAGGCCACAGGAGCCCACCTGCAGGGCAGCTCCGGCCGCTCCCAGGGGACAAGTCCTGCTCTCTCCTTGCCGGAATGACTCGGCTTTGGCTTCCCTACAATTGCCAGCTCCTCAAAACTCCAATCTTCCCTGCAAAATGTGCACGTTAAATGCCTTCACAGCACCCTCCTGTGGGGATTCCGTGTCCGTACAGAGACGGGGGCAGCTAGAAATGGGGCACGAAGGAAATCCTCCTCCGGCAGCTGCTCCGGGCGCGCTGGGCTGTCCTGCCGCAAATTCTCTGTAGTAAACACTGACAAATGAAAAAGCCACCTCGAGTGGTTCACTGGGGGTTGCAATTGCTGCCCAAACCGGGTATGTCCATGTTTAAAACCTGCTGCCAGAACTAGGGAAATCTCCAGTAGCAGCAAGTTACTTTGGAATAATTCATGCTTTTGTTTTCATGGTGCTACTACATTTTAACTCCAGCACTTGAAAGCTACAGTATTTTAATGCAACGCTTTGCTACCATGATGAAAACCAGACAGTTCACTGATTTCTAAGAGTAGAAAGATTATAGAGCTTATAATTATGTTACTAGGCATTTAAATTTTAAAATGTTACTTGCAATGTTCATTTACAGCATTCAGAGGGGCACTGAGATAAAGAAACCCCACAGATATCATCATACACCTTCCCACTTTTTGCAGGAATGTTTAAAATTAGACTTTAGTAAATTTCAAATTTTAATTATTGATTATGCTTTAGATTATGTAGTAATTTACTGTGTCTCACCATACAAGACTTGCAGAGGGCATGCACATCAGTTCACTTGTGCAATCTGCAATAAGAACATTATATGGCATTACCAACTTTCAAAGCATCTCACACCAAATTAATTAATAGATTATCCTTCTGTTGGAAAGATCCAAGCTTTTTGCTTCCCATGTCAATAGAATTTTTATTTTCTTTTTAATCTAACATGACTATTAGGTGAAGTGCACAGACAACTACCTGGTATTTAAGTGCTGTAAAGTGAGGCTGGTATTGGGTAGGAACCTCTCTTCACTAAGGGATGTGAAACATTACTCATTATTACCAGTCAGAAACTACAGCATCATCTGGGCAGCAGAAGCATTTTCTGGATGAGAACACTCCATTTCTACCTCAAAGCATATAAACCTCCTCCACTACCCAGCCTTGCTTAGTGGATAGCAAAGCTATTCTCAGCAACAAAGAAAATGTGTACTAAGTAAATGGAGAAGAGAAAGGCAAATAAAGGGTTGCATTGCACACATATATACAGCATTGCAACCTGCAGTCCTTTAGAGGAGGAAATCATCTCAGCAGCTGGAAGGATGCCTTTCCTTGCACCAAGGTGGGCTCTTCCAACGGAACTGAGGCCACATGGTGGCACACAGGCTGGCCCTGACCCAACCAGTATCCCGGGGGGAACCGTTCCCAACGTGCCTTTCTCTACTCATCTCCAACAGGAAAAGCAAATGGCAAATCGTGAACCCTCATTATGAAATTACACATGGATGCAACCACCAGATGAGTCATCCTGTAGCCTCTCATCAGCCTAATGCCCTGCTATGCATGAGGACTGAGGGAGATGGGAAGTTAATAGATTGACTTGGGTGAGAAAGTGTTGGTGCTTCTCAGCAGGACTTGACATCAGGTGCCACAGCACCTTCCCCCTCGGGTCCCTCACAAAGAAAGGAGAACCACAAGTTGTAGTATTTGTTTCATATGTTCATCACAACAGGGACATCACCCAGATCTAGACTAGGTCCAAGTAATAATCACTGTAATTAGCACTTCATTCATATAATTACCAGCAGACCCCATAACATTTCACAAAGGAGGTAATTACCCATATTTTACAGCTGAGGAAACAGATACAGTGTAGGTGAATAACTTAAAAGAAATAAGCAGTTAATGTGTGACACAGCCAGGGACTGCAATTATCCTCATCCCCAGCCAAGGCTCTCCCCAACAATCCACGCTGAATTCACTTCTGTCTTGTGGAAAGAATCCAGAGAAAATAAACACAAACTTGAATTTCCAATGTCTAGAAGAGCTGAAAAGCTGACAAGCCAAACCTGAAGGAGAAATAAAAACACATTTTTATCACCAAACTTTTTTCTCACCTGAAGTCTGCAGCTAAGAGTGAAGGAGGCAGAGGACCCTAGCTCTAGCACACACAGGGAGCCAAACACAGGGTTTCCATCACTACAGTTCTACTTCTGTAAGCAGAGTCAAAGCAGAAGCACAAGATTAAGCTGGGGGAGGCTGCCCAGCAGCACTGACCCCTCAATGACCGAAGACCTTAATGTATTTTGAGTTTAAAGTGGAAAACAATAGCAATAATTATTTAAGGACTTTGCAAAACAGTATCTAGACAGAGCAGTAACTGGGGTGAGAAGCCTGGGAAATTCCCCCCAACCTCAGAGGAGAAGCTCCCCAGGCAATCAATGGCCCGAGAGCCGGGCACGAGGCTGGAGCGACACTCAGGATCTCTCCAGAAAGGGAGAATTCCTCTTCCCCCAAAATGAGAGCAACAGGTTCCTTCCTAGAATCCAACAGCCCTGAAACATGTGAGTGGGGGAGGGCTGCCCATTTGTTAGGTTCACTGCCTACAGCTTCTGTGAGAAATGTGTGCTCAGACACACTTGGGGGGGGGTGGGGAATCCATCCTGTCCGCTTGTTCACCCCGCATCTTTGGATGAGTTTTATTATTAATAGAAAAAAAAAATGTTTGCTTGTTTTGACTGATTGATAGCTCTGTTCTTCAGAGTAGTCCAGCCTGAAGTGAGCTATTTGTGTGTTGCCTATGTATATTTTATTAAATGAGCAGCACATGCATATGATGGATACATGAGTGGGTCTATTAGGTTGAATAAAGCAGATTAGGTTAATCCCACCCCAGCTGCATTACCTGAACTGCCAGACAATATTCTACAGCCAGTAAATGTGCAGACTATTTCATTTCAGCCTTTCAGCCCTTCATTAAGGTGAGCATATAAAAGCATCCAGCAGTAGAAGATACTGCATGAATTTCAAAATTAAAACTTGTTCCAGGAGTGGATGTTATCAATATTCCGGCTTTGAATAACAGAGAAACCTTGTAAACAGGAACACATCTCTCAATAGAGCATCTCTTAATATTTAAATAGATAAATGTTTTGCTTTGCCAACATTTTGCAGTATTTGTGTAGCTCTTTGATTCAAAGAAAACGTATTTTAGTTCCTGTTCTGTAAAAAACACAAGCTCAGTAAAATAAATTAAGTTCCATCATCTCTTGCCATAAAATGGACAATTACTGCTGATGCGACCTACTGTCATCCAGTAACGCTGCAGCAGAAACCCAAAGACAGACTTTAAGGTCGGGTAAATGGCAATGCTATTGCCATGTTAACAAAACAGCTTTTCTTACTATTATTTACTATTGTTTATAAAGGAAACTGAGAACAATTCCTATTCTCCCTTTCCAAGGCCTCTACCTCCTCCTTCCTCAGTGGCTCTAGCATTCTAGGAGCCCATGCAACAGCTCAACAGGCATAATCCATATTCATTACTCTGACTTCTGTGAATAACCATCTGCATCTAACAGAACACTTGGAAAGACCAGGAAAATGCACACATCTTCCTGTGCCACCCCAGCACCTTGTGAGAGACACCCAACTACTTCCATGGCTAAGAGCTCTTACCTTATGAAAAGGCAGGATGGACATGACAAAGTATCTCCTGTAACAAGAAATTCTAGCCATCTTTTTACCTCATGTGTTTTTATATTGCTGACTCCAATTCCCAACATCAGACAATTTTACTCGTTCTGCCAGAAGGCAGCTGAAAGCCAGCCCTCTGCACAGAGGAGGGAGATTATTTTTGGTTTCCAGATGTCTAAATAAAGGTTTTTTTTAAAAATTGCTTTCCTAGAAAGTCAAGGCATTCATGTCTAACTGCTGCTGGTATAAAATATGTGTTACAAGGAGGAGAAAAATAGTCTTTCAAGGAGTTTTCTTGGGCAAAATAAATTTTTTTCCACTGAGTTTTAGAAAGGCTGTTCTGAAGACTGGAGAAATGGTTTGGAATTATTTTGGAGGACCATACTTCTCAAGCTGACAAGCAGCATTAAAACCAGAGCAAAAGCCAAATCCCAGCCATTCAAAAGATGCTCAGTGTAGGAGCACCAGAATTGATGACTGAAAGCCTACAAAAACTATCACAGATAAAATTTGCAACAGGAGGGGAAAAAGAAAAAAACACCCGAGTACTTCAGACACTGATGTAGGATGTGACTGTCCACCTCAGCTCACAGCCACTGGGTCAGCGAGCAGTGTACATCAACATGGAGGAGATACTGGCCAGCAGAGTTCTGTGAACACTGTTTCTGACTGCCATGGTATTTTAAAGGGTAACTCTGCAGACACAATAAAAAGTGGTTTAAAAACAGAGATCTTGCTGTTGAAGAACAAAGATTAGAGCCGGAAATAACATTTTCTCAAGCACGGATGCTAAGGAAAAACAGAAGATGCTTCCTGAAAGAGCCTCTGGTGATCACAGTGCATTCCACTGCTCCGGGTAAAACCTGCTGGGGCTCAACCCACCGAGCCCCCAAAGGACTGTCGGGTCACTGAGCTCAGCCCGTGGGACAGCAGCACCCCCAGCAGAGCCCAGTGCAGCCTCCGGCTCTGCAGGGAAAACACCAGCAGGAGGGTTCCAGGTGGGCTTCAGGCTCCTCCGAAAGGGGCTGGACACGGGCAGCAGGTGGGGTCGCTGGAGCACAGACTCCTACGTGAACAGCTCACTACAACTGTAATCTGTAGTTCTAATGAACAGTATAAAGTTTTATAAGCATCAACAAGGCTCAGAGAAGACCTAAATCCATTTCAGTGCTCATTTAGCAGCTTCATCTGTGTGCAATTAAAACTTCAGCATTAAATGTTAGAGAATAAAATAATGAGACACTTAAAAAATAATCTGTGCTCCAGTGGGCCATGCTCAGTAGCTTCATACGATCATTTACAAGACAAAAATAGAATCTGGCCAAACTCAGTGTCTCATACGCCCCTACTCTTTCAATTAAAAAATGGATAGAAATGGCTACTGAACTTTTTACTATCCCATGTATGCACAATATTGCTTCTTTAAGCACATCTGTGCTTAAACCACATCTCAATGCATTGATAACTCCCCTTTCAGCTTCAGTGATAATGTAAAAAAAAATGCAAACTGAGTTTCGATTGAGATTTTCATTGTAGTCTAAAGCCTAATCTTTTATTAAAATAGCGATCAGTTTTAAGCTGATGGTTAGGAAAAAGTTATCTTCAGGACAGGGATCAAAATTTAACAATAAAAATATTTCTTATTCATAAGAGTATCTTAAATGCTTCCACAATTACTTTTGATCTATCAAAATGTGACTGGGAGGAGGGAGTGGGGGTGGTGTGTGAAAGGAAATAAATAGCATATGTTTTACTGACCAAAAGAACTGTTAACGAAATGCAAATTAAAACCAAAGATGTACAGAAATATCAAAATAAATTAGATTAAGAACTGGGAGAACAGAAAAGTAATGTACTATACAAGAAACATACACACAGTCAAACTCAAAAGATGCAAAACACAATGAGACTTACATACTTTATTTTTTAACAACTGAAATACTTTTTATTCAAGAAAGTCAACATTACATATCTTCATAGAAAAAAAAAAGACATTTGGGGAGGTCAAAGAATGCTACAGTTTAAAACGATGAAATGTTACAGCTTGCACACCAAAATTAAAAATGAAATGAAATTAAAAAATGAAATGGTTACCAAAGTAATGCAGGTCAAGGGATCAAAGGTGAAGGGTCACACATTATTAAAAAGAAATCCAAAAGGGCGTCTGCATCAAGATCTCTGCAAAACAAAGGAGCTTCAGTGAGTACAACCAGTCCCCTCCATGTACCCCACGCACACAGCCCCAGCAGCGCCCTGCGCCCCCCGGCCGGCGCCGCAGCCGCCCCTGCTGCGACAGCACCTCTCGCCGGCCCGGGGCGGCTCCTACCCCTAGCACCTTTCTATCTTCTTTTTTTTTTTTTTTCCAAACCTCCCTGCATGGCTTCTACAAGACCTTCCATTTCTGTATTGGTGCTTATCCTACCGAATGTGTTTCAGAGCTGAGGTGAAGCCCTGCAGGGCTGGGCTGCTGGAGCTGTGGAGCACAAGGCGTGCAGCCCTGATGCTGACCTTCCTCTGGGAGACCACCCGTGGCTGTCACTGTAACTGCTGGATCATCTGTTTCCAGGGCATTACAGGCTTTTAAAAAAGAGTTTGCTTTATTCATGGTAACTGTGGGAACACAGTCATCACTGACATGCAACTCTTAACATCATAACCTATCAGTTTAACACCACAATAAAAAAGTAATTCAGATGTGGTTACCAAGACAAAGGCCTCTCCCTCCTGGAATTTCAATTACATAGAAGATATAAAAAAACCTTTGGTACCCATTTCCAAGCAAGATGCAGTCAATTATCTATACTAAATTGATGCAGAGAGCATAATATTTACATCAGATAACTCCAGGAGAAAGACACCCACCAAGGGCATTACCTGCCTGCTCATTTCAGCCTCCTGCCCCTGCTCGACAGCGCGCTCAGTTTTGGGAGTCCTTCACCTGGACCAAAAAAGCTCCACGCATGAAGCCAAGCAAACCCACCCCACAAACCCTGTCTTTGTAAGGCAGAGAAGACACCAGTGACACAAAAGCATGACGTTCTAAATGTAGCGCAAGGATCTAACTTGCCTACACACTTTCCCAGAAAACACATCGCACCTTCCTGCGCGCTCCCGCTCTCCATGTGCCGCAGCCCAGAACTCGCTGGAAAAAACAGGAAAGTCTGTGTTTGTACTATGCCCCCCAGCAGCAGTGTCTGGCAAACTCTTCTGCTCAAGTTCCTGCCACATATTGGAGTGAAAGTTGAGTTCTCACCATTATGTCCAACATCTATAAATTCCAATTTTTGTGATCCAAACCAAAAAGCCAGCTTTTCCGCTGCAACTCGTGTGCTGAGGATGGGTCCTTTCATCACCTTCCCCCAGGGACACTCTGTTCCCCCCGATGCCCCAGTGATCACTCCTTTTGCACAAAACAAATTGGTTTCACTCTTAGTCCTTTTTCTTAAGTACTACCCCTGCATAAAATCTTAGCTTTTATTTGCATTAATTTTTCCTTCATATCTGGTTTTCCTTTTTCATCTCAATCCCCTGATTTTTCTCTTCAAATCAAACAGCCACCCTTGGAAAGTAACCAACATGAGACCAAGAAGACAGGGCTTCAATCGCTTACAAAATGTAATATCCTCAGTTTCCATTCATTTGACAAGTGAACCAATTCATTTGTGTTTATATATGCCAGTCCCTGGCAGAGACACACTTAAATTGACTTTGTAAATTGACTTTGTTGTAACATTTTCCTTGTAAAATGTGGCACCAAGCACAACTAGTGGAACGCACCAGTGAGCATTTTACTCAGTGCTGGGCAAGTCAGAGACCCAAGTACGTGATGCAGCAGCACCTACCACTGCTGCTGTTGTTTCTGTAGACAAACAGCTAAAACGTGATTAAATTAATGCACTCTGCTGATTCTCTCACATTTGAAGAAGGGTTTATGTAACCAGTAACTCCAACTTTCTACTCCCCCTACCCTGGAGTTCACATCCCCTTTAGATACTACAGAGTAACCACAGACCATAAGAAAGAATGAGCCCAACAGATAATGCAGGTTAGGAAAAACATCCCAGGTTAATCCCTTGGGGGAAATAATGTTCTCCCTTACTTTCCTTTATTTCTAGAGCAATCTATGATACTTTTAATTATTATTGTGTTCAGTATGCATCACTGAGTATGCTAAACAAGTTGCTGCTAAACAATGGCCATCTACAGGACACACTTCCAGCAGAGGAACCTAGAGGTGCTCGACATGGAAAAAACCATGTCCCTTCCAGCTGAAACAGTCCCTCAGGTGTGCTGGAAGGTTTGGTCCTTGCATCCAGGAACTGTTCCCACCTGCTCCATCACTAGATGAAGCACATGAACCAGCACATCCCTGTCCCCAACACCACAGGCACCAGCAGCTGTGCCCCTTCCCATGGGAGCAGGAGGCACTCCTGGGAATACACTCCTGTGTATGAAGCACAGCCACTGAGTGCTCAGAGCAAACTGCACCAATCCAGTATCCAAACTAATAACTAGAAAGGTTCACAATTTGTAAAACGATTTAGAGATATTTTGACAGTTTACTAAGGCCAAATAGCCAGCAAGTTAGATGCCATCAGCATTTTATATGTTGTGTGTAATATGTTGAAACTAATTATAAAGCCTTTTTTTAATTTACCTATCATTAAGTGTAAAGAAGTTAATTTCATTGATTCAAATAAAATTCACTTGGAAAAAAAGCCAGGAGGGCAGTACATTATCCAAACCAATCCATTTCATCTGTTTGCTATGCCTTAAAGGTTTCAGTCTGGTCCCAGGGCTCCGACACATTCGCTGCACAGAACTGCAAATTCAGCCATTTTTAAAGACTTATCATTATACAATGTCAGTCCTGACATTAACAAAAGGGAAGGAAAAAAGTTAGCTTTTCCTAAGAGGAAACTGAGGAATCCCTCTCTCTTAGAGCATGAACAGCAGAGCAGGTATTACTGCTTTTGTTTGAAATTGCCAGGAAGGGCAACCTTTCAATTCTGCTAAATCACTGAACCTGCTCACAACATTTGCTAATTATGTAAACATGACTGAGAAACTGCAAAGCAAAGTCAGTACCAGATTTTCTGCTTTGTACATTAAGCAAAGTGAAGAATTCCATTAATTTCACAAAAATAAACCCTTAATGAAGTGTTTCTGTTAAAGAGAAATTTCCATCTCGTTCACCGATCAGCCTTAAATCACAAGCACGCCAGCAGCGAGGAAAGCCACCCACACGTGCCAGACAGCACCAGTCAGGTGTACCGACAGTTTACTCCTGCTCTGCTCTAGTCAGCCTGTAAACTTCACTTCCTTTGGATTTCGCTGAGAGTGTTTTTTTCCTCCATTTCCATGGTTCTATCAGTGCACAGGAAGGCTTTGGAAATCTCAGTTGCCCACGGCTGGAAAAGAAGTCAGCCAGCCAGTGACCAGCTGAGAAAGGACATGCCTGTCCTTGCTCCAACAGCTGGCAGAAGACCACCACCACGGAAACCAAGGTCATGCCTCAGCACTGCTGAAACAAGGGATGTGCCACAACACCCAACATTCTTGGTTTTACAGATGCTCTGGTGGTTCCAGCAGCTGGCAAGCCTTTTGCCCTCAACTAGGCACTTGCTTTCACCCACAAAACCTCACATTAACTCATTTCAGTCCCCAGCTCAGCAGAAGGGTAAGGACAACCCCACACGCCAGACCAGCAGTGGCAGGAGGTGCTATGTAGAAGGGTGCACAAGCCGGGCTGCAACTGCTTCCCTGCTCCTCCTGCAGCAGAGGATCAGCAAACAGACAGCTACCAACTTCTAACAACAGCATTTGCTGATATCACCGTAATATTTTATACTCTGTGATCACATGGGCAGCAGGCAATTAATCAAATTTAAATATTCTCATTGCTCAAGAGATCACAGAGCTGAAGCTGATCGCAAGGATGCCCCAGCCCTGGAGCACTCACAGCCCCGGCCGCTGGCTGTGGGAAACACCGCGCGTAGGAGAACGTCTCCATTAGCCTGGACTTCATGGAAAGCATTACACAAATACACTGAGTAACATGACAGTCCTCAGGAAGCTGTAATGAGAGCTGTTGCTTTTCCAGGGAGTTTTGCACCCTTGATGGCATGTCACAGAGGGGATGCTGTGACCTGGACAGAGACCCTTGCCTTGCCCTGACTGCCGTGGTGACAAACACTGATCTCCTACGCTGGCTCAGCCCCATGAATTTATAACACATTGTGCTATTTTGGTAAATAAGGTATGAACTGGTACAGTAACATATCAAAGTGTTATAGTACACCATACCATCCAGGGCAGCCTTAAAACAAAGAGGTGTTTGCAGACATGAGTTAATTCTAAAAGGCATTTAAGAGCATTTAGAAAAAAAAACAAACAACAAGCAGCAGTTATGTTGTACTGCTCAGTCTTCACCCAGGGTGGTGCTTTGATGAACAAACCTGTGATGACAGGAGCCATGCCGGTAACTGGCTGCCTGACACTCATCTGCCGGGGGGCTGAGGGGGGGCTGAGGGGGAATTGCAGACGACGGATCACTTTCACCTACGTCTTGCGAGCATCTCAGAGCATAATAGCCAGCACAAGCACTCCAGACTCACTTCCCACATCAGTCTTAGTCCCTCACGTCCCTCAGGCAATTCTCCAAACCTTCAAGATCTTCCCTGTGTTTTAGGGAAGAAAGACGGGAAATAACGCTGGAGAGGAGAATGTCACTGTGTGCCAGCAAAGCAGAAAGGCAAGAGAACATCAGAGATGCCAGTGAGCACACAGCTCACCGTCCCCAATGCCGTGGCCTCAAAGGACTCCTTCCTATGCTAAATAATGCTCAAATACAGTTTCATAACTGCCCGTCTCTGCATACTACCAAGCAACACCTAAGCCTGAAATAAGAAGTTGATGCTAGATATTGCACTGGAAAAGGGGGCATTTCCACCTTGCCCCTCAGGAAAAGCCAGAGTACACTAAGCAATTACTACTGTTTTTTTCTGCCATGGAAATTCTGGGCATTTCCCAACAGAGAATGTAAATATAGAGCACTGTCAGAAACAAAAGCCCTGGGTAGCATTTTACATTTCCGATGTTTAACTTTTTCTTCGTTCTCATACTGTGTCATTAAGTGTTTAGAAGGATGATTAACGACTGCGGTGCCAATTCCACTAACGAAAGGCATCTCTGCCCAGAACTCCGGCTCTGCTTTTGGCATGTGCTGTGTGGGAACATGGCTCCTCCAGCACCCTGAGCCCCAGGAGCTTCGGGTCCCCAGGTCAGCCACGGCAGGAGAGGGGCCCGCCAGGCAGGCTAGCAGCACTGTGCCGTGGGACATCTCACTAAAACCACACCAGGTCTGCATTACACAAACATGAGTATGGTTCAGAACGAATGAGAACTAAAACCAAAGAGCAAGGAACTCCCTTAGATGCAGACAGCACAGCAGACTTTTCTGGCAATTATCTTATTTGTCCTAACATAAGAAATCATACAAAAAAATCCTTTCTATCCTCCCCAAAAGTAGGAGAAATAAGCAGGCTCACGCTTTCACAGGCATCTCAAAAAATGTAAATCTGTAATTAAATTGCTTGGCTAAACTTATGATTTTGTATCTCCAGTTAAAAAAAAAACAAAACACACACCAAAAAAAAAAACGGAATTAGAAGGAACACTTCCTTCACTAGGAAATATAAAACCACTATAAACTTGATTTAAGATGAGATGACATCTTGATATGGAAATATACTTCCATCAAACATTTCAGTTAAAACTGCATAATCTGACGGAAAGCAAACATCTCAATAACATGTTCTAAGCATTTTAAATGCTCCATTTCTCTTGCTGCTCATAGCATTATTTTACTAAGTGTAAAGTCAACCACAACCTATTCAGCTCTCAAAGGATATTGTTTCTCCATCCCAATTACCAGATTCAGAGCTACATATGACCATTATCCTCAATCTGTAGATGAAAGCGCTCAGAAAAAGTTATTTGCAGTGTTCCCATGGCGATGCCCTGGTAGAGGGAAAGAATAAGCCCTGACTGCTCCCTGACCTCTGCCTTCAGCATCTCATTTGCAGATGGAAGGGTCTCCTGGGCAGAAAGAGCCCACATGCCAGCACACGACATCAGCCCTGGCTTGGTGCTGCCACCAGCCCCGCAGATGGAGAGACACTGGCTCTTCACTTTAGGACACGCAGATGCACACAAGGGCTGTGTTTAAGTTTCCCTGAAATATCCTCATACGAAGGGGAGGACAGCAATGTCATAGACACGATCAGAACTGTAAGTTACTTCATGCATTTTATTTCTTTCATATCTTTAAATAAAGCTCCCTACTGGTGAGACACCTTAGGAATGGCTCTGAAATGTAGTCCAACGTTATTATTCAATTATACCCTAAGAAAAAAAATTAAGTTTTATAACACTGAACAGAATTAAACGTCCAGGCGGGGGGGGGGGGGGGGGGGAAGGAAAACAAAATCTGTAAGCTAAGCTCCCTCCTCCCCCAGAATTAACACAAATTTTTCAAGACTTCATCTAGTAGGAAAACTTTTTTTTTTTCACCTCTAACGAGGTCAAAAATCTCTGGCCACAAGAAAAGCTCTTCCTTTTAAATAATGCAACAGAGAAACTGCAACCGACATAGAACACGCGCTGGCAGAGACAGCACCACTAATGACCCAGGTACAGAACCAGCTCTTTGTCCCCACTGCCTGGCAGCTATGGTGACAAATTTTGGAGGAAAGAGAGATACAAATGACTGTGACAAACTTGACATTCAAAGAGACAGAAGTGGGTTGGTTTTGGTTTTTTAACATACCAGCTGATGATTTGTGATTACCAGGAAACAATCCATCTGGAACTAAGGTATGAGACAAGCCCACACCAGCAACGCTGTCAAGCCCCATCAAACCTGCTTCCAGGCCCCTCTCCAGAATGCTGTCATGTCCTCCAGAGAGGCAGCTACACTCCCAAATCCTTCCTCTAGCCCAAGACACCTCACAGGCACCTATGCCTTCCCATTTGCATCAAGCTTATGAATAATAAAGACTTTCATCTATATGATTAACTTCACTTGCCACCTTCTGTGGCCTGGGAGGCTTCACACACCAAATGCTGTTTAACAAGAAAAGCTGACAGCCTATGTGTGCAAATGTTCACCCAGGCTCTAAACTAGGGACCACAGAAATACTACAGAGAAGTAACTGAAACTGACTAAAAACCAACAAGCTGGTCCCAGTAACAAGCAGCATCCTCATTGTGCCACAAATGTGAGCAGAGCTTTCCTTTTAACTGTCTGTGTCAAAACATGGTCCTTTAGAGCCACTGGAATTGCCATTTCTCCCTGCCCCGTTCCCATTAGTACAAACGCTATCACAAAATAAATTGCAACCCACATTTTCTACAATTTACATTTCAATTCAAATGACCCAAGACAAAAACATCTACACAAAAGAGCCAGTGCCAGCAAATCCCCAGAAGACCTGATTAATTCTGTCACAGTACTTAGTATGTTAAAAATAGATACTTGACTTTTACTTTCAGAAAAAAGGAGGGGGGTGAAGGACTCAACTTTGAGAAATACATGCATGAAGTGATCCACATTTGATTTTGTGCTCAGTTTGCCACTTGCAGTCATTAAACTCGTGAGTGTAATTTTTGTTACGGGCTTAGATGTTACAAATGATTGATTAGAGGAACAAGAACAGTTAGCTTGCAACAGGCAGATACTAACTGCAGTTGTATAGTAATTTCTCAAAGCTGATTGCTTCTATTACTGAATGATTCCCACAAATATGGCACAGGTACTGCAAGACACTGCTACTGAAAACTAAAACTATACTGTGGGCATTGCCATGTAACTTCCAGACTGGGTGATCAGAAGGAATAAAGGCATGGGATTGTAGGCCTATTTGGATTATTCTTCAACTTTACCCTTCAGGCACCTGCATTTTAAATACTTCTGGTTCTTTCCAGTGAACCCAACCATGATTGGTTAACAGGGGATATGCAAACCAGCACATTCAGAGCAACTGGATTCCAGTATAAAATGCCCAATTCCTTCTGTTCCCTCTTATTAAGATTTCTCAAGATAGGCATAAGCTAGTGATTTCTCAGGACCCTCTTTGGCAGGGAAGTACTCGCACTGTTTTTTTGTTTGCAAGCCTTTACACATAGTGAGACAACATTTTGTTTAATATGGTACCAAAACATCTATCTAATTTTAAGCAATTTTGAAACATGTCAGTAAGTTGATACAAAATTTGACTCTTTGAGACAAGTGGCACAAATACACGGGCAACAGACTCCTACTGTACTAGCTGCCACATTTGCCTTCAAGCCTGGTTTAAAGCTCACTTGCAAGGTGTAATAGGACTTTGATTTAAACAACAGGTTCCAGAGCCAGGGAATTCATATTCTGTAACTTACATGGCATGCTCTCAAAAAACAATCCATAAGCATCAAGTAAGCTGCTATCTTTAAGAATAAATAAGAGATTTAACTACCTCATTAGTGTTCCAGCGGTGTCTCTCTTTTGGTAAACTTGAACATTTTGGTAGACATTCAAGCAGCTTCTTCGGTAAAAAGATTTTTACATGACTGCCATTGCTGTTCCCATGATCATCTAGAAAGAAGAGGAGACACATGATGTATACACAGGTGAATAGGTGGTTTCCATGAGAAGACCCTAGCTGCAACAACACTTTGGAAAGCCACCAGCTCACTTGTCAAAGACAGGCAGTTTGTCATTGCAAAGATGCAGCTTTCTGTCCAAATTGTACCTTTATTTCAGAAATGTAAATAGTTTAATTCCTTGTGGTTGCAAAGTTTGATAAGAGCTTTGATGGATTTGTGCACGAGGAGCCTGGGTGTGTACTTACTTATGCCTATTTTAGCTTATTATTTCCCTCAGTGACAAATTTTACAAGCAATAGCCACAAAATGTTATAGAAGCTGTGACCACCACGGTATGACCTACCAGGGAAGTCGTAAATGAAGTTCACACTCGACAGGATTTGCAAGTAAATAAGCACAGAGCCCCAGCAACTGCTGTAATTTTGTCAAGCTGCAGCAGAAATGCAACTCAAGGTCTATTAGTTAATTTAAAACTAAAATGTGCTGTACCCAATCAAAACCAGGTCACTTTTCTTTCCACAGCTCAAAAAGTGAATGTAGCTCCTAAACGCAGGAGTGGGATAGAGGGATGGAAATCTTCCTACCTCACCACACCCAGGGGTGTCAAAAGCAGAAATACTGAACACTACAGAATTTTTTGTTTTGTTCCTGAATACACAGAAGGTACATTGATCTCCCTTAAAAAACAAGAGAGATGCAAACCCCCCCAAAGCCCAACACCAGCCTGCAGAATACCCAGAAGCATTAACTTTACGTCTCTGTCTCACCCCTCTGACACCACCTAAAGAATCAGGGCATCCATGAACCGCACATGTTCATGGACAGATGAATCCCTGCAGAAAAGGGAAGCGGAGCAACAGGATTAGCCAGCCCAGCTCCAGCAGAGGAGTTTTCCTAGTTGTCCTTCTAAAAACCCTCACCTCTGCCCTCCTCCACTGCTCCCACACTGGGCATGACAGGTACTGGGCAGGGTATATGAGATGCACACTTATTCACTGGCATTTTACCCCACAGAAATAATTTGTAGTACTTTCCCATTTGGAAGAGTACAGGAAAAGGATATTAACTTTTTCCTTTCACACATGTAATCATTTTGTGTCATTAAACAGATGTCAGCATCATGATAAAGCTCCTCTGCAATTCCACGCGACACAGACATTCCCTGACCTGCAGCAGCCTCCGTCCCACGATCCCTGTGGCTGGGCCGGGTGCCACAGTTGGTCTGAGAGCCTGATGATACTCTGGGATGTGTCAAGCCCAACAATACACTTGCTGTTAAATCAACTACTCAGGCAAGCACAGCAGATGAGTTCACAAGATAAGCAGCGGTGTGTATGATAAACGTGAGCTGCTCTATAATTTAGGAGTCCTGAGTGCTCCCAGAGTTACCAGGAACTTCTCGGTGCCACTGCCCTGGCCAATGGGGCTGTCAGCTCCTCCAGTACTGATCTTTGCTGAACTGATAAAATAAATCAGGGAGAAGGTTCTCTCAGTTGTATTTCTGTACACCATTCAAGGTTTTCTAGCCTGACACCAGCTATCTCAGACTGTTCCTCTACAGGGCTGGCCGGCCACAGCTTTGCCCCAGTCTGTGTTCTGCATGAGTGACTGTCACCTCTGGCATTTCCCACCCCCCAGGCTACTCAAAGCTTCACAAACACACTCATGACACAAAGACACCAACTTGCTTGGGGAAACAAAGAAAGCCAGGCAGGACCCTGCTGTGACAGCAGCTCCCAACCATTCCCACCTGTATTTTCAGACCCACCATCTGATTTCACTGGTACCCACTTAACATTCACTACATTAATTTGATACCGTTTTCATTTCTCATTCAAAATACTGAATTGCACTACATTCATTAAGGCAGCAAAGTATTTTATTGCACACATTATTGCTTTTATCAGCCAAACTACATCCCCAGTTACATCTCATCAGCTTATTTTCCATAGGCACATTTTAATTGACATTAATTGCATTACTTCCCCTTACCTCCGTATCAGTCAAGTCCTCTATCATTCATTCCATTATTTCGCAGGGCTGGCAGACCTCTAATTATTCAGCTCATTTTATTAACTTTCTTCCACTGTCATAAATTATCAGTATTCCTAATCCAGAAAGCGTCTATGGATAACAGATCCCTTAAAAATGTTTTGGTAGAACTTATCCAAACTTGCCGACTCTAAACCTTTCAACTCCTGTCAGCATCTCATACCTTGGTGTTGCTGTAGCATGTTACCATCCTGTAACATGACTGCAACTCATGTGCACTTCCCTTCTCTGTCTTAAAACAATGGCATCTCTTCATTCCAAAAAAACCCCAGCATGGAAAACAACTGACACCTGCCTCTACCTGGCAGGCTTTTCCTTGGAGAATCCTCTAGCAACATGGTGAGAACAACACACAATAATCATGTTAGTTATGGGAAGCAGATCCTGAGTTCTGTGACCTCTAAAAGAGGTTTGACCTTGGAAAAGGACAAGGCTGGCTAGTCAACTATGAGGATGAAGAACAAGAAAGTGTCTCTTCCTAAATGATGCACACTCCCTTGCTTTAAGATGTGCTTCCCTGCCAGAGGGAATCCCTCCTGACCTGTTGCCAAAGTGAGGAAAGCCTCTGCAGACACCATGAGGAAGCCTAACCCGGGAAGGGGGGCTGCTCTCCCTGCAGCACAAACAGTGCTGGCAGGCCTTGGCCACCCCTGTACCCCCACACTGTGATTCAAGTTCCTTGGCAAAGCCTTTGCCATCCGCAGATCCCCAAGGATCACAGGATCTGCCATCCCCACCTACAGACCATCTACTGGGAGTTCACACACCAGATGAACTATCACTTTGCTACTCACACTCCTCAAATCAGCATAGTCCTTACAGCTGAAACACACACATCTTTAGGGAGGTGGAGCTATAAACAAGTGGTTGTTCTTTGCTTTGGATCAACCCTGTTGTTTCTGCTCAACCTGACCTACCCACTCACCCACCAGGATAGCCTTCTGATAAAATTCCAAGGAGTAAGAACAGGCACTGCTCAGCATCCGTGTCCAACTTACCGAGAATCAGCACGTTCCAGAGGGAGCATTTTACATTTATTTAGACCTAAAATTTCCTCTGTAGTTAAAAAAAGAAGCTGCAATTTCACAATGCTTATTTGATTTTACTGTGCAAATCCAGGCCAGATCTGTACTTGAACTTTCTCCCTCATATTATTTTTGCCATGGGCGCGACTTATGACATTGTGATCTGCAAACCCATCCAGTGTCAATAAAAAGTGCTTTTGCAAGCAAAGCTGCACTTGCACAAGGAAGATTTGCCAGTAAAGCTGTATCAACAGGGTTTTTTTTTAGTGCAAAGCTGGCGACAACTCAAAAACGCTTCCCAAGGAACGCACGGCCAATTCTGAACACTACATTATGGAGGCTATGGACTAAAATATAGCAGTTACAATTCAGTTTGAAAAGCCAAAATTTAGGTTCCATTAGCAATCTTCAGGATTACTTATTAGCAAACCAGAAACTTGCATAAAATTAAGAAAGTACAACTATTATAAAGTTCATGGAAAGTTTCATATTAATTATACCACATAAACCCTTCGTAATTTTATAGGTCTGTTCATGCTCCTTGCACTTTATCCTCCCAAGGGATGCAACATGGGCCATAAAACTTTAAAGCACACAACAGCAAATCACACGAGTCTATGCCCTACCCCCACTCTCCAAACAATCACCCTCCCCCTCTTTTTTTTTTTCTTTAACTGACTCATAAATCTTCTGTGATCCAGGAGGTGAATTTAGATCTGTAGACCATTTAACTACCACAGTTTATCAACATAATGTATAATTGGAGAAAACAGACGTGGCTGAACGGGTGCTGATCAACTGGCGATTTGTAGACAGTTCTATACTGGAAATAAATACAGAGAATAAACCAATAAAATCACTAACACAGGTTTTATAAACCCATTATTACGGGGGAATAACTTGGTGTTGGCCATCTTCTTAACTACTTCACAAGATAGGTAAAAGGTGCTTAGATGTTACAAATAGGCATTTTAATATAAAACAAACAGCTAAAATCACAAAGCAATTATGAGCTATTTAAACGGAATGGGAAGGTGCCCAGTTAGCCACAGTGCCACTCACTAGGACCTCATAAATGCAGTTCGTAGGTGGGACCCACATGGACATGGCCTGGGCTACCCGAGGTCACAGCCTATGCTGCCCCACAGCCCACCTCTCCTCAGGGGAAAGTACCCAAGGGTGTGGGATTTCAGAGACCTCCGTGGGGATGAGGCCAAGACCCAAAGCAAAGCACTGACTCCACTGCCCTTCCTTTGGAGCTCTGCTGCTCAACCCGACTGGCTTTTCTGAAACTCGGCCCCTTGCAATAAACTGCTGTTCCAGTAACTCCCTTTTCTAAAAATGATACACAAAAATGAAAGTCAAGATGTCTATATTATTCCAAAGAAATTAATTGTTCTAACATATTCATATTTCCCACAACTTGAGTTGGCTCTGGTAGGTTCTGGGCTGTGGATGCAGGGGATGATGTGCCCTTGAAGTACTACATTCTTTCACCTCCTGACCTCTGGACATAGACAAAGCCAAAAAATCAAGTCTGGCAGAATTAATCACAAAGAATTCTCTCCAATCCAAACATCTGAAGGACTGGCAAGCAATTTCTCACAGTTAAACTTCATCCCTGGCATTTTCCATCAGTAAACAAGTAGCAGCATAAGCAAAACCAACAGCTTCTGGTCTGTTTTCTAGAAATATTTGGACGATTACAGCTGTAAATCTTTTGGCAACAAAAGCCAATTTCTAACTATCAATAGAGGATGGCTAAGATGAGATAAACAGGTCCAGCTCTCCAGCTACCTCAGCAGGGCTCCACTTGGATGCCAGCTCTGGGCTGGGACGCTGCCCAAGCACAGGTGTTCCTGACCCTTCCTGAAGGATGTGGCAGAGGGGGAGGTGAGGAAAGAGTGAACAGTGTGGGCAAAGGTAAAGGTGAAATAGGAGCAAGAGAGGACAACACAGAAAGCAGCACATCTGCAGCTGTGACTTCTGCCTGCCAATAAATGGGAGGAACCAGCAAAATCAAAGAGGATGAGGAGGAAGTCACAGGAATGGCAGCAGTATCAAGGACAACCAACAAAATAATTTTCCTCTAGTAAGTTATGGAAACTAGCCCAGTTTCTTGGAATGTTTGTGATAAATACCTTGCTGCCATGACAAACTCTACAAACCCCTGTGAAGAAACACAAATACCTAAAACTCTGCTGCAAATTACTGTCCCAGTTCTCCCCACAAACAACGTGCTATTTGTAAGTTACTTGTAAGTTATTTTATCCTTTTCACATAACAAAGATTCTTCATATTTTATAACTTTATTCAACAGAAACACAGTTACACAAATCTGCCAATGGTGCATTTTGGGGAGGAGATGACAGCACAATCCTTAATGAAAGCCAAGAAGCTCTGGTTTACACAATTAGCTATTTCTTTCCCATGCTGTATGTTTATCACTGTGCTCAGCACTTAGGAGTCTACTTCCCCAACCAATAAAAATGCCTACTCTATTTCACCGGGTCCTCTCTCCCCCTCCCACCTTAGCAGGCAGTTTCAAGCACCCTCCTAACCACAGAAGACAGGAGAATTGGCTTAAATTAAGGAGAAGCACAAAAGTAACTATTTCAAAAGCAATCTTTAGGAGCCCTAACAGTGCAGTCCCTTCAGCTTCTCCCTGCAGCTCCCCAGTGTGCTGCTCGTGCACGACTTTCAGTGTGTTGCTTTTAAGTATGACAAGTGCAATGGAATGATTAGAACATTGCTTGTTGTCACCAACAATTCATTTTAGATCTGTCATCAATTCCTTCATCCCTTGATTTTCACTAAAATTACATCATCAAATTCAACTGCAATGAAACTACGAATAGATGGATATTATTAGTCAAGCCTAGCAAAAATAAAACACTCATTTATACGTTCTCAATATCTGCACCTTCAGCATCACCTTGGGCAGAGGGCAGGTGCTGCACCCCAAAACACTGGGGTTAAGACAGACCCTCAGGGAGACTAGCCTTTCAAAGCCCATAGGGTCTAGGATAAGGTGAACACAACACAGGGCTGAAGGGGAGCAGGAAGCCATGGAAGATAGAACAGGAAGGTTTTTTTTGGGGGGGGGGGTGCGGGGAAGAAAAAACTCATCCATGTGTGGAAGAGGAGGCCAGGAAGCACTGAAGATGCAAGAAGCTGCTGGAAGCACTGCATGTTAATTGCCCAGCACTGTACACGCTCTACCAGCATCATCTCAATCCATGGACGGGTTTGGGTTTGCTGTGGTGGGTTTTTTTTTTCCTCTGCAGATACATTTGGTTTATGGAAGCAGGGACAGAAGGGACACTCAAAAAGGAAGGCCACATTCCAGCTCCCTCACCCGGACAGAGGGGTAGGATAGCTACTTCCCCTGCCTCTGATAACATACATCTTTCTAAGCAGGTCTTTAAAAGACTTAATGTTTGAGAAGAACCATTTGAAAAAATTATGAAAGTTTGCACCAACTCTTGGAAGACTGAATTTTAAAAACATTTGTTTTAACCTTACTGATAAATAATCCATTCACTGATTCCCAATAAAGGAAATGAAAACCAAGCTACAGCGTCTGTAGGAAACCTTCCTACAGAAGAAGCTTTAATAAATCACACAAATAAACCAAAAAACCTTTGAGCCAGTGTCTGGGAAAACGGTTAACAAGAGTTTGGAATTGGAAAAAAAACCTAGATCTTTAAACAAGCTCCATGCTTTACATCAGGCATCCTGTGTGCAAAAGGATCATAACACCAAAAGCACTCAGAAGAACTGACCTCACACACAGGTAGTTCCTGCTGTCTGGAAAAAGCAAATTGAGTCCACTCCCCAAAACTGCCCTGCTGGCTCACAGCCCTGAGAGGGCCTAGAAACTTCAGCCGACTGCAGCTCACCTCCACCTCTGACAACAGCAATTTTGGTAAAATCCCAACTGCTGAAATTTAGCAAAAATTCTGGGGCAACAAGCGGATGGAGCAAGTGTCAAATGCTGCCTCTGCACCGCAGCACAAAATCTAATCCATCACACTCACAAAAGCTCAAGTTTGTTTAAGTAATAGGACATTATGCAACACTTCCGCAAAGGGAAGTAAATATTTGCTGTTTAACAAACAAATCAAGACTGTTCTGTTATCAATAGGTAATCTGTCCAAACAGTCTCTCAGCATTCCAAAACATTTCAGTTCTAACTTGCTTATCAGTCAGTATCAACAACAAACCCAGCACAGCTGCCAAAATCCCGGCTGCCATCCTATGCTCATGTGGGAGAGACGGGGAGAAATCCCACCTCTTGCCCTTCCCACCTCCTGCCCCTGCCTCCATTACCAGACCTGAAATCCAACAACTGCACCTGCTCCAGCTGAGGGCAGCCAAGGCGCCCGGCTCCTGCCCCAGCCACACGGGTTACACACAGCGGCACTGCAGATACCTGTCCGTGAGGACACACAAAAACACAAATAAAGGCTCTAAGCACGTTCTTTCTATAATGAACTTTAAAAAAACCCTTGTATTTTTAATGTAAGAAAGGCCCCCTGCCCTGACCAAGTCTGGAACCCATCACTGCTGCCAAGATGGCCCCTGCAAGGGTCAGTCCTCCCGCCTCAGTCTAGGCACACAAAATGCAGCACAAACTACAAAGGCCACCAACCCTCTGCCACACAGATGGGGAGAGCTGCTCGCTCCATTCTGCCTAAGGAAACCAGAAAGAGGGAACTCACCCAAGTTTTCCAAGCCGTGGATATCTCCCCTGCAGCCAGGGACCAGAGATGCCAGACGCATTTCAAACCCTCACCTACCGCCGAGGTTTCCTTGCTGCCAGCTGGGCACGAGGAGCCCTGAGAGTGAAGGTCAGAGACCGGGCAGCTCTGCAGAGCTGTTCTTCACCAGGCTCGTTCCTGCTGCAGCACTTTGGGCGGATGGAGCAGGCTGCTCCCCAATAAAAGCAGAGCTTCATGCAACTAACCTGCTGGCTGCCATTTACATGTTTTTAAATATTAAAGCAACAAGACCCTGAAGCGACTCGCGTTCTCTCCTCCAGCACCTGCGCGTCTGGCGAAACACTCCTCTTGAATCACGCTTTAAAGCGATTCCCACTTAAGTTTCTGTCAGGCAGAGTTCAAGTTTAAGGAATGAATGGTTTATATCTTGCTTCCTTGAAAATACAGCACAGAACTAGGTCAGTGCAGGGAGCTGCTCCGTGTGCTTACTACAAGAACAACACAGGCTCCGAGTCGGCGCTCCCGGCTCCCATGGACACGCAGCCCAGCACCAGCTCCCACCACCCCCTGGGAGCACCACCGACGGGCTCTAGGGCTGGGCACCAGGGTCATGTCTCCAGCAGCTCACGCCCAGCACGACACTGCCAGAGCACATGCTGCTGTGGACCCACCTCCCCAGCAACAGCCCACAAAAACCAGTTACCAATAGGAAACACACGACAAAAGTTGCAATAAATAAGTGTAAAGGCTAAATTACCTTTCAAGTCAAGGAGCGCTTATCTGCTTGACTGTGAAGCCCTGGCCTCTCAGGCAGGAGTGTACTGAGACCTGGGCGTTACGCAGGGAAAATGTCACCATACGTGAGCACAGGAAACACAGAAAGAGAACCAAGCCTGAGTGTGCTTTGGTGACGATTCCTGCATCCACTGAAGAACTGAAACGTCACAATTTGAGCCCAGACTTGAGGCCAAATAAAGCCCAGATAACCACTAACGCTTCCCACGTACACCCGTGTTAACCAGTTGACGTTTTACTACTTTGGAGAAGCCAATAATTTACTTCAAGGCAAATGAGAAAAGCACCACAGGAAAGATGGAACTAATGAATTTGGAAGCATCAAGGAGATTAATAAAAGATGAACCTGACAACAGTCATCATCACCACTACTACCTAAAATTCCCACTTTTGCAGAGCATTCAGGGGGCTGGACAGGGCGCGGGCAGGAAACAGCCCGAAGGCGGCCGCGCTGAGAGAGGCTCTGGCTGCTGCGCTGCCCCAGACACCAAAGCATTCCGAGCAAAAATCCAGAAAAGGAGAGGGATCAACAACCCTGGTACCGTGAGAAGGGGTCTCCTGGTAAAGACTGCAAAGGGGTTACAAGCCAGGAGGTACATCTGTTACAGCGGGTATGGGAAAAATCCGCATTATCCAGAGGGACGGCAGATACATGAGGTGCCCAACTACAGACGGATCGATCCCACAGGCGTTAGTAACGTCTACCCGATCGTAGTTACACAACAGGGTAGTTGCAGGGTACAAACCCCCACACCCCCCTCCCGCACCGGTAAGATGGAGGCCCCGACACCGGTACCGGCGTTTCCACCCCGTGCCAAACCAGGCCGCAGACCCGTTAAAACACAAGTCGGAATGACGCCGTCCCGCCACGCGGTCCCCGGTGCTCCGGAGCCGGCAGGACTGGGGCCGGGGCCGCCGCCAGCGCTCCCCGCCAGCCTGCTCCGATAACTTCGGGAAAATAACACACAATATTAACCGCGACGCGAAAGGGCCCCCGCCCGCCGGCTGCCGCCTCCCCGGCCCCGCCGCCCCCCCGAGCTCGGGGCTCCCGCCGCGCGGCGGGGGGGGCGGCGGGCGGAGCAGCGCTTCCCCCTTGCGGACACGCGCACCCGGCTCCCCGCCGCGCCGGGAACTTCGAGCAGGACTTGGACGCCCCGGTTGCCCCCGGGGCGCCAGCGGGGGCGGCCGGGCCCTCCCCGCGCTCACCTGCGGGCCCGCCGCGCCGCTCTGCCCGCCCCAGCAGCGCCCGCCCCCGGCCCGCCCGCTGCCCGCCGCCGCGGAGGCCCCGGTGCAGCGGGGCCGCGGACGAGGCCACCCCGCTCCTGACGGGCGCGTGCCCGCGAGGCACGTGCGCCGCCACCGGCGGGAGAGCGGGGGCGGGGGAGCGGCGCGGCCAGGCACGGCCCGGCGCGGCGTGACCCCGGACGACGGCGCCGGGCCCAGGCCGACAGCGACGAGCGGCGGCCCAGAGCCCCGCGCCGCGCCCTGAGCCGGCCCCGCCGCCGCAGCCTCCATGTTGGCGGCGGGCGGGCACGTGCCGGCGGGAGGCGTGCCCGTCCCCGTGCCCCGGCCCGGCCGCCGCGGCCCCGGTGCCACGCGGCCTGCCCGCCGCACATGGCCTGCCCGCCGCCCCCCGGCCCGGCCTGGCCCCGCGGGGGCGCCCGGCGCCGCCAAACTTCGCGCCGCGCGGCCCGGCCTCCGCCGCCGCCCCGCGGCGGGGGCAGGGACGGTGGGCGACATGGCAGGCCCGGCGCGCCGGCGGCCCGGCGGTGGCGGCGGGCAGGCCCGGCCCGGCCCAGCGGCGCGGAGCAGGGTCCGGCCCGGCCGCGCTCTCACCTTCCGGCTTGTTTTCGGCAGCCATTTCCCCTCCGCGCGCCACATCCTCCTCCGCCTCCTCGCGACCGGGACCCAGGCGCGCGCCGCCTCCTCCCGCTGCCGCCGCCGCCGCCGCCGGGCCGGCCACCCCGCGCGCACGGCGCACCCCCCGCGCCGCCCATTGGGGGAGACGCCGCACTGACACCCGCGGCAGCCAATGGCGGCGGGCGGGGGGCGGGGGCTCGGAGGGGATGGGCGCGATGGACAGCGCGCTCCGCCAATGGGAGCGCGGCAACGCTTCAGTGACACGCGCCGCAGCCACTCAGCGGAGCTGCCGGGCAGGCGGGGGGCGGGGCGGGCGCGGGACTGACGGCCGCGGGGGCCGCTCAGGGAGGCGGCTGCGCGCGACTGACGCCCGCCCGAGCCAACCGCGCGGCGGAGGAAGCGGGACGAGCCCAATGACGCACGGCGCCACGGCCGCCGGCAGCCAATCAGGAGCGCCCTTCGGCAGAGTGACCGCGCGTGGGACCAATGGGTGGCCGGGCGGGCACACGGCCCCGCCCCCGGCCCCACCCATTGGCTGCAGGCCGCCCCTCCGGGCCCCGGAACCCTAAACAAAGCCGCCGATTGGCGCGGCCAGCGGCCCGTCCGCCAATCCCCGCGCGGCGGGGGCGGCCCCGCCCCGCCCGGTGTGGCTCGGGGGGGCGGCCCCGGCCTGTGCCCCTCGGGGCCCTCCCGGCGGGAGCGGCCGGGCTGGCGCGGCGGGCGGGTGCTGGGCCGAGCCGGGCCGGGCTGGGCTCCCCGCGGGGCGCTCTCTCCGCCGGCCTTTAATAGAAACGTAACGCTCCGCCGCTCTCGGGCTCCCCCGCAGCCCGCCGGGACCGCGGCACACCGACCGCGTCCGCACGGACACGGGCCGCTGCGGCCGGCCGGGAACGGGGCAGCTCCCTCCGCCACGGGCGGTCCCGGCAGGAGGCGCCGGGTGTGAATGACCCTGGGAAGCCGCGGTTTGCTCCGCAGGTCGCTCCCGCTGGGAGCCTGGCGCGAGCCGTTCTGTAGAGGAAAGCGGTGTCTGGGGACTCAGGGCTGTCATCGCCCTTGGGTCGCGTGTCCCCGCAGCCCCTGCCCAGCCGAGAGGCGCCCCAGCCCCCTTCCCAGCGCCAGGCACAGCCGCGCTGTTGCCCCAGCCTCAGCAGCAACACCGGCGCCACAAAGATGATTTCCCCCATTTTTTCAGCACTGCGGGAGAGCCCGCGGTGGGCAGCGGGCAGCCCAGGGCAGGCCGGGCACCTCTGCTGGAAACTGCTCTGTCCCATTACAAACCGCAGGTGCCTCGGAAGAGTGACACGTTCTTAGCCTGGCCGAGTTTTGTCTCCTCAAAGCCTGCACTCCTCTGGCACTTCTGCCTTCCCCGGCAGAGCTCCTGTAACTGGACCACGTCTAACGCCTGCACGATGCAAAGGGAGACTGGAGCAGCTGTTTCCTTTGATGTGTGTGACTAAACATGCAAAAAGGATATTTTCCCTTAGATCCTCAAGGGAGTGGAACTTCTTTAAAAAGACCTGTTGGCTTTCTGATTTTGCTAAGGACTGAAGCTGTTTCTGAACCAAGGCAACAGAGGAGTATGGTGTGATGGGTCTTCTAAGACAGGAAGAAAGGAAAATTCCTTTTTTCCTATTTTCAGCGGTTGCTAATCTCCTGGAGCGTGAAAGGCACATTGATGAAGAGGCTTCAGGATGACAGGCTCCCTCCCGATTGTCACAAAGCTAATCTAGTATACTGCATCCTATAAATACACAAATACGAATGCAGCTACAGGATCTGCTCAGATAATTGTTTCCTTCAGCCCTTCAAGATATGCTGAAAACTTCTAGTTGTCATGCTGGCAAAGAGCTATCATTCTTCACGAGTTCTAGGGAATTTGTCTCTCCTTGGATATCCTTCCAAGATGATCCATATGCTTAGCAGAGACATGAGGCAGCTGTAAGTTGTGTTTTTCACAGTTTGCACTGTGGCAAACCCAGAATCCTAGACTAAAGCAGGTATATTCCTGAGCTAAGTAATGGACATCTACTTCCTAGTGCAAATACCAGAGGTCTGGGTGACACCTCCCCAGGATGCAGAGGGCCAGCCAACCTTGTCTCATCCCCAGCACACCACATGGAGTGGCAGGTGCCAGTGCCAATCACCAATGGATAGACCTGCCTTGCTGTCTCTTCTGCAGCAAGGAATGAGCACTGAGTTAGCCAAGCAGCACAGCCTGCAGGGCCTTCAGAGCACCAGTGCCATCATCACCTGCCTCTCCTCTGAACCTGCTGATGTCCCAGCACATCGGTCTCCGCCCAAGGTTAAGGTCAGGCTGGTCCTCTGAAGAGGCTTGAGCTTCCACTTGGATATTCAGGCAAGACTAGGTAAGGAAAAGGAGGGGAGACAAATGCTGGGGCTAATGCCTCTTCTCTGAGTTACAGACATGCTCGGGCTGCTACCAAATACAGTCACATCAGAGCTGCTCGAGTCGGCTCTGCAGACAAGAGGGCTGGAATAAGCAGGAACCCAGGCTGCTCCTGAGGATGTAGATAGCAACTGTTGCCACAAACCACCTTTCCATTCTTTTGAGGGAGAGAGCACAAATATTGATTATGGTCATAGCCCTTGCTGCATTATTCACTTAGGTCCTCTGGAGAACGAATAACCATAAGGTGCTCCACATGGGGTTAGACCTTGAGATCACCCAGAAACATAATTAAATGCAACATCAGCCACATGTATGCACTAGAGTGTCCATCTCTCCCTTCTCTCCAAAGCTCAAGTAGTTCCTTATGTGCTTCTATGGCTCATTAGAGTAATGAGTCCAAGCAGCCTGACTGGCAAGGTTGTTGAGGACACCAGCTGCTTCTGCCCAGCCAGTGCAGTTTGGGAAGCAGGAACTTCCATGGAACTGATTGGTAACAGCCTCACTTCCAGAACCAATACAACCTACCTTGGCTCAAGGGCAGCATGCAGCCTGCTCTATCAGGTGTCTTCAGGAGCCCTGGCTGGCTGGGGTTACTAGGGTAGTGCATCAGCTCTGCTACATGTGGCTAATGAATTCATTCTCTTCCTCAACATTAGCTTTTCTACCAGGAGAAAAACACCCTAATAAAAATGAATCTTAAGATACCTGAAATTATGTCATTTTAACAGGAGCACATAGGTTACTACATCAATGTGATCTATGCAGTATTATGGATGCTATTTGGACATAAATTTTTCAAACATGCCAGCAAAGTCCCAAATACTTTCATTTAGTTCCTTGTGGAATAAAATAAGAAAGAAGCCGTTTTAATTGAAGTACTGCTGGTATCTTTCAAGTTTCCCAGCTCCCCACTGTTTAGAAAAAAAATCCAAGGTCTAAAATGGCTGTTCAGGCACAGAGGTGCTGAACCACAGGTGATTCTGTGCACATATGGCACAGGACACACACCGACTTGGTCTTACCTTTCTAGGAGCACAAACAAAGAGCTACCTCCAGCTGAGAAGCGGCAAGAAAGTAGAGGTGCCAGGAGTTCTTGCAGTCTGAATCATGAATAATTGTTATTGGCATACTAATAAAAGCTGCTGCTATTCTGATGTTGGGGTTTTTTTTGTTAAGAGGGAGGTGAAATATGAAGTTCTCTTTTAAAAAAGTCTTCATTGTCATTCCATGGCACAGGTCTGGCTTGGTTAATTGGGTTAATGTGATGATTTGACATGCTTAGTTATATGCAGAAGTAAAACTGTAAAGAACACATTCAAATATCCTGTTACGGATATTCAGCAAGTTATATATGCACTGTTGCTATGGCAAGCATCAAAAAGCAAACCAATTCAGACAGTTTTAATAGCTAAAACCACAATGTTGAAATCCCCTTTCTTTTGAATTGTTTGCACGAAGTTACTCCATGATTTAGAAGCAAGGAATGCCAAGTGTTTTTACAAAAATACTCTTAAAAGTGTGAATAGCGATCCTTTAAAAAACCCACTCACAATGCTAGAAATGAAATGGTGTTGCCCTTTCCTCTCTCCACTTACAGAATTAAAAGCTGTTTCTTCTAGGAAGAAACCCAAGACTTAACCAAGCCCATCTGTATGCATATGGGTTCCACTGCTGCTTCACAACACTTCACTGCATTTCTGAAGCGTAACTGCCAGTTCCCAAGTTCATCAAACCCAGGTAAATCTCCCAGAACATGAATTTCTTCAGGAAGGGTCTCCAGAGACCTATACTCTATTTAGGGCTCTGCCATCCAAATAACTTGCCCAGAAAGATGTGTGGAAGGTGAAGAAGAATGTACATTACCAGGAACTGAAGATACTGGGTTACACTCAGAATGGATGAAACTGCAGACTGCCCTAGCAGGAGCAGAACTCTCATCTTCCATGTGCTGGGGTTTGGATACATTCTTCTCCCTGTTCCTTCTGCAGTTCTGAGCCCTTTTATTTCCCTAAGAAATACAAATACTACATTCAAATAATCTCTAGTAAAATTCTGTTGGCTATAGGGAATTTGCACCAGACTAAGCTGAAGCCATTTTAATGGACCCTGGAGAAAAAATGGTTTTGCTGTGCAAAGCCTCAAAGTTTTTGTAGATATTTAGGCCAGTAGTATCAACACTAAACAGAGTATTTACCTGTCTGACCAAGAACAAGGGCAAAAAAGCTTTGTTCCTCTACACTGGCACAGACTCCAGAAGCACCAGTAAGTGGCTGCCTGGGGTGGGGCAGCAGTGCTGGAGCCCCATTTATTCTGCCACAATGTCAAACATCTTCAGAACACACCAATATGGGTTTTGCTCCCATCTTGCTGCAGCCAGCAATGCCAGGGAGCCCTGCAGCATGCTGCCTCTGCCACAACCCCATTGATACCTCCTCTGTTGTCCTCAGTCCTTTATTTCCCTGGGAGAACAGGCCAGGTTCTTTCTTCACTTTGGTTCATGCTCCACACATCCTGGCAGCACTAAGAAAAACACCATTATTTTGCTCTAATATACACCCATAAGCCAGTTAGAGGAGAAAAAACTGAAATATTAGGTAAATTAAAGCTTCCGACTAAGGGGATTTACCAGTAAGTCACCATAAAATTCAGATAATTTATTTTTTCAATTCTGCAGCAACTTTCTTCAATCCTTTTGGATTAACTTTTAGAAATTATGTCTCAAAAATTAAAGAAAATGTCTATTGACCATTATATCAAATTCTAATTTTAGCTAGAAAAAAATAATAATTAAGCTGTGATTTACTCTGCTAGTCAACTTATATTAACAATTTTCCCCCGCTTTTACATAATTCTGGCAAAATCAAATGATACATACAATGCTCATAAACGCTGGTCTAGATTTAGTAAAGACAATTTCCTACAGTATATTCAGGACATTCCTCCTTGCTTTCTGTTATAATAAGACAAGTTATTTACTTTAAGGAGGTAATATGATTGTCACCCATGGTAGCCTCAGCTATAATTTCTGTGCAGTTTTCAATGATGTACATGGAAGGCTCGTTTTAATTAATTTATTTTTTAAGCTGTCATCATCCTGTAACAAGCAGCACAGCCTGGCTGCTGCTCTCTGGGAAGGTTTTTCCCCACATCCTAACCCTTCTCCCCCATTAGTATGTAAACCTGCACTTATGACCCAAGCAGCAAGGGTGAGTCCCAGAAGCCAGCAGCAACACACCTGCTGTGCCCCACGTGGGTGCCCCGTGGCCCTGCTCTGGGCAGCAGGCGAACGCCCCCAGCTTGGAACTGGCCAGGAAATGCTGTCCAGGAAGGTGGCAGCGCCAGCTCTTTGAATCCCAGCCAAGAGCAGAAACCCATCCTGTAACCATCATTACTTGAGGAAAAGGCCCTTTTCCATAGTTGTCATTTTCCCCTCAACATGTACAAGATAGTGTAATTTTCAGGTTAGTTTGATGTCAGATCTCCAGTGACAGCCGAAACAAATAGTAACAGGAGAGAATGTTTAAGTCTAAGATCCCTAAAGGTGCTCTTCTAGATTTCTGTTCCTACTTTTAAACAAATACCTTTTCCAGCACACTTCACTCCTGAAATTGGACTGCTGTCTATATTAACTGAATAAATACAGATCTAGGAGCCAAACTTTAGTCACTGAGGTATGAAAACGTCAGCCTCAGGCACTGAAAACAGAAGGAGTAATGGAAGGTGAGGATGGAAGAACAAAAGGAGAACCAACAGAAGAGAAACTGATGATGCTAACAGGCAGAGGGTGTTCAAAGCCATGTAGATTTGGTATCTGGAAGTCAGAGGCAAAGCCAAAGCTAACTGAGCCAGCCTGCTCCAGAAGAACTTCTGGTGACAGCTCCACCCAGGCCCTGCCCTTTGCTCAAAGCCCTGTTCTGTTTTGCCCAAACCTTACCTAAACCTTAAAACAATTATTTCCCACTTGAACCCACAAGAGTTGCATGGAATTAGAAATACATACAAACAGTACATGCAGAAAATACACAGAAATAGCCAGAAAAATTGAGTTGGTTCCAGTTGTGAGTTCTTGACTTTCCCCTGAACTTCCTCCCCCAGAAGACTGAACAGCAATACTTTTTTCCCTGGAGTAAGTCACTTCCTACCCTACACTCTCAGTAGCACAGTGAAGATTGAGATGTAAAGGAGTAAAGGATGCAGAAGAACTCTATTATTCAACAACAATACAATTTGCTGCTGATCTTCAGTTGCTAAGACAGGCACATCAATTATTTATAGAACCCAGAGTGTTAAATATGAAGTATTTCAGCCTGGGACAGCATGAAGGTAAAACCAGGAACGTGATCCTGTCAGAACTGCAGAATTGTAGGCAAGGACACAATATCCCGACACAGATTACCCTTTTTATTGAACTATAAATTGAAAAAGGGCCTTATGAAGTGTCACTCTTGGTGTTAAGTGATAAGCATTCTCTTTTTTTGACAGTGTCAGTCTATATTTAATGTTTATCTAAAGGGCTATTTCTATCGGGGCAACAATGCACAGTATCTTCCAAACACCCACGTTAGCATAACCTCATCTAAATATTTACATTAAATCCACAACCTTCTCTTTATCCCTGCTTACCTCCACCATCAGCCTGTCACACTCCAAAACCCCTCAACTTGGCCACTCTGGTGGTGCTGAGCAGACCTTGCCACACAACACAGAGCAACACTCCAGCACTACCCAGATCAGATACCTCCTGCCAACTCACCTACAGCAACCACCAAATGCACCTTAAGGTAACTTCTACTGACTCCGTAGAGTAGGAGATGCATTCAAAAGTAGCAAGCACTCCTAAAGAAAGATTAATGCATAAAATTACTTCTCAGCTTGTAGGAGAACTATTAATATTGGAATGAGCTCTTACACTTGCAATTATGTTTTCCAACTTCCATCTCCAATTACACAGTAAAACCTATGACCTAGTGTTGCACAATGTCCATTTTCCTAACACCTTTTCCTGCTAAAAAAAATCCAAGCAGTAGACATTAATCCTTCTGTAGGATTACCAATTGATCAAAATCAAACCAGAAGTACAAACAGAAAACAGATTTTAAGTTGCAGAAATTAGTATGGGATCAGTGGAAGTGGGCAGTCACCTGGATGACAAACCTGAAGAGCACATTTCAGAGATGGCTCACGAGGCCTGCCTAGGGATTCCAGAGCAGATTAGGAGCAGTCTACAGACTGCACTTTCTTCTGCTGTATTCAGCATCAAGCCTGTACAGTTTAGGTGAAAGTCTGGGGGATGAAATTATGTGCCTGCCTCAAGCACCCATCACAATCCAGGCAATTATGTTTTGCATGAAGGATACAAAGGTCTAAGTGCAAGTAATGGAACAGGCCAGCACTGTGGGACACAATCCTGCCAGCACAGAGACTTCCCACTGCCCAGACTAACCACAAGGTTTCAGCTATGAAATCAGAATGGAAAGGCTTGCTTTTAACAAATGGCTGATCACTGTCTGTAATAGTCCCAGAATTTTGGAAATAAAGTATTTCCCACCTCATCTGGCCATTTGTTTGCTCAGAAAACATTCCACTTTCTCAAAAGGCCTGTGTGCACGTATCATCATCACTAGATTAAATGTACTGATGGGTCCAGGAATTACTCTATGCTAAATCAACTATTTCAAAGATGGAGGAACTCTAACTGCATCTCCTCTGCCTTGCCTCTGACATCAAGGGCGAGATCTTCAAATACAATGACTAAGAAATTTTGTCTGACAAACCACTTACAGAAAAGGAAAAAAAACGAACCTTGAAGATCAAAGTATACAAGTGAGTGATTCACCTTTCTCGTTGGCTTGCAAGACACAGGCTAAACATGACACAACATGAGGCGCTTTGAAAAGCTCCACCTGGATTTGATTAGGAGAATTTGCATCAAGTGGCAAAAGGAGGCCACACAACCTTGACCAACCGGATGCAACTCTCTCAGATAAGCATCCCCCTTTACCAGCTCAAGAGCTTTGTCTATCAGGCTGTGCCACCTGAGTCACTACCATCTCTCACCAACTGCAACAAGCTGAAGTGTTAGCAGGACAGCAAGGAAAACAGAACACACATTTGTGCTCCCCTGCAATTGAAACGTGAATGCTGACAAGGCTGGGTGGAAAAAACAAAAATCCACCAGCTAGTCTAGTAGGTCACTGTCTGTGTGCAGAGTCATAGAAAACAGCACATGCTGAAGAAAGAAGCAGCAGCGAGGAGCTGGCAATGTCCAGAGCACAACGCCCGCAGAGGTGATTCTGCTGATGCCAAACCTGGTCCCCATCTGAGCTTTCCAGCCCCTGCTGAGCCCAGAGCACGTGCCATGATGCTGGAGCTGGCAGGGGCAATGCTGAGCACAGTGTGGCCACTAGCCACCTTAAAGCAGCAGCACCACACAGCTCCCCAAGCTAACACTGAGTGGTGACTAGCACGACAACTTGCACTTGGTGCTCCCTGTCCCAGCCAGAGCTTGGTCCCCCAGGGCTGCAGCCCCAGTCCCGCTCCGAGCGGCGCTGGCAGCGCCCGGGCCCCAGCAGCGAGCAGGAGGAAGAGGGAACAGCCACAAGTCCTAGCTCTGGGGAACTGGCACAACCCTAAGGACACAGCTCCCTGCCAACACTGACTGCACTCCAATTTTAGCAGACTTACAGCTTTCCAGATTTGATGGTGAAGAACTTTGAAACTCGAAGAGCAAAGGAACTTTCCACCTGCGTTTACAGAAACAGTGGAATAACACCAACAGCCTGAACGTACATGTGCAGAAACAGGAGGAACAAAACCTTCAAATCTCTCAAAATATGGACTGACAACAGAAATGTGCTAATTCCTATTTTAAGTATGCCTGAATTCTGAACTCCGGTGTTATTAAAAATCATATAATTATAATATAATCTATTTTGACTCTATGGTAGCTTATGCAAGGTACGACCATGTCAAAACAACAATCTGTATTTCACGTGGTATTTACATGACATTTCAAACATGGTTCTGTTTCCCAAATTACTTAGGACAAATTACTAAAGGAGTCGAATCTGGTGGTGTTCCTCCTCTGTGATATCACGTGGCCTAAACATAACAAGGATTTTAGGACATCCTGTAGCAGCTCTTGTCATGGCAACAATGGGAAAGTATTTTACTGAACAGAGGCAAAATTAAACCATAGCATTGAACCCAAATAATATTCTCACTGACATAGTAGGAGAAGTCATTGACTTCTTTGAGAGCTACACTACTGGAGGTAAACTGGAGGCTGATTTTTGGACAAAGAAGAGCTGGTAGGGAATACTAGTTCACAGTTTTCAGCCACCAACACTGCATGAAATCCAGAGGGCTGTCCACAGAAAATGGTATCTGTAAATAATTCTTATATGTTTCTCATCTTCAGAGCATAAAAGGTTGGCTTTCTGGTCACCTCTGCACATCCTGAGAACAGCTTCTGACAGCTGAAAGTGCTGTCCTAACAGAGCTGTCCCTGTGACAGGCTCTTCATGCTCCTGGCTGACAGGCCCCAAGCCCCTGAGGTCTGGTCTGATGATCCTGCTGCACGAGACATGCTGGTGGGAAGCAAGGGGGTGGGTGCCAAAGGTCAGCACAAAGCCAGCACCTTCCTTCCCAGGCACCTGGTGCACGCATGGAATGGCTGGATCATTCAGATTTCCTAGCATTATGAATCAGCCTGAAGAGTTAATTTTTGACCCTGTAAAAAGTGCACTAATGATCTTCAGGACCAGCTGTGGTGTTGGCACCTTCAAAAGTCTTAACCCTGTCCTGCACAGTGCTCTGTCTGACCAGCCGCATCTGGACTAGAAACAGCTTTAAGCACATAAAAATTACAACTGGCACCAACACCTAAACTATAGCAAACTCCTCCCCAGCTGTTATTTTGAAGAGGACACTTCCAGCAGAACAGAGCTGTTATTTATAAATATATATCAACCATTCACACCTCATTCTGCTTCTCATAGTATCCAGATCTGCTTGCCACAGAAATCCCTTCTGTCCCACAAACTGCTGCCAGAAAGAGCTGAGAGGCAGGGGGCAACACATAGGCAATTACTACAAACCTGGAACTTTTTCAAGGAGAATGTTTGCTTTTGAATTTTAGGGGATTAAAGTCAGTCTTCCATAAACAAGCATGAAAATATCCCAAGGAGAGCTACGTTACTAATGAAGATTTTCTTGCTTCTTGTCAGTTGCTTCAGCCCCTTCTGCTGCCACTGGAGGAGTGTGACGAAGGCCTTTCGGCTGCACAGCTCTGCAGGTGTGATTAAATCTGCCTCTCACTTCCCAGAGGCCCCAAGTGGACTATCATGCCTCAGTTACAGAGATAATTTCTCAGAACGAAAGAGCCAATAAGAAGCGATTCCTCTGGGCATCTCAACAGCATTAACACAAAATGCAGTAAAAAGCATCAGAGTAGCAGAAAGCAATTTAGTCCTGGTGGAGGCAACTTGTTTGCAATGCATTTCAAACACTTTAACCAAGTGTATCTGCCCAGGTTAAAGTCAGAGACGGTGCAGGCAATGGCTGAGCTGAACCGTCACCTCAGAAGAGTGGCACTGGCTGCAAATTAACTGCTTGAGTTCATCTCATATTTCTCTTTTTGTTCTCATCACAAAACATGGCAGCAGACAACCTGGCATGATTGCTAGACTAATTGGGCAGCATGAGCTGCAGGTGGGGATGAGACAGCGTGTGCATGCAAGGACACGTTTGACAGCACAACCCAGGCAGGGCAGCAGGGACCAAGCGGGGCAGCTCCGGGGAAGACCTGAGCACAGAAGGAGCAGGTCAGGAGCCAGAGGCATCACTAGGACCTCATGCAAAATGGGGAGGAGGCAGTTCAGACAACTCAGCTTTGGTGTGAGAGGGTGTGCCATTTGCCTCGTGAGGCAAGGTACCACGTAAGTCCCACGGGCTCTAAAATGCACTCGATTAGCTGTTCCTTTTACCTTTTTGTTCTACCCAGCATTTCTTCAAGAGCACTGTCATCTCTGGCTTTGGCATCCTACTCATCATCTATGAATTCATGTTGCTGTTTCCTCCCTGAAAGGAAAAAGTCCCATCATCAGTCATTTGTTACACAGAGGAAAGGACAAATTTCAGAGTATTTTTGCCACTGTTCAAGTTCAAATACCATTGCTCCTCAGCACACAGCACTGCAAGTTCTGTTCTCTGCTGCAGTGTCATTCATCCAAAATCAATCAGCTTGTGTTGACTCTAGAAACTTACCCTGAATTTACCTGTAAGCAGCTGAAAAGCTGTCATTATCTCAGACCTGCCTGGAAAGAGCAGAGCAATGACTCACCCGAGCAAAAAAATTCCCAGCAACAACAGGAGAGACTTGTGCCAAGCAAATATCTTTATTTTATTTTAAAACATTCTGAAAGTGTTGATCTATATGAAAAAGAAGCAAAACAACACTGAGAAAGCACGCTTCATGTTAGGGAAGCCTTCATTTCATATCATGTGAGCCAAATTAAAAATAAAACTAAACACAAGTGTACAAAGCGGAGACAAAAAAAATCAATTTTCTCAAAGAGATAACATGAGGGACTCCCAGAGGGGCTGGCAAATTCTGGAAGAGAGAAGGAGATTATATTTTATGGGAAGAGATTCAATAACCATTCTTTTCCCATAAAGCTAGTGATGGAGGATTGTCACTGCTCCATAGACACACTGTGCACATTTCAGGACAACAGTTACAGAAAATCAATAGCATCTTTTATACGTGAAAAGACATTATCTCTATGGACTCCTAATACTAACAAATGGGACCAACGAAGACCTTCAGTAAAATTTAGTAGTCAGCATTAATCTGGCTGATAAGAGAGGGGCAGTATGCTAGTCTACATCCTTGGGTTTTTTTGTGGGTTTTTTTTAAAGAAATAACTCTGCTCAGAGCTTCATCCTCCACTGAAGCCAAAGAGCCCCCAGATGACACTACATTAAAAGTCTAACAATGTCGAACCCCGGCGCTGTCGCTCCTGGCCCCACTGGCACACATTCCCTCTGGCTGATGGCTGTGATCATTAGGAGGCAGGAGCTTTATCAGGTCATAATTTGACAGCTTTGACAAGCTTGGCTGAATTTATGGCATTTTCTAGTTTTTCCCTCCATTGAACTGAGATAGAACTAAAGTTAATATTAGCAAAAACACTTTGTGCAGGGGCAATTTTCCAGCGATGACTACATTATTCCAGTTACTAAGAAAATTTGCTAAACAAGGGATCCTAGCAGCCCCTTGCCACTCTCACCAGAGAGGGGGAGATGGTTCCCCACCCTGTGCACTAGCCTAAATGGAAGATTCAGAAAATTGAAGGTATCTCTGGCTCTAAAGCAGCGAAAGTGAATAAATTCTGAACATTTCTGCAGGAATTTCTGTAGAGGAGTCACTAGCATCCCAGAGAAACACAAGCAGGAATCTTTTCCCTAGCTTAAAAAAAACACCCTTTAGGTCCAAACCCAATTTTACAGACAAGACTCCCTTTCTGGGTGCAGGCTCAACCTCTTTTAAACTCAGCACAGTCTCTTTTCTGCTTATAGAAAAGATAAGACATAAAAGCTTAGAGAAGAAAACAAGTAGCAATGAGAGTTTTTGTATTTCTGTGGATCATATGGACCACTCTAAGAAGGAACCCAACCAATGACGTCTGAGGAGAAGAGACACCAGTAGAAACACTACTAGGACACAGTTTACACAAGGAGCAGACTACACACCCTGGGGCAGAAGCTGCAGCACCACGTGTCTGACAGCACACATCCTGAAACCCAGGATCTGATTTCTGGGATCTGCTCCTCTCATCACAAAGATCATGTTCCACACAGCACCACGATGCTCCCCTGTGTGGTGCAAGGAATCCATGAGTAGTGACATGGGCAAGAGGAGCACGGCAGACTGAACCAAAACTTGGGCAGTCAGTAAAGCACAAGCACGTACTTCTCTTTTTTTCCTATCCAAATTGCTTTTTGCCACAGATGTTACATTTCCTCTGTTATAATTTAGGGTTTTAAAGAGCTACCTCCACACACTTAGAAAGCACAGTTCATATTTAGCTCCATAAAGTAGTATTTCTCTCTTTCTGTATTCCCTGCCAAGATGTGACATCTGTGGACTATTCCCAAAAAATTCCCCTGAATCATCTGTGATGCATTCAGAACAGCGGCCAGGGCTGGCAAGGAGCAGCTGGGTCTTTTAGGAAAGTGTTAAATCAATCTGGTAAGGGGAAGGATTCCCAGTAACTGCCACTAACATCCCTGAGGACCACACAACCCCCAAATCACATTAGGAAAAGGGCACAACTACAACAGGATGAAAATCCATGGGAAACAGCGTTGCCACAGCAACTGACATCCCCAGAACTCAAGTCTTCTTTGCATTTTTGCACAGACTCAGTGACTCCTAAAACAGGTGGGAAAAACAATTCCAGCAGGTGGGTTCATTCAGGAGCAGCACACTGCCAGCGATCCCCTCTAAACCACTCATTTCCACGTGGTTTCCCAGAAAGCCAGCCTTTGAGGACCTCTTGTTACAAGTATTGCATCTCACTGACTACAAGCAGAGAGCAACTTCTGTAACACAATCGATACTTCCTTGTTAACTACCCTTGGATCAGAAAAAAACCTCATTAAGTATTAAAACATTCCTGTTTTTTAAAAAAAAAGTTACATGAATATAAAATCCAAGACAGATTAGCCGAGCTTTGGAATGAGACAACAGTTTCATCTTCACACTGGACTGCAAAGGTCTTAACAAGGGGTCCCTCAAAGCTCCTGGTTGAGGAGAGCAGCACCCTGCAACCACTCCAGCATCCCCTACACAAACATCAAATCCTTGTCACTGGGAACACCCAACCCTCTGTGGTAAAAGCCTTCTTTCTCCTCCTGGCCACCTTATGACTGTGATAACACCAATAACCCCGTCTCTCTGCCAGCGTGCTTTATAACGAGACACAGGCCAGGAAGCCCTTCTGCTAAAAACTGTCTGCTTCCCACACTTTGGGGGAATTTCCTTCCCTTTCTCTACTGCCTGAGCCCTGCTGAGTGCCCTCTCCTGGTCAACCCACCACGAAGACTGCTCTCTGGAGCCCGTGCACCCGGGGCCAGGTGCTCTGCTGGGACGCCAAAGCAGGGCTACTGACCTGAAGAAAACGGCTTCCTTTTTCTTCTGGTGACAAAAGAAAACAACGCCTACCCACGGTTTGCTCCCTGCTAGCTGCTCTGTGCCAGCGTATTAGCACTGCTGAGCTCATCTTTTCCTCGTCTTTATATTCTGCTCAAGCCCGAAGATGTGGCCTGACGGCAGTGCCCGGCACCGGGCTGCAGCGACTCTGCGGCAACCTGCAAGAGCCGGGAGTTCCCCGTGAAATAAAGCACTTTGGCCACAAAGCGGCTGGGAATCCTCCTGCCGTCCCGCCAGGCGGCAGGACAGGAGTGCGACCGCGGGTCCCGCAGAGCGCCCGGGGCGCGGAGCGGGGCCCGGAGCGGGGCGGGGAGCGGGGCGCGGAGCGGGGCACACGCCGCAGCCCCCGCGCAACCCCGCGGCGCTGGCTCCGCTGCGGGAGCGCTGGGCAGAGCGGGCCGGCACTGCGGCCGCTCGCCCTCCGCCTCTTACCTCGGAACGGAGCGGACAGAGCCGCTGTCCACCCGCGGCTCCCGGGGCTGCCCTCACAGCCGCCGCTCCGCCGAGCCGAGGGAGCGGGCACGGAGCGACCGCGGCGGGAGAGACGCGGCGGGGCCAGGGCCGCTCCCGGCCGGCCCCAGCTATCCCGCGCGGCCCCCCGGGCGGGGCGGGGCGGAGCGGCCGGGTCAGGGCAGCCCGGGCAGGCGGGCCCGGCCCCAGCGCTCCCGGGCCCCGCGCGCGCCGCCTCACGGCGCTCTGGGGCGGGGCCTCCCCGCGCGCGCGCACAAGGGCCCGCGGGGCCGCGCGCTTCGGGGCGCATGCGCGGCGCCGGGTCCGCCGGGCCGCTAGGGGGCGCTGCAGCGAGCGGCGGCGCCACGCCCGGCCGCGCGGGGTGAGAGGTCGGAAAGATGGCGGCGGCCTTGGAGGAGGATGTGCCGGACAACGAGGACTATTACGCGCTGCTCAACGTGCGGCGGGAGGTGGGCCCGGCGGCGGCGGCGGCGGCGGGGCCGGGCGGGCCGTGACCCCTGGGTCCGCCTGGGCAGGCGGGAGCGGGGCCGAGGCAGCCGGTGTCCGGGAGCGGGCCCGGCCGGCCCGCGGGCGGCAGCGCCGCTCACGGGGGTGATTTTTGTCAGGGCACGTGGCGGCTCGGCCTGAGAACTGCCTCCATGTATGTGTGTGATACACTTATCTCTTTAGCGGTGGGCTCGGTCAGCGCTGTGTGGGCTTTCCAAACGTTTCTGAAGAGGAAACACTCGCGTTTTGCAAGACGCCGCTCATCAGAACGAGCATGGGCAGTGGGTTAACTGATGCAACTTTGTTACACCAGGACAGTTTGGAACTCATTGAGATGTAACTTTTTTTTAATAGTTATAATTGGTTAAATCACCAAAGTTCGAATGTAGGCTGCACTGTGTTTTGGGTCCTCAAATGCTATAGTAATACATATACACACCATATATTTTTCTTATATATATATATATGTATGTATTTAGGAACAGTCTAGATGTTACCAATTTGAGCAGAAAGCTTTTACCAAACTACTGCTACTGCCTGTAATGGGAGTTCAAGACTTAGAAGCAATTCAGTCTGATAGCTTTGAAAAAATTGTGTTTGCAGTTAATGTCAGTAATTGTGGCAGAATCCTGCATTTCATCTGTGGAAATCCTCTGCCTTTCTGAAGGAAAAGCATGTGTGTTGTGCTCTGGGTGACCCTGCCTGGCAGGGGGGTTGGACTAGATCATCTTTCGAGGTCACTTCCAACCCCTAAGATTCAGTGATTTTGTGTGACAGTAACTCTCTGTAGCACTGTCTCGTGCCAGCCAGTCTAATGTGCTCTTTTTTGAAAAATGTATGTGTATCTCAAGACCAGGGCTCATTAGCAGCCAGAGGGGCTGTGCTTTTAGACCAGTGTTACAGCTCTGCTCCCAAATGTCAGCAAAATGAGGGTGTAGAGGTTAAAAGAACAAGGTAGGAACTGCAGGAGGATTGCAACTGCTTGAGAGGTTTAACAGCAAAGGCTTAATTGTTAACTTAGCTGGGCCTTCAGCTCTTTGCTAGAGACCAGGAAATTCAGCTTTGTACAGTAGGAGCTGGAAACCAAGTTAAAATGGTCTTTGAGAGAGTAGTTCCCACTGAGAGCCGGAGTTGCTTTGTTAATTACCCCTTGGTAATTGAATTCAGTCGCAGTGCCCTGTGCAGCAGTGGAATGCAGTGTCCTTGCATTTCTGTGAGCTGAGCCACCCTCATGTGGTGCAGCTGAGCCTAAAACCACAGGTAACCCGGGAGCTTCACAGCCCCGCGGGGGCCTGCGTGTCCAGCAGCGCCTCTCCCGGCTGCCTGTGCAGAGACCCTGAGCCTCTGTGGATCCCAGCCCTCTGGAAGTGTCGTGGCATGTTTGAGGTATGAAATGAAGCTGTTTACACCCCAGACAGGGAGACAGGACACCTTTTAGTTTTGCCTGGAATTCTGGTAGCAAAAATGTAACTTAGATATGATTATTACTGACTGATGTTTCCCTGCAGTTTGAAATGATGTCAGTGTTTCTTCAGTGGTTTCTAAGAGGCTTTTGCTTATCAAGTATTGAACCAGTGACCCCAGCTGTTCAGTGATGATGGAAGGCCCAATCTAACATTTTATTGAACCTGGCATTTATGGCAAATGAAACTGCTCGTTCCTATTATATAATCAATAGCATATTAAGCCATTTATCATTAATTCGATTAAAGAATGCCATTTTAGAACTGTGTGTTCCCCTGCCTCCTCAATCGAATTTAAATCTGATGTCTGAGAAAGCACAAGGTAGTGAAAAGAGCTCATCTGTAGCTACCTGTACTGTCCTGGGCCAGTAAATTTGGCAGGTCCCCCTTTGCTGTATCATTTAGAAACATTAACATGAAATACTACGAATGAGCAGGAAAAACATTTATTCTAAGCTGTACTCAGAACTGAACAGATTCCCAGCTTTGATGTGCAGCTGAGCACATTTCTGTGATGAAAACCCAGACTGAGTTTGTGGCTGGACAGTTGGCAGCTCTGTGGAGCTGGACGTTCTGCCTGTGCCTTTTGGGGAAGTTCTGGCTGGTTTTTGCACCTGCACTTGAGATAGGTGCTGACTGTCCAGGGAACAGAGAGCTGCTGCTGTGTAGGGACTGCTGCAGGAGTGGGAAAGGGGCTGTTTTCAGGGCTGTCTAGACTCAAAATAAAATATTGCTCCTTGTCTCCTGAGAGATGGCAGTGGAAGGACCAGGGAAGAGCCACCCAAAGTGTGTGTCCACCCGTGTCTGTGTCCTGAGGCCTCTGCAGTCCTGGGGGGGCTGAGTGAAGAGCTGGGTTTTTGTGTCTCTGTGGGCAAGAGCAGCACAGTGTGACAGCTGATGGGCTGCTCTGGAGAGTGGTCTTTTCTAAGTAGGCCTGATCTACTCTAACTCATGTTCACTGCTTGCACAGGCCTCTCAGGAGGAGCTGAAGGCTGCCTACCGCCGGCTCTGCATGCTCTACCACCCCGACAAGCACAGAGACCCCGAGCTCAAAATACAAGCTGAGCGGCTGTTCAACCTGGTTCACCAGGCTTACGAAGGTCAGTGCAAGGCTGGAGTTGGCAGAAACTGTGTTCAGAGGTTTCCTAGGAGGGCTGTGTCTTCTGGCGTTTTTGAAAAAGATGGATATTATTACAAAGTAATCATTAAATGTGTTGGTAGTTGGTGGTGCTTTGTTTCCTGCTTCTGCTCGGTAAATGGGAGCAGCCTTGCAGTGTAAATTCTGCAGCCACAAGATGTGGAGTCTCTGCCTCGTTTCCTGCATGTTGTGAATAATCCTGTCACCACTTCCCTTACTTCTGAAAAGGTTCTCTCATAGGAGACTGAAAATCTCAGAACAGAAAGACCATTTCATGTTTTACTTTTGAACTGGTGCACCCTAAATTTCTGTTACCTGTCACTTGGTTGTGGACTCCATTGCTTTTCAGCAAGTTCTTCCCTATCCTAAGGACGAGGGATTCATAGCAGTCAGGTTTTTCTCATGAAGTATGCCAGAACTCTTTAAAAATATCCTGAATTAAGCTGACATTTACTTAAACTCTGGTGCCACCACAGGTAATAAACACATAATGTAACTGAGGCACAAGGAAGTGACTCATTAGAATTGGCTTGCAGCATTTTGGAAGTGTGAGAGGAGGCACCTGGAATGCAAATGGATCAGAACCTGGTAGGACTCTTCTGCATTAAAAAACTGGTGCAGCAAAGTAGATACCTGGGCCTATAGCCTGTAGAAAAAATAAAGAAAAATGATTAATAAATATTCCTCTATTAAACCTCAAAGATGAGCTAATTTTTTTTTTTAATTCCTATTTTCTGAAAGATAAGTGTTGGTTTATTTCAGCTGGACTTGAATGAGGGTGGAGTCTTTTTCATTGTCCCTCACTGGGCATTAGGACATATGGAAGCTTTTGCTGGGGAGAGCAGTGAAGGTCTTACATTGATGACATGGGGAATAAAAGCTCAGGATGCTTCAATATTTTCATTTTAACCTGATGAGCAGGTCTGGTATCAGAGCCACTTTCCCTCTGAATTCCCCAGCTCTGCTTGGCTCTGTGTTGCAACATGTGTGAAAATCCTTGGTCGTTTAGTACCAAATGTGACTGTAATATTTTACAAGCAAAAATGTTCACATCTTGAAAATAAGCCACCCCACCTCCTGCCTATTTTCTCCCCCTCCTCTTCTGTCTCTTAATATCATACAACAAAAGATTTATCAGAATTTATAGAAGATAGTATCCGCCTGTGACGTTTAGCAGGTTCAGTAATCTTGGAGCAGTTCAGATCAAAGCTCAATTACTAATATAAGCCTCTTTTTGCCTTAATATACACACACCCAGCTCCCTGCAGACTCATCAGTTCCTCCACAGTCAGAAGAAATAGATGATAATGATAAAGCTGGTCTTGGAACCCTGTGGGAAAAGTACTAAGGATTTTATTATTTTCTTTAAGGAAGAGCATGGTATGTGAGATTCTGCATTTAAATACACTTTACACTTAGGGATTCTTCTCAGTTCTGTGTGCAGTTCTTTCCCAAAGTCACTGTTCTGCAGTCTCCTGGTGTAGGTTATTTTCTGCACTGCCTTGGGTGATTTTTTGGGAGATCCACATTCGTGTTTTGGCAACTGAGGTTTGCAAGGCATGAACTGCCTCATGGAAACTGCTTTGTTGTTGTTGGCTCGTCCCACGTGTTTTGAACTGGGTGGGAAAGGGTCAGTGGACAGTGATGGTAAGGAAGGTCGAAGACAGGGAGAGGAGCACTGAAGAGCTTTGGAAGCTTGACAGAGGTAGATGTCCTTCCTCCTCAGAACATTTCTAGGGACTGTTGTGGAGTTGCTGGCAATCCTGTTGGTTGTTAGAGAGCTTGCGTCACGCTTCAGGCAGAAAACACAGTATTAAAACCCTGCTGCATATTCAGTTAGTCTGCATGTGTCTCTCTTGTTCTTTTCACTTGTTGATATTGGAAGTAAGAAAAAAGAACAAGGAACGAATTGGGGGAGAAGTCGGAGTGTCCTGTTGACATCGCAGGTGAGAGGGAGTAAATCAACAAATGGGGTGCAACCGTAGGACAACATGTTTCCAGGATCTGTGCTTGAATTCCACGTAACACTAGTGTGTTGGGCTGAAATCCGAGGAGAAGACCAACAACTGAGTTCTCTCCTCTCTTTTGATTTTAACTTGCAGTGCTTAGTGATCCACAGACCAGAGCCATCTATGACATATATGGGAGGAGAGGACTGGAAATGGAAGGATGGGAGGTGAGAGAAATTTAGCACCTTATGGCCGGTGGAATTGGCTAATCCCACCTTTATGTGACGTCCTTGTTTTATCGAGCTGCACTGACACCTTGATGGTAATAAATGCCTGTTTGTTTGATGGCATCCTTGTTTAGTTATTTCTGTCTCTCTCTCTGCTGAAACACCATGATGGATTTTCAAAGAATACTTCATTTTTTCACTTGACAAGAGAACAATAAACCTGACACTCAGCGTTCCCTAATAGGATATTACTGTGACAGGAAACATCTTTGTCTGAGACAAATGCGTCGTTATTGTCCATTGAGTCTCATCTTTTTCATCTGGAACCTTTTTTTCAGCATCAGCTAGCCTCTGAGTTCGAAATTACGTTTTCTTTCTCTACTTTTTGGGGGTGGGATTTTTTGTTGGTTTGGTTTTTATGGTCTTTGAAAGAGAACCTGTCCCTTCCTGGCTTTCCTGTCGTTAAGTGCCCGTGTTGGCCTCTGCCAGCCTGAGCTGATTGTGCTGTGCTGCTTGCTGCAGAATCATCTTGTATTGGGTCAGGTCCGCACCAAGGTCGAGTTTGGAGTTAGCAAGAAGTGTGACAGACAGTTTTGAGCTGCTCGGGGCAGACTTATTTTGAAAATCCAAATCCAGTACTCTTTCTATCCATGCCTGTTTAAAACCCTCATTCCCTGAGCCAAGTAAGTTAAACAGATGTGAATCGGCGTAGCCTAAAATGACAAAACTCTCACTTAACCAGTTTACCTCGGACCAGAGATTTTCAGTTGTTTTCATTTTGTCTGCTCCTAGTAGAGAAGTTAATGGATAGCTGTTAATGATGGCTACACTGCAGTACTTGTACTGGTGGCTTGAAAGCCACTTGACCTGGTTTTGACAAGGGAGTAGAAATAACAAGACCATTTTCCATTCTCTCAAAGCATGGGGATTTCTCTGCCATTCGATCTGGCCTGTTTGCTCCAAAGTCTGAGTTTGGGACTTTCTGCAGAGAGGCTCACAGCAGCAGCAGGGCCCATGTGTTAGAGCATCCTGGGGCAGGGAGCCTCAGTCCCATCAGCAGTGCAATGCCCTCAACATCCTCTTCCTGGTAATCTCTTGGGTTTTATTTCTTTTTGAGCAGGTTGTGGAAAGGAAGAGAACTCCAGCTGAAATCAGGGAAGAATTTGAGCGTTTGCAGAGGGAGAGGGAAGAGAGGAGACTGCAGCAGCGTACTAATCCAAAGGTAGGGAAAGACTTCCTCCTAGCTTCAAGAGGGAATCCACAAATTATTGTAAGTATGCAAAGTGTCATGAGCCTCCATGAGGGGCTATAGTAAATAGTCGCTTCAGTATCTATGCTTACTGAGTTACTTTTCCAGCTTCTCTGGAGAATATAGGGAAAACAGCTAATTATTTGAACAGTAATCCTCCGTAGAATGTTCTTTTTCTTTTTTTTTTTGGTTGAAACACATGAGTAAAATATCTTTTTCAGCAATTTCAATATAACAGACTTAACACTGAAATGTTAGATTTCTTTCCAAGTGTTCAAAGTACAGTGAAACTCCTTGCAGTTACCTGGTGTTGGAAATCTGTTTCTTCTGTGCGTAGAAATAGAATAGTAATGGTCCATGGTGGGGAGCTTTAATTTTCCTCTATCTACCCCAAGGTAACTGTGCAGATATTTATGTGACAAACTTTCTCCATCTTGAAAAAATGAACTGTAATGGTATGCCCAGAGCTCTCGCTGGAGGCTTGCAGGCAGCACAGCTTCTGTGTCCTGAAGGACAGGTGGCCAGGCTGCTCTGGTAGCTTTGGAAGAGGAGGTCTCCTGTGTTGTCTTCAGGTGTGGACTTCTGAAGTCTTGCAGCGTAGCTGACAACTTGAGGATCAAAATACCAGCTGATTAACTACTGTTAGCTGTTGGTTTTGAAGGTTGATGGTGTTTTAATGGCCAAAAGTTTAAAATCTGAGTGGACAGGACTGTTTCAGAAAAATGCCCATCTGAGAAGACGTGTAAAGTTTTGAGATACCTTGGCACAGACTATGGATTTGTGCTGGTCTTAGCAAAGCAAATCAACTAATACAGCTCACCAGGCTGTTGAGGCAGTGCACAAAGACTGGGAACCTGTTTGTACTGGAAGGTACATAAGCATAAGGTGTTACATGAGTGTCTGCTGCCAACATTATTTTAGTCAGGAAGGAATTTTTGGATAGCACTAAAGGAACAAGTTGAACTGTCTCTGCTGGAGATGAGGGTGACTGGGTTTCAGAAGGGTATTCTCGGAGATGGGCATGGTTCTCTGCACCTCCTACTTCTCTGAGACTTCAGGAATTTGACATTTTATCTGGGAGCCTCGCCGTGGCTGTGAGCGGTAAAGAGCAGAGCTGCAGCATGAGCCTCAGCCCTTGTGTCCTGTGATAAAATTAGCCATCTGGGTGTTTACAGAAATTGCTGATTGGCAGCCTATATGAACATCTCTCCAGGCAGCGTTTCTGTGGAATTAGGTAGTGCAGCTGTGATCATCTCATACAGAAACACAAGTTATTTTAAAATTTCCAACATTTTGTCAGTTCTATTAAATGATTCCAGCAAAATAAAGCATTTTAACCAGAAATGTTGAGCAATAACCAGATGTAGGCAGTTTGGCAGGTTTCAAATTGAGTCTATTATTTGCTTTTAAAGCTTTGTTTTTGCTTTCAAAGACATGCAGAAGGGTTGAAAAGTTCATTACTTGATTTGAGAAGAACTGCTTTCTGTTAGGAGACATTAAATCCCATTATTTTCCTGCTGTGGAAGGTCAACATCTAAGAAATGCAGGTCCCTCAAGGCTTATTCTTGCACAGCTTCCATATGTCACCTTCCAGAAGGTAAATCCCTAAGAAGAAAGGCAAGGAGGGAGCACATTCTTCTCTGGCACACCCTGAATCCCATCAGTAGAGTCTGTCTTGTGTTCACAGGATGGCAAATCAAGGTGATTGGAAAAGATGAAGCCAGGTAACAACCACGGTGGTTCTGTAGTGCTGCTCCCAGCTTCCTGCCCTGCTGAGCTGGGGCATGGTGCTGCCTGCTGCCCACCTGCCCCACCAGCTCCTGAGCAGAGCTGTGCAGCTCCTTCCCTGCTGCTCTTCCTTAGGGAGGGCTTCTCATCTCCAACGGCCTGAGCAGTTGGCTGACAGGGAGCTGGGAGCAGCAGCAGTCCTCTCTCCATTATCCGGTAGCAGAGGGGGTACTGTTGTTCTCTGGGAATATTTTTAACTTTGCCATCTGCTGCTTTTCCTGTGCTTCCACCCGAGCCAGTTTCCATGCCAGGATCTGTGGACCTCTGGGGGTGACTTCACCTGCTTGTCTGTATGGAGCCCACTGCCCACCTCAGCAGGAGGCAGCTGGCTCAAAGTTCTGAGGAGCCAGGAAGGGAACGGGGACACTCCTGTCCTCTCAGTGGGTCTTGTGGAGTTTCACAGATAGGTTCAGGTGTTTTCCTTTTTTCACTGGGAGGGATATTTGTTTTAAAATTCATAGGTGAAGAGGGAAATAATAATAATTTGAGTATGATTGAAAGAAAGAAGCTGCAGTGAATTTCAGGAATGTGTGTGGACCTTGGTGCATCTCTACAAAAGGTACAAGCATTATGGTACAAATAAACCTGGTACAGGAGGGTGGTTTTCACTTGGAATTTGAAGTTGCAGTCTGGCAAAGGTTCTGTGCTGAATGTGGTACTCCATGTGGAAAGCATTTCTTTCCATCCTGCCTCTGTTCCAAAAGATCTTGGGTTTTACACTTCCTTGAATTGAAGAGCACCAGGGAAAAATGGAAGTAGTTCTCTCTCTTGTTAAAATGAATGCTCACCTGTATTTAGACAGGTTTGACTGGCCACTCTGGAGTGTGTTTGCTGGGATTTAATGGAGTGGAGTTGGCACTTTCTGTTTCTCTTTGGCTGTTCCACTCTGTCTTTCCAGAGGGCTGGAGCAGCAGCACAGGAATCTGCTTCCTTGGTGGCTGGCAGTTTGGCCTTGCTTCCCTCTTAGTTTGGCCTGGTTTCAAAGAGCAGCACAACGCAGGAGAGGGATGAAACTGAAGAAGCTGTGGTGTCTGGAGAGCAGATCCCCTGAAGGTGACTTTGCAGATGGTTCCTAAAAAGTAGCATCTGCATAAAGGGCAGGAGCTGCCACAAGCACGATGGCCATCATTGCCTTGAAATGTGCCAGCCTGCCAGGAGTCATCTGTAAACAGGTGGGGCACAGCCCCTGGTCCATGGTTCTCCTGGAAATAATCTCACCTTCCTGTGTTAAAATATTTTTCCAATTTTTGCTGTGTAAGAGATAAGACAAAACCCAAACTTTTAGAAGAGGTTGGTAATCTCCACAGCAAATAAATAGTGGGGAGCCAAACCAGAGAGTTTTGGGTCCCATCAAGCTCTACAATTCTTACTATATTTATGGTTCAACATCTGCTTGGAGTGGAGTGAGCAGGGAAAACTGCCCACTTGCATTGAAATAAGAATTTATTCCATCCATACTTGGACTCTGTGAATGGTTTTGTACCTACTCGCCTACTGAGTTTCTTTATACAAATTGCTCAGAGTTGATTCTGTGCTGGGGCACAGAGGGGTTTTATTGCAACTGGTACATTTTATATGAGCTGGAATGCTGTGTTATAGGTCTGTAGAGCAGGTTTCCGAAGCCTCTTGAAGGTAAATGACCCAGACAAGGATCTAATTGTGCCCTTTTCAGATAAACCCCATCTTGCTGTTAGGCTGAGTGAGCACAGCAGCAGGTAGCCAGACTATTTAGCTGTGGCCTAGTTTGCATTTTTTTGTAAGAATAAGCTTTTCAATGTCCTGAGAAAGGAAATATTTACCACTTGCTAAATATGCTGTATCTTTGTCAACCTCTTTTTCTGATTACAAGATACAAAGTAGGAAAAATAAAACAAAGCTTTAGACTAATGAGGTCAGGTCAATTGCAAGAGAATGACACAGCCCCAAACTAAGTTGTTTCAGATAACTTATAAGAAGAAAGCATGTAGAGGATTTCTGGCCAAGTTCCACTGACAACAACCGATTTATAAAATACATTATTTTAACTTTAAAATACTGACAAAGTGAAGTCAGTTGTGGAGGAAGAAGAAACCTGCTGTGTAAAGTGTTCTACCTGCTTCTGTAATGTGCCACAACAGAAGAATTACAAGTTGTATTCCTGCTGAAAAACTGCCTTCTACCCAGTTTATTGTAATTTATATTGCTGTTTTAGGAGATTGTAGTAATTAATTTTTGTTTGTCTTGAATGTGTGCAAAATTAATTTTAGAGAGGAAAGGTAGTTACAGAAAAAGAAAGAACTGTATTTCATAGACAAGGATGCTTTGGCCTTTTGGCTTTTGGATGTTTGTCAGTGCTAAGTATCTGTTTCACTTGTCATTCCTTAGGGAACAATTAGTGTTGGAATAGATGCCACTGACCTCTTTGATCGCTACGATGAAGAGTATGAAGATGTGCCTGGGAGCAGCTTTCCCCAGATTGAGATCAACAAAATGCACATATCCCAGTCCATTGAGGTAGGGGGGCACCGCTCAGGGGGTCTCACCTGGGTTTGTGGCAGGACACCATGACCAGCATGGGTGGGAGGAGGAGGAAGCTCAGTTCCAGCAGGACTGAGTGCTGACTGTACAGGCTGTGTTTGCAGGGCACAGGGGTCCTGCCTTCTGTGGGCAGGGAGGAGGCTCAGTTGGATTGAACAGGGTTATCGTGCTCCCTGAACGTGGAGTATTTAGTGAATGAAAACAAAGGGCCCACGGTTCTGGTGTGAGTGAGGAAAGGAAGGAGGAGTGTCTGCTCTGTCCAGAGAGATTAAGAAGTTCAGTCTGCTAGTGAGATAAGAAGGGTTGGCAGTTCAGGGTCAGGACTTCACAGTGGTACAATAAATTCATAAATGTCTGGTACCATAAGAATTATCCCACTTCTTGCCATACTTGATCTTTGACTACAGAATTTGCAGCAAGTGTGGCCAGGCCCAGTTCCTGGGCTGACAGAGTCCACTGAAGGGTTACCTCTCTGTCTGTGCTAACAGTCTCTGCAGTCATGATGATGTCCTTGCAGCACCTGCACTAATGCATGAATCAGGATCAGAGTACCTGGAAACAATATGTTGGTGTTTCAGGCGCCGCTGACGGCCACGGACACGGCGATACTGTCGGGGAACCTTTCCACCCAGAACGGGAACGGAGGCGGATCCATTAACCTTGCTCTGAGACGAGTCACATCAGCCAAGGGATGGGGAGAGGTAAGAGTGCTAGCTGTTCAGCATTTTTGTATCCAGTCTATTTCAGGCTGCTTGCATTAGTTACCTGGTGTTTATTTTCTTTAGGGAACTTCAGCTCTGTTCCATCTCTCATTTTCTACACTGCAGAGATGCTCGTGGCATTGCTGCTGTGGCTGCCAGGTGGCTGCTTTCTGCAGTTCCCTTTTTGCACACTAGCTGCTGCTAACCAGTTTCCTCAGTTTGTGAGAAATGGGAGTTTTCCGCTCGTTTGTGAATTTATAGACTGGAGACATTTCATTTGCATCAGGATTTTACAATATTGGTAGTGACAGAAGTTTGTGGATATTGTCATGAGTCAGTCATATTTTAAAAACCCATGTAATTAACTTATTTGGGAAGTGCAGATGTAGTAGGAACTTCTTTTGCAGGTTTTGTCATGTAAAGTGTCAGGTCTAGAAACTGCTTTAATTAATGTGACTGAACAGCACCAAATAAATGTTGATTAGCAGCCTTGTAAGGCACCTAGACAAGTGGATGAAGCAGCAGGTGCATTTAGCAGATGCTGAGATGGTGCAGCAGTAGAGCTGCTGTGGGGCTGTCCTGAGAAGGACTCTTAGCCAGAGGGCAGCAGCCAAGCCTTGCTGGTTGCCACTGTGGGGATGGGATGGAGCTATTTTCTTCACCTTCACTGGAGCAACCAGAGCAGGTGCCAGTAGAAGCAGCCTATAGCCCTATGAAGCTGCTGTGTTTTACTCATGAGGACACTACTCAGTGAGACACCTCTTATTCTGGACCCAAAGCTAGAAGAAAAGAGAGGACACTGAAATAGGTGGTAAATGTTACTTCAATCTGTAAAATGTCTGTGTTGTGAGTGACACTTGTGAAGTACTTTGTCACTGCTTTAAAAGATGTTTTCTTCTGACAATTTGGCATTGTGCATTTGAACAGTTGGAGTTTGGAGCAGGAGATCTGCAGGGACCTCTCTTCGGTCTGAAGATATTCCGTAATCTTACACCAAGATGGTAAATATCAGAAAAATGGTCTAATGATTAATATTCCACACTAAGGAACTAAATTAATTTTCTTCCATGTTATTTCTGGGTTTGTTTTCTATCCTAGAAAATAAGGTATTTCTTCTTTAGACTTACAATGCTGCTTTAGATGCTTGGCATAGTAGGGCTTTTAGAAGGTGGCTGCCCCCACAGAAGACCAGGGCTTTTCCTGGCTGCAGTGTTGTGGCACAGAGCAATGAACTGGGCATGACCCTGCTCTTCTGGGCAGCACTGTCTGTGGTCAGCACAGTCTAAGTTAGTTTTGAGTTGTTCCTAGAACCCTCAGGCATCATGCTCTTCACAGGACAGTCTCTGCATATTCAGCAAGGTCCCTGGGGAAGAAGGGATTTGGGGCCATCTGTGAGCCTGTGTTTTATCACTGATGAGGCTTTCCTGCTTTCCCCTAGTTTCATCACCACCAACTGTGCCCTGCAGTTTTCCTCCCGCGGGGTCCGCCCGGGGCTCACCACGGTCCTGGCCCGCAACCTGGACAAGAACACGATGGGATACCTGCAGTGGCGCTGGGGCATCCAGTCAGCCATGAACACCAGCATCGTCCGGGACACCAAAACCAGCCACTTCACCATGGCCCTGCAGGTGAGAGCCCTGGTGCTCCGTGTGGGGAACGGGGCCACCACCCCCTGGAGAGATGCGCCTCAGCTTCTCCATCCCAGCAGCGTCTTGGCTTGGGACTAGAGCACAGAGTAGCAGTTGGTGCTGTCTGGTACAAACATGTAACGTCAGGAACCAGCTGCATGTGGCAGAGCACAGCTCTGTGCACTCAGCATTGTCAAATGCAATGTGGATCAGCTCAGATTAGGGTCAGGATGCACGACAGGCTGCACAGACTGCAGGTTGTGACGAGTAAGGGCGAGTGTTGCTGTTTCCTGTGCCATTGAAAGGACAAGAAAGGAAAATTGGGGGAACATTCAGTGACAGCCAAGGGTTTGCTTTAAAGTTTGTGCCTCTTGTGTTTCAGCTGGGAATCCCCCATTCTTTCATGATGGTCAGTTATCAGCATAAGTTCCAGGATGAGGATCAAACACGAGTGAAAGGTTCTGTCAAGTAAGTGTTCAAGAGGACATGAAGAATCTGTCCTCTCCTTCTGATTTAGGCCTCCAGGTTCCAAGCAAATCAAATGCTTCTGTGGTCCTTGAGAATCTGCTTTTCATTAGTTAAATCTGGTAAAAGTGAATGTCTTGGCTTAGTTCTGTGTGCCTTTTTGGACAAGTGGAACTTAAAATACTGGTGTGTGATGTCCCTGTATCATCATCAATAAGAAAGGCAGAAGTTCTTGTAGTCTGTCACAAACTGAAAAGGCTCATCTCTCCTCATAGATACACTGTGAATCTTCAATGGTCCAACATCTGCTGCATACATATGTATTTCCATGTTTTACTTGTTGGGGAGTTACAGGTTTCAGGAAAGACAAATTTAAGACTGTTCCCTGTCTTACCAGGTCTTGGTTCTGTCGTTCCAGGGCGGGTTTCTTCGGGACCATAGTGGAGTATGGAGCAGAGAGGAAGATTTCCAGGCACAGCATTTTAGGAGCCACTGTCAGTGTTGGTGTTCCCCAAGGAGTTTCTTTGAAAATCAAGTCAGTTCAAGATCACAACTCTAGACTGCAGAGGCTGAACCTAACCTGCGTTACTCTATTTCAGATACTCAGGTGGGAAGGTCCCAGTCTTAGGGCAGGACAAGTATATTGATAGATCACTGTGAAAGGTTGCACCCCACTCCCCTCTAATACAAGTGGTGCCACTCAGAAGCCTCGTGTGCCTTCTCTGCTGGTGTGACTGAGCCTGAGACCCCTTTTCAGGAAGTGTGTGTGTGTGTGTGCATGAAAATACTTGAAAATGCAGCTTAAAGTAAGGTTTGAAGCATTATGGTAAGTGGATGGAAGATTTCAAAAAACATTATTAGTGGAAATAGATTTACTTTCATTCCATTTGTATAACACTGTACACAGGCCTATGCTGGAATTAGCCAATTACTGTTAACTGACAGTTGTGATTACACTACTGGCAAGAGGCCGTTCTCTGACGGGTCAGAACCCTCCAGGGCTTTGCGCGCTGCCCCGCACTTTCAGTTGGTGCCAGCAGAGGGCCTGCCCGGATGCTGAGCTGCTGCGAGGAGGTCCAGAGCTCCCACCAAGAAAAGTAATGTTTTCTAAAATAAATATTTTGTCAGAAAAAATATTAATGTAGGCCTTCCTTGGAGGCACGTGCTGGTGTTGTGACCATAGACCTTCTCTACAAAAATTTTCTTTTGATGATGATGTTGGTTTCTTTCCCTGGTGACATTGGTGAGGAGCAAATAAATTCTCCTAAGATTAAAACCAGACTTCAGAATGGCCAGGCACAATCACAAGAGATGTCTGCTACATCAAAGTCTGGCTGGTGCTGGTGTCAGCTCTTTGTCTTACCATTGTCTTGTTTCAGTTTATCAGATTTTCACCTTTTTGAGCTCATCATTCATCTCTCCTTTGGCTCAGCAGTTTTTCAGCAGCAAACACTAAGGGTACTTAGCCAAGCACATTAAACTGCCTTTCCTCTTACCTGTCACTCTGTTCTTTTTTGTTGCAGGTTGAACAGAGCTAGTCAGACCTACTTCTTCCCTGTCCACCTAACAGATCAGCTGCTTCCCAGTGCTGTATTCTATGCCACGGTGGGACCTCTAGTTATCTACTTTGCCATGCACAGGCTAATCATCAAACCCTACCTCAGGGCACAAAAGGAGAGGTGAGCTTGCAGGACTAGGTTTTCAGTTCAGAGCTGGAAAGTCCCACTGAAGTGCTTCTGGGAGCCTGATGCAAAAGCTGGGTTATGCAGCTGAGGCACTGTGGTTCACTGCATCACCTGGAAGTCTACAAAAATATCTTGAAAGGTGGGGAAGAAAGTTAAAACTGAGCTCATTTGTGTGAGGCAGTGGGTCAGTTGTATTTGGGGTGGTTAAGCAGATGTTATCTACTTGGTTGGTGAATCCCCCCCCCTGTGTGGACATGATGTTGACTTCTTGTTCCAGAGAGCTGGAGAAGCAAAGGGAGAGTACAGCCAGTGACATCCTCCAGAAGAAGCAGGAGGCTGAAGCTGCAGTAAGTCTTTCCCGTAACTAATCCCTTAAGTTAAAGGGAGCTGGTTGCACTCTGGGCTTTTCTCTTTGGGTCACAGTGTCTGACATTGATTTCTGCTCTGTCCCTTATGTTGTGACAGGTCCGGTTAATGCAAGAGTCTGTCCGGAGGATCATTGAAGCAGAGGAAGCCAGAATGGGTAAAGATTACACCACCATTTACTTGTTGCATTAATTTGGAGAGAAGAGGGAACAATATAAAGGCTGAGTGGTTGAGGGGGAGAAAGGCAAGGTATCTTTTCTTCATTTATAGCCCTAATGAAACACAGTGTAATGTAGTGGGGAAGTTCCGTTGTGATTCAGCTTCTGGTCCCTGAGATTAGTAGGGATCCAGTGAATATTACCTTGGGACATGCTGTGAGGTGGGTCAGCAGGCTGAAGACAACAGTCTGGATTGACCTCTTCACAAAAAAGAGGTGTGTTTATAAATGTGTGCAAAAGTTATAATCTGAAGTGCAGGTTTCCATGGTCTCTACCTCTCACAGTTTGCTCCTGGATCACAATGGAAATCACAATTCTGATGTTTGGTAGCAATTTCCAAGAGAACATTCCAAAGTGGACTGACACCCACTCTGATTGTCACATCAGTGTGGCACTGAAGTCATGTCATTCTGTCCTAGTGCTGAAGATTGCTCACAAACACACAAGCAGAAATGTTTTTCGGTCTTGAGAAGCATGAGTCGAGGCAGGGAAAATTTAAATATCATTGGAAGCAAGAGAAAATGCTGGGATGGTCTTTTCACCAGTGTCTGCCTTGCTGTTGGTGGAAAGCCTTTCATCACATCTGTGGTTTCATGTGAAATGCAGGTTTGATTGTAGTGAACGCCTGGTATGGCAAGTTTGTTAATGACAACAGCAGGAAGAATGAGAAGGTGAAAGTAATAGACGTGACTGTACCCCTGCAGTGCTTGGTGAAAGACTCCAAACTCATCCTCACAGAGGCATCCAAGGTACACAGGTGTCGTGTCCAAGCCCGGACTCAAGGGTTCAAATGTGTGACTCAGGGTTTCAGTTGAACCATATCCTGTCCTGCCAGGGGGCTTCTCCCTGCGCTCGAGGCTGCTGACTGGGTCAATTTACATTTAACTGCCAAGTGCTGTAAACCTCCAGGAACTTTGGTTTCTTTGGGTATTTCCAGTGCCAAGAAGCAGTGTCCCTGTATTTGCAGCATGGGACAGTGTGTGTTACAGACTCTGGGGCTGTACACCAGGAGCTTCTCACCCCCATGATTCACTTTTTCCTGCATTTAGAACCTGCCACTGGGGAGGTGATTTCTTAGCTTTTCATCTCATCTCACTGGCAAAAAAACTCTTTTTTTTTTTTTTTTTTAAAGACACCTTGTTCTGGCACTAATAATTGTTGTTGCTGTGTTGAAGAGCTGTTAAAATTCATTCTCTGATGCTCGGTCTGTCTTTCCCTGGTTCAAGGCTGGGCTGCCAGGTTTCTACGACCCTTGTGTGGGTGAGGAGAAGAGTCTGAAAGTGCTTTATCAGTTCCGAGGAGTTCTGCACCAGGTGATGTCAGCTGACAACGAGGCCCTCAGGATACCAAAGCAATGTAAGTAGTGAGGACCACCCCATGTCTTCCTTCAAGAAGCAGTAAAGGGTTGCTTCAGCTCTGTGTGGCAAAGCACACAGAACTGACATTCTGGGGTTCAGGACTGGAGTTAGGGAAGGGCTGGCTGTGATGTGCCTATGGAGTGTGCCCTGGAAGAGCTCAGCAGCGCCAACTCGGAGTGTCTGACCCCGCATCTCTGACTGGAGGTGGAAGCAGAGGGACCCTCAGCTGCTGGGGTCCCTGCTGAGAAATTCACAGCATTAGACTGTCCTTTGAGGACAATCCTCGTGTTAACTCTAGACCAGCTTCCTGGCCCAGTTCAAGAAGCATACCCAACTTGGGAAGCTTCCCTGAGTACAGTGGAGATGCATATGAATTGTGTTTAATTAGCAGCCAGAAATGCTCCTGTCTATCCCAGTATGTTGGTCAGTGCAGGCAAGGCTGTGTCTGGTCTGCCAGGTGGAGTGTGCCCACGTGCTGTTCTCACCCACAGCTCACAGGATCGACGCCGATGGTTAAGCGGGGGGACCCACCTGGCTGTGCCGGTACCGGGCCAGCGGGAACTGCAAAACCTCCCCGGACACTACAGGTCTGAACAGAGACATTTTTATTTGTACTACCCATATAGCAGGTGGTGTCCTACCAGTTGTGTTAGGAGACAAAATGAGAGAACCTGCTGCTACGGGTGGCTCCAAGGCAATACTTCTCTGAATTGTGGCTCAGTAACCAATAAAGCAATGTGACTCTGAGCTCAGTGCTTTCTGCTGGGTCGTGCGGGCAGGCTCTGAGCATCACCCGCCCTGCTGCTGGGCCTTCCCTGCCAGCCTTTGCCACAGTCCCTCTGTACAGTCACGTTACCTTCTTGCACTGAGCAGGGAAGAAGACTTGTGGTTCCCACTTCTCTACATCCTTCCTGGGGTAGGTAACATAACTTCTGCTCCTGAAGGGAAGTGCAGTTCTCTGGCCACGTCCTGGAAGGCCTCTGTGTAAATCTTTTTGTTGGAAAGAGGATAAAGATGGTTTTCTGTCTCAAATCTGTATTTGAAATGTACTTGTTAGGAGCAAGTATGTTTGAAATTAAGTTCTTTGCCTTTTTTGGTAACATGGACTTCCTCAGCATGAACCCTTCCAGCTGCTCATTTCAAACTCTGCTGTTCCAGACAAGAACACTGGGTATAATAGTCTTAGTAATTCTTCTGCCACCTAGAGCCATGTACTACCAAGGTTTTCAAGAAAAGAGGAAAGCAAGTAGGGGAGAAGGACAGTAGTCACTTCATTGATTCTGATGCTGCAGCTATCTCTTCCCATCTAATTTATTTCTAGGAAAAAGAGGAATGTAGTTCATACAAGTAAACCAGACCAACATGAGGAGAGATGCCAAATGGGTAAAGAGCTGAAAACCAAATTCAGCTGTCCTTTCTAAAAAGCATCAGTTATGACAAATGCATTGGATTGATCTTGCCCAGGAGCCACACCAGTGATTTACCAGCAAAAAGGGCATCCTGTTCCAGTGACACAGCAGGTGGAAACAGCAGCCTCGTGTATCTGCTATGCTACCTACATCAGCGCCACCAAGGCTTTTCCATAGAGAGAAGGAATGATCGTGGCTGCTTCTCAGTCACAGCTCTGCTCTTAGTGATTCCTAGAACAGCTTTCATTGCTTCCATGTGAGACAGAGGGAAAGAAAATACCTATCTTGGCAGTTCTTCGTTGTTCTTGACAACTGCTGCCATAGATCATGTCCTGGCATGTGCCTAGCCCCTTGTTCTGTGCAATTGTGGTTCTTTTTGCTCAAGTCTTTGAGAATTGGCTTTCCAAAAGCAGACTTATTTGAGCCAGTCTGAGAGAGGTGTACCCCCTCTCTGAAAATACAAGTTCATACCATTAAGGGGTGTTCACTTGTTCTTACTAAAAACAAACCAAAACTTTTCAGTTGTGACCAGTTCCCTGTGCAGGTTTTGATTTCACCACCAGAGTTCTGTTGGTCTGAAATGAAATATATAATGTGCAATAAATTATATTCAGCCGAAAAGTAGCTCCTATTCCCTTTGCATCTGTAGGACTCTTGGAAATAAGACTCCTGAAAAGCAAGGGTTGCAAATTTTGTAAAGGTAATTGCACCTTCTGTCACATCCTGCTTGCTGACCTCTTTTGATCACTTGTACGTGTAACTGGTAGCTAAATGCTCCCAGAACTGAGAACCAAGTTTTGCATAACCAAGTGCAAAATAGTGACAACACATTTACTGCTAATTACGAAGAAGAATCTCGGCATCACCCTGTATCTAGAAGGTAAATGACACTGGGGAGTGTTTTCCTGAAAAGAGTTTGCACAGTAAAACAATTCTTCTTTCTGACAGTTTCCTGACATACAGTTTCTGCTGTCACAGAAGTGTTTTCTTGTGCATTGTCTACATTAAAATGTAGAGAAATAGTGATGTGATTCTAAAAACTCCTTCAGTACCTCATGGTGCCCCATGGTACTGCTGAACTCGAAAAATAGCAATTCAGAGAGGCAGAGCATGTTGTTCACATCCAGCAGTTACAACCTGTAACAGCAGCATCTTTGGGTGCAAGCTGTAAAATGTCATAGGTCTCTAATTGGCCCGGTAAATTATTAGAATGTATTAGTGTGGGTCTGGTCTGTTCAGCCAGAGCCTTTAAACTGGAAATTCTTGAGGTGGAGTTACAGGTTTAGGATTTACTTCTCAGAGTCTTCCTTTGTCTTCCTGTGTATGCTCTCATCTGTGACAGCCATGCCCCAGGGTGGGAGTCAGAGCTTGGGGCTTCACTTCTGCTGCTAAAACCATCTGGACCTCCTCCCATGCAACTCAGCTGCTGCCTCTGTACATGAGCAGGGCCCAGAGGCAAGCAGGGGCTCTCCTCTTAATCACAGCTCTGTTCTGTTTGGAGACCTGACTGGGTTCTCCTGCCTCCCCCTCTGTGCTGTCTTCCCCCAGCACCTCAGTATTATCTAATTGCAAAGAAGTTTGTGCAAGGGACAGATGAACCTTAACTTTGTACTTTGAACATCTGAATTTGTGACTCTAGTTAAAATAAAATCCCTCACAATCCTGACACAGGTCTTGCCCCATTTCCTGGCTAAACATCATAAAAAGTGTAGAGCTTGTTTTTTCTGCCCGATCAGCCCTCAAAGGATTCAGACTCCTGCTTTTCCCTCCTTCCAGGTACTGAGTGCCCTTCCCCAGCCATGGGGCTGCTGCAGCAGGTTCTCCTCTGCAGTGGGTAAAGCTTCAGCTCCATCTTTGCTTCTCTGCAGTGTCTGTAGTTGTCAAGCGATGCTTAATTGTCCCCACACGGTGGAGTCAGCTGCCTGTCCTGTCTCTCTCCACCCTTGACAGGTACAGGTCAGTCTCCTGCTCATCACTCCAGCCCATCTCAGCCTCTCTTCCTATTGTCTGTCAGTGCAAAGGTTTGAAGAGACTGTAAAAGATCAGCCCCACTTGAGAAACCACCACCTTCAGTATTTCTGCTCTATGAGAAACTGCCATTTTACAGCTACAACTTTTCTGGGCCTTCTGTTTATCACTCTATATAAGACTAAATTACAAATAGAATTAAAATAGACACTATAAGCAACCAGAACTTAGCTTCTTTTAAGATACAATGCCATTTCCAAAGAGTCAAGCCATATTTTAAGTTTGCCATGGTGTTAAGGTTTGAATGCAGCTGGATGAGCAGCAGATCCTTCAGGATGGTGGCACCAAAGCACCAGCATCTCTGTGGTGGTCTGGGGTCCTCAGTGCCACCCTGCAGTCAGGCAGGGAGGGAAGGAGCTCTCCTGCAGAGTTGGGTTTGGTCTGGGTCTGGCTGGGCTGGCCAGTCTGGGCTGATGCAGCACAACTCAAAGGCTGTAGGAGGCTGCAGTGCCCACTCCTTGGGCAAGTGGGACAGGCATGGGGTGTCAAGGAGCAGCTGCTGGAGAGAGAGGTGGGAATACCTGTCAGCACATGCAGGGTTGTTTTGCAGCGCTTCCCACCCATACCCCACTTGGTGTATTGTCCAGGGAAGGGTGCTTGAAGGGTCAGGTCTTGCTGCCACCTGGCACAACTGCTCTACACACCAGTAAATCATAAGAGCAGACTCTTGAGTTCAGAATAAAACAAAATCCTTGTTCACTTGTTTCACAGTTAAGAAAAAAACATGGTTCATTAAAACAGTTTTAATGAAAAAATAAAGTTCTGAATTAAACTATAATTATACATGACTGAAAGTGATGAACTAAGAGGATGGAGATGTTACTTTTTTTTTTCTCTCTGCTGATACTGTAACGTGCTGGACTTGTCAAACACCATCTATTGGGATACATCTGAAAAGGTAACAGAACAAGAGTCACTCACATCAATTAGTATCGAACCTCTGTGAAGAAGAGGCAGTTCACTTGGCAGTTCGCCATTTATCCTGCAAAAGCTTCAGGAACATGTTCCACAGAGGTCCAGTTGAGTTGCAGGCGCTGTAAACACAGAGATACCAATTTTCAGAGCAGGTCCAAACCTTGAGCAGCTCATGACGGGGATCTTCCAAAGCCTTTGTTTGCAGAGTGAAATGGCAGCATTTGAGAACTTTGGTTACTTTTCTGGCTGCAAAGAACAGTCAGGCAGCCATCAGGGGCAAGTCTTTGGCAAACTCCTTGGTGGTTCCATGTAGCTTCTAGAAGGCAGCATACCACAGTCATGGTCTTGAGATTTTACAGAAGTTGGAGCTGGTTTTCAGAACCTAGAGTCAGTTGTTGCAGCCTTGTGTAAAGGGACTTTTATACAGAAGCAGGACTGAAGAACCATTGCACATCAAGCAGCCCTGTGTCAGACGTCTGAAGGAGGGTACCTGTCTCTGGCTGCTGGAAAGACCCGTGGTCATCACCAGGATGCATCTCCTGAAGAGCCAGGGCTCAGATAAGGCGGTGGTCTAACGTGGTGTCTCTGCAGTTCCTGCCAGCATGGCTGGTCTGGCTCCTTCCATGGCACCAGCCAGTGACCCTTCCTTCATGGGCAGCACACGTTGTTCATCAGGCACAACTTCAGAGAATACCACGAAACATCAGCCCAATTTGTGCCACACATGCAGCTGGCTCTGTCTGGCCATCAAGGACCAACGCTGCCATCTCAGTGGCCTCGTCCCTGTCAGGCTTCTGAGGCCCCGTCGAGGAACCACAGTATTGGTGGGGGCTTAGGTGGTCTGTCCACCCCTGCACTGGATGGGTCTTCATTGCACTTCACCTCACTAGCTGCATGGCCTGCATTTGCTTTTATCTGCGTAATTAACAACCAATAGGTTAAAGATTCCATTTTTTTAATCACAAATCCAGTCTTAAACAGTGAAAGCAAAAGTCAGCTCAGCTGTAGTACTCGGATGGAAATGATCAAATCCCAAACGAGGCCTGCCAGGTTCTAAGTTTACTCTGGCCCCTTTTACAGTCCACGTTTGAATTCAGGGCTGAGAAAAGGGAGAGTTGTCATCTTCTTAAAACAGCACCTTGGAGTTTAAGGAGGGGCCGGGAGGCAGAGCACACGGAATCTGCCCCACACACACATTTCAGCCAATCATGCAAAACAGTCACGAAGTATCACGGTAAGAGACCTTCTGGGAAGAACTCCAGTGTGGCTGCTCCCCAGCACTGTCCAGAAGGGCTGCTCTCCTACTCACCAGGCACCAGTCCCCTTTCCACAGCACAAGGCTGGATGACAGAACCCCCTTCTGCCTAGGCCCAGTGCTGTGTGTGCACCAATGCTCCTGTGGAGCCTGAGAATATCTAAGATGGATACATACGGACAATGGGCAGGTATAATATTACATCAAAATTATAACACATGGCCATTTACTTTTCAGACTCTTCACACAGATTCCCTCCAACTCCTCCTCCCTCTGTGGAGGTGGAGGAGTTTCCTAGCACAGAGGTTTGCAGCTTCCTGATGGGATGAGAAAACATACATGGCAAAGGTATTATACATTCCCCAGACACCACCCAGTTCGTATCTGTAACCAGACAAACCCCCCGATCCCAGAGAGCTCGGTCTGTCCCTTGAGCTGATCGGGATCCAGCAGCAGTTCTGGCCCCTCAGCCTCTCCCAGCACCAGCTGCCCATGGCTGGCGATTCCTGTCCCTGCCAGGGGGGCCGGCCGGGCAGCCCCTCAGCCTGAGCAGCAGTTCAGGGAGCTCTCCCGGCTCCCGGCCCACGTAGCAGCTCGTGCCTCCCTCCCTAGTCCAGGAAGCGCCTGCGCGAGCCCGTCCGGGAGCGGTTCGAGCGGCGAATGTCAAACTTGGAGTCCCGGCACTTCTGGCAGATATAGACCTCGGGGACGTTGGACTTGCGGATTTTGGCGCAGGAGAGGTGGATCCAGGTGTGGCACTCGTTGCATTCGATCATTGGCCGCCCGGCAAAAGGCTTCATGCAGAAGCAGGTGACAAGGTCCCATGAGTCGTCATCTGGCAAGAGAAACACGAACGACACTGTTAACAGCCAGCACCTCTCACCCACAACAGGAATTCGCTCTGCTTTTGTGCTAAATAACTACCTGGGTTTCAAAGATGGGCACTTTGCTGATTTTTCCAGGTCTCTCTTGCGTGGGGAGACTCAGCAGTACAAGAGAGGCCATAATCCAGGAAAGAAGAACTGGCTGCTTCTATAAAGTCGCAGCTTTTCACTCAGTTTATTGCAGAAGAAGCTAACCAGCCCCCCTTCCCCCTGAAAATCCAGCAGCTCCTGGATTCTGCCCAGGCAGCACACCTCTGCATTATGCTATAGGTAAAGTACCAATGAGATACCATTGCTTCCGCCTGGCTGATCCTCTTCCGACAGCCAGGCCACCCACCTGAATCCACCATGATGTCCTCGTCGTCCCCAGTGCCATCCTCATCCCGGAAGACCACCTGCTTGCCCTGCCGAATGACTGTCCTCTTGCCCACGCTCTGGATCTCCACTGCCTGCTCGGCCGTGCTGGCGGGGTAGGAGACACTGGACGGAGTGTCAGAGTCCCAGACAGAGCCGTGCTCGGCTGCAGACTGCGGGTCACCCTCAGACGAGGGGCTCAGCGGCGTCTCCACATAAGAGTCCTCTGCCTCCAGCTCCAGCAGCTTCTCCTCATAGTCCTCCTCTGCTGACACCTCTGTTTCCCTCCTCTTCAGCTTTTTCTTCTTCCTGATCTTGTCGATTTGCTTTCTCTCCGGCAGGAAGTTGCTGGGTTTTGCCCGCTGGAACAGGGAACCGTACGGTTTCGCTCGCTTAAGCTGACTGAAGTTCTTTCTGTTCTTGGTGGGCAGGGAAACGGAAGAGGGGACGTCATTGAAGCGGGGATCCCAGCTATCGCTGTCAATCGTGCCTCCGGTGCTGTTGGGAGGGCTGGGGCTGTTCCTCAGCGGCGTTTCCTGGAAAACGTTGAGGAAGCAGACGGAAACATTACCCGGGAGCCGAGTCGCGTGCGGCGCTGCGCCCTGTCCCCGGGGGCACGGCCGGGCCCGCCCAGGCCCGGCTCCCACAGGGATCTCCCGGTGGGCGGAGCCGCAGCCCCAGGAGCGATCCCGGGCCCCGTGCTGCTTCACCCCGCCCAGAGAGCAGCCCCCCCAGGCCCCGGCCCACCCCTTAAGGCCCTCCCAGCTACGATGGTTCCCCCTTTTGTCTCGGGGACACGGCGCGGAGGCGCAGCCTCCCCGCAGCGGCCGATTGCACAGAAACGCCCGCGGCCGCTGCTGCGGGGACCCGCCGCGGCCCCGGAGCCGGCCCCGCCCGCTGCCCGGAGCCCCCGCGCCCCTCACCTCCTGCGGGTACGGGATGTAGCCGGCGTAGGCCAGGACGAAGGTGCAGAACTTGTTGAAGTCTTCCACGGTGCGGTGCCGCCGGGAGGCAGGGGAGAAGTCCTGCGGAGGACGGGGCGGGGGGGTCAGCGGCGGCCGCGGGGCCGGGCACGGCGGGGGGAGGTGCCGCCGCTCCCCGCAGCCGGGCCCCGCCCGCCGCCGCTCCCCGCGCCTCCCCACCCCCACCCCCCGCGGCGGTGGTACCGGGCAGCGCCGCCGCCCCGCTCCCTCCCCCCCAGCCCGCCCCCTCACACACCCCCGGTGTCGGTACCGGGCCCTCAGACGGGCCGCCCCCCGGCAGGACACGGCGGGGAGAGCCGCCGCCATTCCTGTCCCCGGCGCTCCGCGCTCAGGCGGCACAAGATCGCCTCGGCCCCGCGGCGGGGCGACTGCGAGGAGCGGGCACCGGCGGCCGGGCCGGGCCGGGCCGGGCCGGGTCAGGCGGCGGGAGACGCCCCCCCCCCCCCTGCCCCCACGGGACTCCAGCTCACCTCCGGGGCGAACGGGGAAGCGCAGGAGTCGGAGTCCATGTCCCGGCGCGGGAGGAGGGGCCGGGGCAGCGGCGGCGGCGGCGACCGGGCAGCGCCGACACCCGCGAACCGCTCGGTACCGGCGGGAGGCGGCGAAGGGGCGGCCGCCCGCGCAGGGGCTGCTGGGAACGGTAGTCCGCCAGCGCGGGGAATGCTGGGAGCTGTAGTCCTCCCGCGCGAGGGCTGCCGGGAGCTGTAGTCCGGGCGTGCGCGGTGGCGGCCGCGGGGGCTGCCGGGAGCGCGGCGGGGCCGGCGGGGCGCGGTCGGGCCGGGCACCGGCAGGAGAGGAGAGGTGAGCTGCGCGGGCACCGGCAGGAGGGGTGAGCTGCGCGGGCACCGGCAGGAGGGGTGAGCTGCGCGGGCACCGGGCGGCGGGGGCGGATTGAAGGACCTGGGCGGCCGGGCCGGTTGGACGGGAGCGGCAGCAGCGGGCGGGGCGGCTCACCGGCCGCCGCAGCGTCCGGGCCGCGGGGCGATGGCGGCCCCGGGGCGCCGCGGGCACAACGCGGGGCCCGGCGAGGGGCTTGAGCAGCAGCTGCCGTGTCCTCGGAGGCTTTAGGGCTTGTCTCCCCGTTAAACCGCCGTTTCCGTCGGGTTTCCGCTCCTGGCGAGAAGTGCGGTTTGTTTTCTACCTGGAGGAGTCCTGTCCCGCACCCACAAGGGCTCTCCCGAGCGTCACCGGGGCTGCACCGGGCCGTTGCACCCAGAAAGGTTGAAAATGCCGCGAGTTTAGCGACGGGAACTCCCGGGTGAACTTCCAGCGTCTTCATCTGCCTGGAAGCGACCGGCGGGAGGGCGGGACACCAGCCTGGCGCTTTGGGCTTGGGGCAGCCGCGCCTCGCCCGGTAACGGGCAGCGCCGGGGGTTAGAGAGCCGGGTCCCGGAACGTCCCTTCGCCTTTTGAGGAGAACCCCGGGGCTGCTCCATCTGGGCCCCCGCCCGAAAGCCGTGGGGTTCGAGGGCAGCGTTTCAAGGCTATCGGGTGTACCAGGCTCTGCCCGGCCCTTGCGGGGCTTCCTTAATCCTGGGAAACTTCAACACGGGCTGCTTAGAAATATAATTAGACCGAGCGGGGAAGCTGCTGGCAGCACCGGCGTGTTATGCAACTGCTGCGCCGCTGGGACAGGGAATGTTTTCGAGGGCTGTTTAGTTTGTCCCGTTTCGCAGCCAGGGGAGGTTTCCCCCTGTGCTAACCCTCCTGCCCTTTTCTTTGTCCCGTAGGCTGCTCTCTGGGCTGACAAGCAGGTGCTCCCGCACGGGCGCGGCATGGCAGCGAGCACGGCCGGCGGGACGGCGGCGGCGGCGGCGGAGGAGCCGGCACATGCGGTGTCCCTGCTGCGGGGCCTGAGCGCGCTGCGGGCCGAGCGGAGCCTGCTGGACGTGACGGTGGTGGCCGGAGGCCGCGAGTTCGGGGCGCACCGCGCCGTCCTGGCCGCCGCCTCCGGCTACTTCCGCGCCATGTTCGGCGGGGCGCTGCGGGAGGCGCGGGCCGAGCGGGTGCGGCTGCACGGCGTGGAGCCCGAGTGCCTGGCGCGGCTCCTCGATTTCGCCTACACCGGCCGGGTGGGCGGGCTGGGCCCCGACATCGCCGAGCGCCTGCTGCGCGCTGCCGACCTGCTGCAGTTCCCCGCCGTCAAGGAGGCGTGCGGCACCTGGCTGGCGCGGCAGCTGGAGCCCGCCAACGCCCTGGACATGCAGGACTTCGCCGAGGCCTTTGCCTGCCCGGCGCTGGCCGCCGCCGCGCACCGCTTCGTCCTGCGGCACGTGGGGGAGCTGGGCGCGCAGCTGGAGCGGCTGCCGCTGCCGCGCCTGCTCTCCTACCTGCGGGACGACGGGCTCTGCGTCCCCAAGGAGGAGGCCGCCTTCCAGCTGGCGCTGCGCTGGGTGCGCGCTGACCCCGCCGCCCGCGCCCCGCTGCTGCCCCAGCTCCTGGCTCACGTCCGCCTGCCCTTCGTGCGCCGCTTCTACCTGCTGGCCCACGTAGAGGGCGAGCCGCTGGTGGCCCGCTGCCCGCCCTGCCTGCGCCTGCTGCGCGAGGCCCGGGACTTCCAGGCCGCCCGCCTCGACCGCCACGACCGAGGCCCCTGTGCCCGCATGCGGCCCCGGCCCTCCACTGGCCTGGCCGAGATCCTGGTCCTTGTCGGCGGCTGCGACCGCGACTGCGACGAGCTTGTCACCGTCGACTGCTACAACCCGCGCACCGGCCACTGGCGCTACCTGGCTGAGTTCCCCGAGCACCTGGGCGGGGGCTACAGCGTCGCTGCGCTGGGCAATGACATCTACGTCACCGGTAAGTGAAAACGCGTGGGGTCTGGCAGCAAGACTGGGCTTTTCTTGGGGTAGTGGAGTCTGAACTGCTGCTCAGGGGACAGGCCTGGGGAGTCCCGCAGTTGGGGCTGGATTTAGCAGCTGGTCTCAGTCCAGGAGGTATTTTGTCATGACTAATGCTCCTGAGCACGTGGGCAGAAGTCATGGATCTTGCACTGGTGGAAGTTTCTAACTTCCCACTCTGGGGGGCAGGAGTGACTTAAGAGGGTCTTGGATTTCTTTCTGTGAAGATGGTATTTGGGTTCAAGGCTCCATGAATCTCAAGCTGAGCATGTGCTCCAGGCAGAGGCATGTCAGAAAGTCCCAGGTTCCTCATCCAGCCAGTGCCTGTGAGTCACAGTACCATCCCGAGAGCATATTCTGCCTCCCCAGCCTGCTGGGCCTATAATTACTCCAGTCAAGGTGACACAGATGTGTAAATTTGGCTGTTAATCTGCATGTGGATGCCTCCTTTAAATGACATCCCTGCAGCTGGAGTGGCAGCCCTGCCGTGGCCTGGGAAACCAGGTGCTGCAGAGCAATTTGCTCCAGATGCACAGGGCATGCTGAGGAAAGCTTGAAGAGCAGGGCAAATGCAGGTGAACAGAAAACTCGTCTTTAATCACGAGCAGAAAACAAGGCTCTGCTTTAAGGGCAGGGCTTTAAAAGTGGTGGGCTGCCACACAGCTGGTTTGTACCCTCATGTCCCATGGGAGCTTTCTGGGGCAATTCTGGGGGTGCCAATCCAGGTGGTTTGGTGAGGCTGCTGATGGGATCCTCAGTCAGTCTGTGCAGTGTCAGTGGTGGCCTGGGCAGCAGGAGGGCTGGGAGGCCTCTGAGCTGCTGGCAGCAGGCACTGGGGAGGGCTGGTCTCTGCTGTGTCACAGCAGCTCCTGGACAGTAAAATGGGGAAGAGAACAATTATTTGGGAGGATGGAGGTAGTCAAACCTGGGAGACTTATTTGGAGTTGTGGCTGAGTACAGGTTAGGAACGACAGGAGAAATCCTCCCTGGCTCGCTGGGAGAGAAACAGTACAAAGCTTCCCTAAGAACCCTCACACTGCACACTGTTGTGGTCCCTCAGTACTGAAATATTTTCATAAGGTACGGCCACGGGAAGCAAAAGGTGCACGTGGGTTTAAAGAAGGTGTAGCTGGAAGACACAGCAGAAATCCCAGTCCCACCCCAGGCCCTCTCCTCCGTCACCCCATGGTAGTTCCCTTTGTGAAAGCAGACTCTGAGCCATGCTGTGCTGCAGGGGGGTCAGATGGATCCAGGCTGTATGACTGTGTCTGGAGGTACAACTCCAGTGTCAACGAGTGGACGGAGGTGTCTCCTATGCTGAAGGCCAGAGAGTACCACAGCTCCACGGTCCTGGACGGGCTCCTGTACGTGATCGCCTCAGACAGCACGGAGCGTTACGACCACACGGTGGACAGCTGGGAGGCCCTGCAGCCCATGCTCTACCCTATGGACAACTGCTCCACCACCTCCTGCCGCGGCAAGCTGTTTGCCATTGGCTCCCTGGCTGGCAAAGAGTCCATGGTTATGCAGTGCTACGACCCCGACAGCGACCTCTGGTCCCTTGTCAACTGTGGCCACCTGCCTCCCTGGTCCTTTGCCCCAAAGACCGTCACTCTTAACGGCCTCATGTACTTCATACGGTGAGTACCGGCAGCGATCGCCCCCCGCCCTGGTCCCCGCTGGGCAAGCCCAGGGCTTCCCTGGGAAGGTGTGTGGAGTCTGCAGGTGGTCGTACGAGGGCGCTGGGTGGGGGAAGTGCAGCAGTGCTTCCTGTGATGGTGCAGGTGGGTCTGTAAACCTTATTCCTTCTGTCCTAGTTAGACCTCAAAGAACGACACTTAAAATTGTACAAAATTGTCTGAATCTAAACCCACAGGCTGGGGAATAGCCAGGTATAGAACTGGCTGAAGTCAGCAGTGCTGCTTGGAAATAAACTTCTCAGTTTTCTTGGCTTCTGGTTCAGCCCCCTTGTTGCTATAAATAACTGAGTAAGCTCCAAGAAACTGTTAAACTGTAGCACAGGAGAGGACATCCTCCATCTCTGCTGAGATAAGAGAACTGAAGATAAAATGATTGGTCACTATTTTTAAACACCTTTCCAAATTGGGACTTAATTACCCATCTGAAGCTGTCCTGGTGGTGCAAACACTTCGGTTATCCACTTAATTAAAAATAACCGGAAAGGCATGCTAGCACTGAAGTGTTTGAGCCTTGTGTGTTGACTCTGAGCAAACATAGACTTCTCTGATGGCCTCCAGACACTTTCCTTTTTTTAATCTCTTCTTGGCTTTGCATAAAGCAGCAACTTCTACCCAGGACCTTTTATTTGATTTATTTGGGTTCAGCCGAGTGTCTTGGTTCCTGGCAGTTGTTTGCAGGTCACAGGCTGGGTCAGCTGCCTCTCAGTGAGTACTGGCAGGGCTGTCCTAGCTGTTCTGCTGCTCATCACAAGCCAGTTCTGTAGGTTTTCCTTTGTCTTATTTTAAAATACGGATGAGTGACACTTCAGGATTTCTGATTGCTTAGGCATCTGCAGGAGTTAATGAGGAGATTATTTGGGTTGGGTTTTTCTCCCCTTATTTCACTTGCTGCACATTGGCTGCAGCTCTGTTTAAAGCTGTGAGACAATCCTTGCGTTATCTTTTTGACTTGCTGCTGTTGGTCACGGGAAGCGTCATGAACAGCAGCCGTTCTCCCAGGTACAAACAGCCTGGCCAGTGTTTTGTTCCTGGGCTCTGTCCCAAGGCAGGTTCCAGCTCTTTGTTCTGTGCAGTTCTGAGGAAGAAAGGTTAGAGTTGCAGCTCCGTGGCGCTCGCAGCACTCACTTACATGTGCCTGCATTAAAGATGTTTTGCTCAGGTGAATGTCAGTCAGTTCCAGGTGCATCACAAAAGCAACACAAACAAAAGAGGCTGGTGTTGAAGCATGTGGGTGCTTTAGGAGCTCTCGTCCAGAGTGGAAGCAGGCTGTCCCACAGTGTGCACCTCAGCTTCCCTTCAGGCTTAGCAGACAAATTTCTGATGTTGTGGTTTGCTAAACACACACTAATGTTGTAGGTGAGATTTCTTATTTGTTTTCACTCTCTCCCCTGCTCAGATTCACGTCAGCAATTGACAGCAACATTCGTCACCCACACAATGCACGGCAGTGCACGAGAAATCATGGTGGATACAAAGACAGTAAAATATTCCTTGCAGCCTTTTGAATCTGGCTGTAACAGCCCTGTCTTGGAGTGACTGACAGCACTTCTCGGGCAGCCTGACCTTGTCCCCTTCACATTCTTGTGTCAGCAGCGCGTATTTCTGCGTCGCAAACATCCCTCACCTGTCGCTGTCGCCTCCTGCCTCATGAGCAGAGTGGGTGAGAGGAGCCTTGGGGGATTAGGCTGCCCCGTCAGCTCCCCTCTTACAGTCCTCCAGCCCATCTAAATTTGGCATTGGCAAAAAATTGAAGCAGTGGGGATGCTGTTACTTTGAAGTGTGTGGAGGGTCAAGGATCTCGAGAACACCAGTAACTTTTCTTCCAGACCCTGAAGTGCCTGGCACCAAAGGCACATGTGACTGAGAAATGCAGGCTTGCAGAAGGTTGGTCTGTGAACACACCTTCTGTAGATGCAGATGTGAAAAAAATACTAGATTTGAGAAAGCCCTTGGGTTGTGCAGTCATTTTGGACCAGCAGTGGTGTGGCTGCATGCTGGGCTCTGAGGTGGGGGGGGTCACAGTCCAGAGCTCCTGCACCGATGTGGTAGGTGTGCAGTGTGCCTGCCTGCTTCGTGGGTGGGGCTGCAGCAGGGATGTCCCCAGCATGTTCTGGGGTTGAACAGGGGTGCTGGCACAGGAGAAGCCCAAGCTGGGTTCTGCATCGAGACCCACGCCTTCATACAGGAACCTTTGGTCTCGGATGCAAGTCATGAGGTTGGAGCAGAGGTGCTCAAGCAGCATTTCAGATTGTTGAACTGGGGTTTCACAAGGCAGAAGGTTTTTCGAATGCATAGGAGTAATTTTGTGTTATCTTCCACAGAGATGACTCAGCTGAAGTGGATGTTTACAATCCAGCAAAAAATGAGTGGGACAAAATCCCTGCCATGCTTCAGGTAGGACACTTACCGACCTACTGGATGCCTGTTGGTGTTAAAAATCGGCTTAATTTACCTTTGGAAACCAGGTGCTCTTTCCATTATAACCCCTTGCAAACAGAGGGCATTTAAGCCTATCACAGTCACCTGGAAGAAAAAATCCTGGATTGCAGTTGTGTGGAGCTGGATGTCCAGCCCAGCAGGCAGAGCTGAGCGGAGCTGGAAAACTCCATCTCCTCTGGGTGCCGGAGACTGGCTGTGGGAGGTGGGCCCTGAGCCCTGGCCAGGCCAGTACATGACACCTTCATTGTCTGCCTAATTGGGCAGAACCTCCTTTCCAGTTGTTGAGTCTATTTATTTTTAAATTGTAGGTTCACGTTGGGGGGAGCGTGGCCGTGCTCGGTGGGAAGCTGTATGTGTCTGGTGGCTACGACAACACGTTTGAACTCTCGGATGTCTTGGAAGCCTATGACCCCGAGACGCGGATGTGGAGCGTGGTGGGCCAACTCCCTGAGCCCATCTTCTGGCACGGCAGCGTCAGCATATTCCGGCAGTTCATGCCAGAGACCACACAGGAGGACGACAGCATCACTCTGGACAACAGCATCAACTTGAACAGGCAGCGCCAAAACCTCCACAGCCAGAACCTTAACGAGCTTCGTTAGCAGGGGAAGGTGCAGTTCCCCTGACTCGATGCGAGTTCCATATCCACAACCAGTGTTGCTTTGAGAGGGGCAGAGGCAAACCAGTGCTTGGAAACAGACATGTACTAATCATAGAGGGAGTGAAAACTGCTTGATGTGCTGCTGCAGAACTGCAGCTGTGAGGCCTCTGCTGTGGCGTCCCTCAGCCCTTCTCTGGGGTAAAGGCGGCGCGCTGCCCCAGAGGAGACCCAGAGGTGGGCTCTGAGGAAAGCCATCCAGTTGGACATCACTGCAGCTCACAGCTTTGGTCAGATGCCTCTCACTGGGGACTCCTTCACCCTGTAACGCTTTCTTTGCCACCAAACTCCTTTCTTCAGTTTCTTTTTCAGGAGGGGTCTGTCTGGTAGGATGATGGTCCGGACCCCCACCTCTGTGCTGTGCCTCAGAGGGAGGCAAAGCTGTGCACCCCTTCTGCCTGGGGGGGAAGGTCTCCCCATGAGAGCTGGGTCAATATGAGAGCACAGCCCTCCCTGTCCTGTTGCCGTGGTCCCCAGTTCCTGCTCATGCCTTCAGAAGAGACAGACCCCCTGTAGCAAGGCTCTCACCAAGGCATGTTATGAAGCTTTACTTTTCCCTTTGAACTTCCATTCTTCCTCTATTTGATGGGTTTTTTAAGTTGCAGCATTAAAACTTTTGCAGGTACTTGTTTTCCAGCTCTTCCTAGAAAAGCACTTTTTCCTTCTAAGAAATGCCCTTATTTATCTTTTAATCACATCCTCACAGCTAATTGCTTTTATTTCTGACCACCCCAGCTGTTCCCCCCTGTAAGGGTAAGCGGAGAGGCAGGGAGCAGCTCCTGGGGCTGGCAGCTGCTGCCCAGGCACAAGCTGTTCCCCTTACCAGCGCCTCGGGGCTTGCTGATAGCAGGGCTGAACTAGCCAGAAAAAGCTGTTGCATGTGGCAAAGGCCTGTTGCTGTTGGTTCTCCTGTGCAGACCTCTCAGGTGCTCTGGTGCCCTCATGCAATGAGGGCGAGTGTTTATTTCTTCACCGTTTTGAAGGGCTGAAGTCTGCATTGTACAATTATAGAAAAAATCCCAATTTACTAGGAAAGGCAAGTGCAGCTTCCTTGGGAGGTTCACGACAGCCTTGCAGAATTGCTGGTGCTCTTTAGATACCCTGATGCAGAATTGCTTTAAAATGCACCACCAGGCCTTGGGAGGGGTCTCGTGCCTGATGTGCCTCCAGTGTGCAGGAGCTCTCGGGATGTGGGCAATTGGAAAATGCTGCTGAGGTGTTTTGGTAAAGGGGTAGGAGTAGCCAGAGTGTTGCAGATTGAAAAGTAGTTATTTTAGGGAAATTTTTTTATTGTTTTTGTTTGGGGTTTGCTGTTTTTTGGCCTGTGTAAGAGTTGCCTTTTTACTCGCCCAAGTGACCTAGCTGGCTTGGGCTGCAGTTCCTGTCTGTGCTGCAGAGAAGCCTCCTGCAGTTAGCTGGTAGATTATCAGCTCACCCGGAGGAGCCTGGCGCCTCGGGAAAGCTGTGGTGAGAGAAGGGCTGCAGTGCTGGCTGGGGCATTGGCCTTTTCCATCTTTTGTGTTTAAGCGGTAGGAAACAAAAAGGAGTTGAAACTCAGTGCAGAGATGGAAAGCCCGTGTACTGGATTGCAGGCCTCTGGCTTGCCCTCGGACTGACCAGTGTCAGAGCCCCACCTCCACGTCAGCATCTTCACAGCTTTAACAGAATCTGGTTTGCCTTGAGTGCTGTTTTCTGCCACGCTTCTCAGCTGCGGAGCTTGGAAGGCTGCTCACGACATCTGGGCTGTTCTCCAAGTCTGAAACTTTGACAGTGCCTTGAAAGTGCCGCGTGCCGGCAGAGGATCACGGAGGAGCCGCGGCAGCCTCTGTGTTTAACACCATCCCCGGTGCTGCTGCGGGCGGGGGCGCCCCTGGACCCCGGGCAGGAGAACGTGCTGGGGTCCATGACTCAGGACGGCTCCTTCGCCTCTGGGAGCAACGGCCACGGAGCTGCACCCCTGCGGCGCCGCGCCCGGCAGCGCTGCTGAAGCGTGTGGCAGAGCGAGGTATCAATGCTGAACTATAAATAGTGCGCACGCTCGGCTCGTGCTGTAGCGCTCGCTGCTGGACCTGCCACCCCCAGATTCCTCACCTGCTCAACAGTTATGGATCTGTATTTATTTTTTGTAAGACTCATTGTGTTCAAGTCCTTGAGTACAGTTTAAATACCATCCTTTGAAACAAAGGCATTTTATGTTTACAGATAATGTATTTTTATTCTCATAGTTTTAAATTTACTTGCAGCAGTGAAGTTAAATAAAATACGTTACATCAATCTCTCTGTAGCCTTTGGGGGATGATTACCAGAGTAAGTTTTGCTGTGATGTTTCCCTTTCTAGGCCTGAGGGACTTTTGAACCAGAATCTTTCTGCCTTTTTGGTAAGTAAGAGGGAGAGAGAGAGTGGCCACGATTTCAGGACACGTGGGCGTGCCTGGAGATGTTCCCTCACCCTGGGAATACTCCAGAAACAGTTCTTAATGTCATAGCAACGCTGGATCATGGTATTTCAGACAACTGTAAATCTCCACACCTACAAACAGGAGCTTAAAGCATTGTCCAGCTCCCTGAGATAATGTTTCAGTTATCTCAATGGTGAGAAGATGCAGCTCATGCCCCATCTTGAATGTGGTAAAGAAACAGCAGAAGCTCAGCAAAACTAGAAATAAGGCAAAAATTTAGTAGAGACATTCCTTTCAGCCAGCATTTAAGGAAAGGGGTAGAGCGGCAGTCTCGGGGGATGTGAGCTTTCATCATGAGCTTTGAGCCTCTACAGCAGAACTGTGGGCACCAGGGAAGAGCACAGGTGAGTCACAGCTCACCTCACACAGTTTATTCTGACCAGCCTCACGTTTGTTTCTTTATTTGAGACCAAATCACCCAATGATGACTGACTTAGAACTTCACTTCCCTGCAACCTGGGGTAGGAGCTTTGGGGGCAGGTGGGGAAGGGGCAGATGTACAATTCAAACAAGCATGGCCGAGTGGCTCCAGCCTAATGCTTTATTGTTTTGGCAGGAATGAGGCACACAGGTGGCCCCGCTACGTTTCACAGTCTTCAGGAATTGTCGTCGTTATAATTAGTGATTGCTCAATCACATCCGCCGTAGAGAAGTTTTCGTTGGAGCAGAGTCTCCGCACGGGGATCTCCTCAGGCAGGGAGCCACGGGACAGGGACTCCATGATCACCTCTGCCGAGCCCACCTCCAGCTCCGGGGGTGGCTGCAGAGCCACCACCACGGCCTTCTCATCCTCGATGATCAGGTTCCGCAGCTTCCGCTGTCGGGGGTTGTAGTTCTCCACTCGGTCATGGATCTCCATGTGGCGCCTCAGGTGAGCCTGCAGACAGAAGAGGCTGGAGGAGAGGCCGGGGAGGGCCAGCTCCCCAGTGTGGTGTGTGCCAGGGGAGGCCTCACCTGCCGTGTGAACTTGTAGCCGCACTCAGTGCACTCAAACTTCCTGACGCCCTTGTGCCGGCGGACGTGGACACGCAGCTGCTCTACAGCTGAGGGGAGGCGGAGCCCGTTGGCGGCATTGTGCTGTGCAGGCTCACGGGGACCCTGACCCACAGCACCAGCAGGGCAGCTTCTAGGGAGCCATGCAAGAGCCTGACGCCCCAGCCGTTACCTTTGAAGGTTTTCCCGCAGATCTGGCAGAAGTGGGGCCTCCCCTCCTGGTGCCGGCTGGCGATGTGCCGCAGCAGGGGCCCCTTCTCCGTGAAGCGCTGGTCGCAGAACTCGCAGCTGAAGGGGCGCTCCCCAGTGTGGGTCCGGTTGTGCTTGTCCAGGCTCGCTGGGAGAGGGAGCTGCGGGTCAGCGGCGCTGCCCCTTGTCCCACTGCTCCCTGGAGGCCGCAGCGCTCGGAGCAGCCACCCAGCCGTGCGCCCGGGGTACCTTGTGTCCGGAAGGTCTTGCCGCAGAGGTGGCACTGGAAGGGCTTCTCGCCCGTGTGCGTGCGCAGGTGCATGTTCAGGTTGGCTTTCTGCGTGAAGGCGTGGTGGCAGAACTCGCAGACGTAGGGCCGCTCGTTCCTGTGGGCAGGAGAAGCAGCACCTTCATTGGCCTTTGCCAGCTTCAGCCCCTCAGGTTAGCTGCTGCTCCTCGCCCACAGTTCTTGTAATCAAATCCTACTTCAACCCATCTCAAGCTGAAGTATTTTGGAGGCCCACAAGTGTTATTCTGCAGCTAAGGGCTCTGGAGCTGAAGCCTCCCACCCCTCGGGCACTATAACCAGCCCAGGAAACAGAAAGCTAAGGACAAGTGTGTGAGCTGCTGCACAATGTCACTTCAAGAAATGGATTAGATGAGCTGATGCGCTTTGGTCATCATCGTGTTACTATGATGCACACTCAGCTGAAGTGCTGGCAGCTCACACTCCCTTTGGAAGTTAAAAGGTGGAATGTGGGTTGGCCCCTCACCAGATTTCTCGCACAAGTTTCAGCCCAGCACCTCCAGGAAGGGGGGTGCTTGCTGTGCCCCCCAGCCAGGTCCTCTCCCCATTACCACCCAGCTGGCCCCTCAGGGGGAGGAAGCACAGCCAGGAGAGCCACGGTGACCTAGGGGAAGAACACAGGCCACGTCCTACCTGTGCTTGGCCTTGATGTGCATCTGCAGGCCGTTGCGACTGGAGGCCCTGTGCCCACACTCCTCACAGACAAACAGCTTCTCTCCCCGGTGCTTGAAGGCCTCGTGCAGGCGCAGCTCTGTCCGAGACAGAAAGCACTTGGAGCAGGTCGAGCACTGCAAGGCCACGGGAGAGCAGGGGTTAGGCAGCCCAAGACCTGCCCCTCTGCTGCAGCTCTGGGGCAGCACCCCCAGCTACCCAACAGGATAAGGCAGCCTGACAGAGTGCAATGCTGGTCAGTATTGGGGTCTGTCAACCAAAAAACTGTTTCCAGCAGCTGACAGGACCGTGGGTGCCATTCGGGGTGCGGGATGATTCCCCCTCCAAGACTCGTGGCTGCCCATCCCCTCCCCTCACCGCATGGGGCTTGGGCGCGCCGTGGAGCTTGATCATGTGGCTCTGCAGGTCCTTCTTCTGCATGAACTGCTGGGCACAGGATGAGCACTGGAACACAGGAGAGCAGGATCAGCTTCCAGATGTGGCCCCCACAGTGATTTTGGTGTGAGGAGAAGACAGGCATTGTGCTGGCACAACGGGCAGGCAGGAACCATCCTGAGGTGGAACACTAATTGCTGGTAAGGTGCAGAAAGCACCTGGCTTTGGTGCCTCTGTTTTGGCTCAGAGATAGGGAACAGTGAGATGCCACAGCCTGGGGAAGGGAGCTGGTGTGTGTGATTGCCCTGCTGGGCAGGGCCAGGCTGGCCCAAACAGAACAGCTCATCCCCTCTGCCTCTGTGCCAGCAGCTGTCTGAAGGGATGTGGGGGGCGGGCACTGCTGACCTTGTAGGGCATCTCCCCCGTGTGTGACACCATGTGCAGCCGCAGCTCCATTCGCCTCTTGAACACCTCCTGGCAGACTGAGCACGTGAAAACCTGCAAGAGAGGGGGAAGGCATCACCTTCTGCAGAGCCAGCATCTGATGTGAGGCTGCAGCTCAGAGCGGCACTGGGACCCAGGCCCCCTGGGAGCTGGATCTTTCACAGGACAGTGTCCTTGTGTGCTTGATGAAAACAGAGAACCCGAGAGTTGTCTGGTAAATCAGAAAAAAGCTGCTGCCACCCTGGCAGCAGGCTGGGGGGGTCCTGGCTGCAGTACACATGCCACACAGGGGTGATATGGGGGTTATATTCAGCAGCTGAGTGTGATGGGGACTGGGGCTGGGAAAAGGCTCCAATTCCCTTGCTGCAACATGACACGTGCCTTCCAGAGCACCAGTGCTGGTCTCCCATACATACCTGCTCTGATCGGTTCATACAATTTCTGGCTTCATGTTCCAGGAGATTCTCTTTTCTAAAATAACATTTGCCGCATTTGGAACATTCAAATGGCTTTTCTCCCGTGTGCTTCCTAGCGGGAATGCAAGCAGAGAGCACCCAATCAGTGCAGGACACACAGCCTGGCCTGGTGAAGGTGCTGGGAAGGGAGGGAAGGACCAGGCAGCTGTTACACCCCCAACACCAGAGAGCTGGTCCCAGCAGAGAGCAGTGGAGCTGCTGGTGCCCACTGTGAGACCTTGGCTCTACAGGGCTGATTTACCCCTTGTGGATAAGCCAAGCTGGAGCTGGTGCCTCCCTGCAGGCACCTGCTTTGCTCTGGGCTGTCACCATGGCTTGTTCCCCACATCCCAGGACAATTAGCCGTTGTCTACCTGCAGCCAGGACATCCCCTAGAATTGCCCCTCATTGCCTTTTGCAGCCAGGCTGCTCCAGCCCCTGGGAGCAAAAGCCCAGGACAGCTGTTGTAGCTCATGGAAGCGTTTTGGAGGGGTATCACCCCCCCAGTTCAATGCCACCCCCCCCGGGGGCAGAGCAGACCCCCCCTTTCTGTCCCGGGGGACCCCGAGGTGCTGAGCCGGTGGGACGGGGCTGAGCCCGGCAGGGCGCGAACGCGAGAGGAAGGAGAAGTCGGAGCGTTTACCTGTTGTGCACTTTAAGGTAATATTTGCTGAGGAAGGTTTTATGACATGTGGGGCACTCGACCGGCACCGCTGTACCTTTTCTGCTCCCCGGCGTCCCGGGTGCCTTCCCCGGGGCGGGGCTCTTTTTGCTCCGCAGACCCTTTTTGTCGGGAAGGGGCTCCGCGCCGCTGTCCCCCCGCCCGCCGCCGCCCGCCGCCTCCTCCGGGCCCGGGGGGGTGGCCTGCGGGGGAACAGGCGGCCGTCACCCCCGCCGGCCAGGCCCGCCCCAAGACCCGCCCGCACCTCGTCCCCCTCACGCACCGCCGGGCCGCCGGGCTGCGGGGCGGCCGCGCTGTCCGTGTGCCCCGCGGCGGGGCGGCGGGGCCGCTGGCGGGGCCCGGCGGGGCGGAAGGCGCGGCAGAGCGCTACGGCGTCGGGCACGCCCAGCTGCTCGGCGGCGGACAGCAGGCGGGCGCGGTTGTGCGCGGTGAGCGCCAGGCGGCCGGTGTAGAAAAAGTCGAGGAGCAGCTGGAAGGTGTCGGCCAGGCCCTCGGGCAGCGCCACGGGCCCGCCGGGGCCGCGGGCGCGGAAGAAGCGGGAGCAGCTGGCCAGCACCGGCCAGTGGGCGCGGAACTCCCGCCCGCCCACGCCCAGTGTCGCGTCGCAGAACTGCCCGGCCGCGCGCTGCCGGTTCAGCTCCCGCAGGACGCGGACGCTGTGGGCCGCCGCCGCCGCCATGGCCGGGCCGCTACCGGGCCGCGCGCGCCGCCGCCATCTTGGCAGCGCGCCGGACGTGACGTCAGGGCGCGGCGACCGGGGGACAAGGCGGGCCCCGCGCCGGCCCCGCTGCCCCCGCGCTCAGGCGTCCCGGCGCCGCGTGTAGCTTTGGATCGCCGTCTGGAAGTGCTGGGGTGTGTTGTGCTGCGGCCGCAGCAGGATGACGAAGGCCTTTGGGAGGAAGTAGCCGCCCAGCAGGGCGCCGAGCTTGCAGAGGCCGCCCAGCACCCAGGCCGCCCCCTGCCCGCGCCCGCGGAAGGTGCCCTGCGTGCAGAGGACGGCGGCGGAGCAGGCGAGGTGGAGGAGCAGGCTGCAGGTGAGGCACTTGGCCTCGTTGTAGCTGGCGGGCAGGTCCTTGCCCGCGTAGCTGAGGGCGAAGCAGCAGGCGCTGAGCAGCACGGTGTGGGCGCTGGCGGCGGCCCGGCCCACCCCGCCGCACTCCAGCACCACCCGCTCGGCCGACGCGCCGTAGTCCCTGCGCGGCTCCGAGGGGCTGGCGGCCTCCAGGGCCAGGCACAGCCCCGCCTGGGCTGCCGTGCTGGCAGCGATGAAGAGCACCGGCCCCCCGCGCCGCAGCCAGGCCTCGTAGAGGGCCGGCCAGCGCGCGTTCAGCTTGAAGATGCAGATGATCTGGAAGGAGCGTGTTGCCATGCACGAGAGGAAGATGGTGAAACTGATGTTAAAGACGGGGAGCCGCAGCAGGCACGTGTGCCGGGTGGGCTCCCCGAAGTAGAAGAAGAGACTGCTACAGGCGCAGGCCAGAGAGCCCAGCATGAGGAAGCACATCTTCCCGCCTGCAGACTTGACCACTGGTGTGGAGGCATTCAGGGCAAAAAGGAGGGCCAGCCCTGCAATGAGCAGCATGAGGAGGACGGTGGGAGTCAGCAGTGCCCAGGACATGGGCTCAGACCAGGAGAGAAACTCGACGGTCCGGTTGAAGCAAGCTTCGCTCCTTGCTGGGGCCCACTCGTCTTCCCTGCAGGACTGGCAGCTGTAGAGGTCTGCAGAGGACATGAACCAAGGCAGTGACAGAGGCACCTCATGCACCACAGACCCTGGTAAGTGACCTGCTGTGGTGGAGCCCCCTACCCTCACAGCCCCCCAGCTCTCTGCAAGAGCTGCCCACTACTTGTGTCCTGCTCTAGCCCCTTGGGTGCTTCTAAGCCTTGGGGAGCAGAGAAGCTCCTTTCCCAAAAGCCTCCCCGTGTGGACTTCCCAAAAGTGTATTGCTTGGTTGAGAGGTGTAAGGCCCACAGGAGCTCACTGGGATAAGCTGAAGCTCAGGGGCACCTGGGCTGTGGGTAGGAGGGGGCTTGTGTGCCCAGCAGTAACCTGCAAAGGCTGGGACAGGTCTGCAGCAGCCTCCTTCCAGAAGCCGGAGCATGGGGCAGTAATGCTGAGTAGCTGTGTTTGGGAGCTCCCTGCTCCCACTGTTATCTGGAGCTGGTCCTTTACACCCCCCTCAGCCCAAGTGCAGGCTGAGGTTAGCAAGTCACCAGCTGCCAGCAAGGGGTTTGTTGTTGTGGCTGGTGACTCCGAGGCAGGAGATTTCCACTGCCTGTCCCAAGCAGGGGATATTTCCATAAGCCAGCTGCTGGTGACCACAGGGTGCAGAAGCCCTGAGTGCCATCTGGGGCACAAAGGCAACCACCGAGTCGAATTTCCCTCCCGGAGGATGCGGTGCAGGAAGCGGCTTTTGGGCCGGACATCCCGTGTGGGCAGGGAAGGAGCTGGGCTGTGACCTGTGGGCGGTGCCCCCCGCAAAGAGCGGGGCCTGAGCTTTGCATACCCACAGGGAAGCACCCGGGGGCTCAGACCAGCTGTGTCCGGCTCAGATCAGAGGTTTTTACTGAGCACGGGGAGGGAAGAGGCTGGGGGAATGGCGAGACAAGCCAGGAGCTGATGGGATGAGGAGGGAAGGAAGGAGAGGGAGCAGCCCCCGAGGTGTACTGACCCGATCTGTTCAGGAAGGTTCCTGCTGGACAGGCCACGCAGCTGAAGCAGCATCGGTGGCGGCTCCGCTGCAGCCGCTTCTCCCCCGGTTGACAGGCCTCGGAGCACAGCGAGGTGGGAGCCTGTTGGGAGCACAGCAGGGTCAGGCAGGCGAGCAGGGCGGGCAGCAGGACACCAGGCTGAGCATCAGGCCTGTTTGGGCAGCTTGCTGCCAGCTTCCAGCACAGAGAGGGCAGGAGCCATGAGCTCGCCGTGTTGCGGTTCTTACAGAGGTGGTTTGAAAATGAGACCTTTTAAAGCTAAAAGTAGGACTTGGGAGCCTTTTTGGTTTGTGTGTCCTGCTTGGAAGAATGAAAGGTGATAGTCAGAATGCTGATCATCCTCCCATACCACCTCTATCTGTCTCATTTTCGTTCTGCTATAGGGAAATGCCCCAGAACAGGTGGTGTTGGGGATGGAGCTGGCTTGGCAGTGAGCAATAATTGGATCTGGATGCAGAGCAGTACCTGCTGATCTTTTGTGTGCCACAGGATTTTGCTCTGGTCGATGTTCAACCTGTCTGGGTTCACGCTGAAAGTTCCTATCACATTGAAGGCCCAGCTCAGGCCACTCCAGTTCCACATGATAATGTCGTAGCCTTTCTGAATGTCCCCGTTGGCGTCAAAAGAGATGTGGCTCTTGTACAGGGTGAAATTTACTTGCTTGATTTTTTGTAGGAGCTGTAAAGCAAAAGAGTAAAAGAAGAGAGGAGACTCCTGCTGAGGAGTGCCTTGTCTCAGGAGGGAGATGTGCTACATGCCTCTGGCTCCTTCCTGCCTCCCCCCCAGAAGCTACCATGTGCCCAGCTGTGGGAAGTCCCTCTAGGTTTCTGTGAGGGGCTGGTGGCAGAGGAACGGGAGGTGATCTAGGACAGGGGTCTGGGTCTAGGTCCAGGCTGCTTTGACTGTGATAGGCATCTGAAGCCCATGAGGCTCTTCAGCTGGGACACTAGCCTTTCAGAAGGACAGAAACCCCTGGGCACATGGGGAAAATCGTTCCCTGTGAGGAAGGATGCTCCTGGATCTTCTTCTACAAGGAAGATCCTTTCTCATGTTGCTCTTACCTGCCAGGGGTAGACTGTGCCTTTGCTGCAGGCCCCCGAGGCACAGCCCAGCAGGTCATGGAGCCCGTGGGCCACAGTGTACACAGCTGAGTACACGTTGAAGGAGGCTTGAGCATCATACGTGTTGGGGACAGCAGCACGCAGGTGGCAGGAGGTGCAGCTCTGGGTGCAGTCCAGCTGGGCATCCCCTCCGGTCCCCCCACCTGCCCCCGTGCTGCCAGCACGTTCAGCTGCAGCACCTCCCTCTGCTACCTTCCACGATTCAAAGCGTTCCAGCATTGTGGGCTCTGTCTTCTCAATTGACATCCCAATCACCGAGCCAATACTCTGGATGCCAGGTACCTGCCAGATTGCTGGGGCTAACGACCAGTCTTCAGAGCCCACCCACACCATACCCGTGATGTTCTTCTGGACCACCACCTCAAAGAAAGAGCGGGCGCTTTTTCTGTTGGAGAAGACAATGGTGACATTGACCCTGATGTCCTTGAGGATTCTGACCAAGTTGTGGAGTTCTGGGCTGCTGGCGTCCTTGTTGACAGGGATGATGCCTCGGTAGGCAACACAGATGTTGCTTGTGGTCAGCAGCTTGTAGAGCGCTTCCAAGCCATCCCTGCCATAGGTGTTGTCACTGCCCAGCAGCACGACCCAGGTCCACCCAAACCTCTGCAGCAGCAGGAAGATGGCCTTCACTTGCTGCCTGTCGCTGGGAATGGTGCGCAGGAACGAGGGGTAGAACCGCTTTAGGCTCAGCATCTCTGAGGAGGCTTCGTAGCTAATCTGCAAAGGGAGCCAGGAGAAAAGGGGGTTGCATTCCCCTGGCAGCAGCACCCCGAGAGCTGATGGCACATGCAGCCCGTCTCCTAAAGAGACTTCAGTGGACCTGGAGCTGAATGCGCTGCTGTGAGAGAAACCTGAAGGACAGCAAGCCAGCCACAACTCCTGCCTGCCAGCTGCCCGTGCCGGGGAAGAGATACAGGCCAACACTGGTACCAAGGGGCTGCGCTTCCAGCTCAGCTCAGCTCCAAGCCCATCTTCCCTCAAACCATTCCTCCTTGGGATCCTTTCATCTGCTGGGAGAGCCACACTTACCTCTGGCACAAGGAAGATGCCGAGCACAGCTGCTGTGGTGAGAGCCAGCTGCGTGCTGTCAGGCCCGATGACAGCCACCACCTGGGGCTCATAGTGCTGGAAGGTGGGGAGCAGCTCGACCTCCTGCCTGCCTTTCTGGATGAGGACACGCAGCGTGGCGTGGAGGTTGGCAGGCTCCGAGCAGGTGTCGTGGATCTCATAGCCCAAGGTGATGTTGGGGAGGATGGCACTGGAGTTGTTTATCTCCTCCACGGTGAAACGCATGGCCTGGGACAGGCTGTAGCCGTGGCTCTTGAAGGTGGCAGCACTGTGCAAATGCAAAAGCAGTTTTAAGAGGAAAAATCGCATTTTGGGGGGGAAAAGCAGGCGGAAAGGGGGACTCACTCGTCGCAGCTGTCCACCAGCGGCCGGGCAGCAGCCCGCGGCGCCGGGGAGTGCATCGGGAAGAGACCGGCCAGGCGGTAATCGCCGCGGGTGGAGAAGGAGGCGGCGGCCGCGCAGAGGCAGAGCAGGGCGGGCAGCGGCGGGGCGGGCATGGCGGGGCGGGCGGGGCGGGCGGCGGCCGCGCCTCTTAACGGGGCGGGCGGGGCGGGGCGCGGGAGGCGGCGCGAGGCTGAGCCGGCCATGCCCGCGCGGCGCGGCCCGCAGCCCCGCCGGCCCCGCCGGGCCTCGACCCGTGGGGGCCGCGCCGAGGCGGCCTGGAGGGAGTTCGCCGCCTCCTTCGCCCGCGCCGGCATGGTGCCGCCGGGCGAGCCGGGGCTGGCGGCCGTGGAGGCGGCGGAGGGCGCCGCGGTCCTGCTGCTGGCTCCGCGGCAGGTGAGCAGCGACCGCTCCGCGCTCCTTCCTCCCTCCCTCCCTCCCTCCCGTGCCGTCCCCGCCGCCTCACCGCCCTCTCCCCTGCAGGCGCTGACCTTCACGGGCAAGTGCCGCCTGCGCTGCCTCTACGGCGCCGTCCGCCTGCTGGGCTTCGCCGTGGCCTCGCACCAGCCGGGGCTGCCCGTCCACTCGCCGGCCACGCACTGCGCGCTCACGCTGCAGGCGCTGCCCGCGGACCGCCCGCCCGCCGACCCGCGCCAGCTCCGCGCCGCCGCCCGCGCCGCCCTGCGCGCCTGCTGCGTCCGCCGCCGTGAGTGTCCGGCGGGGCTGCGGCGGCCGGCGGCTCCGCCATCTTGTGCGCGGTGCGGGATGGCCGCCATTTCGCGTGCGGCGCGGTGCGGGATGGCCGCCATTTTGTGTGCGGTGCGGCGGGCCGCCATTTCGCGTGCGGCGCTGCCCCCGCCTGCTGGCGCGGGCTGAGGACTCGCTCTCCCCTCCGTTGCAGAGGCGCGGGTGAAGGTGATGGCGCAGTTCTCGCCAGAGTGCGCCGTGGTGCTGCTGGAGCACCTGGACACGCCGGTGACGCGGTTCCTGCTGAGCCACCCGCCACTGGCGCGGTTCCTTGAGCCGCAGGTGAGACCCCAGGGGCATCGTGCTGCTCGCTCTGCCCCGGGAGGCAGCACGGGTGCTGCTCCTTCCCCAGGACAGGCCCTGTGCAGAGCCAGAGGCAGCTGCCCTGCTCGCTGTGCCTGTCGCCCAGCCACACAGCTACAAGGCCTGACATACACCTCTAAGCGTTTTTCCGCTCTTCCCTAGAAAAAGGAAGATCCCAACTTCACACCAGAAGATGCTGTCCTGGCATCTGTTGGCATTGTGAAGTGTAGCCCCGACCATGGGCTGCAGGTGTCGGAGAGCATGGCCCTGGCCCTGGAGGAGCTGATCCAAGCGTGCTGCGGTGAGTGGCGTGTGCTTGGGGAGGTTGGGGCTGTGGTAGCCTAAAAAAAATGAAATTCATAAGGTTTTTCAAGAGTTACAGGGTGCAGAGTGTGACAGGCGCTAATTGAGGGACATGTTTTTTTCCTGAATTGGTTTGTGCCTCTGCTGCCAGGCAGGCAGCACACTGCTGTAAAAACACTTCCAGTCTGGCATCAAAATTGATTTTGCTCTTTTGTAGCAGGTGGTAAAAACTCATCTCCTTTCTTACCCAGCAACATTCCAAATATCATAAACCACAGGAGTTCTTACGTGCTGGCTTATAGTGCCTGGGCTTGCTTCAGGAATCTTTTCCCTTGACGTTGGTCCATGCTTCTGTTTAATGGATTTTTTTTTCTCATTTGACTCAAATGCATCCTAGTCAGACCACAGAGTCTGTTGGTTTTTCTGAGTTTTTTTAAGAAGCAAATATATGTAAACAGAGCACGTGGGAATAACTGATAGCATTGGTCCATTTCACAATGTTTGTTTTCCAGCGGAAGACGAAGGTGTCCCTGTGGTGCTGGTGTGTGGCCCAAAAAACACTGGGAAATCAACATTTAACAGATACTTGATTAATCTGTTACTGAATCGGTGAGTCTTTTTTCATATTTTACAAGTACTCCATAGGATTTAGGAGAAGGAAAAAAGCTGTCTGCCATGATTCTTAGAAAAACTGCTATGACTGGAAGGTGGAGTCTTTCAAAAACAAAAGAAAAATTCAGAAAAATACGCTTTCTTGCCTTGGGTTCCTTCCAGGAAAGTTCCCTGCTGAAACATTTGTATTGAAATACTTCTAAATTGCTGTCTTGGAGTAGGTGAGCTAATTGGGCAGTGAGCAGTTAGGATTCAGTAAGGAACTGGGAATTACAGCCCTTAAAAAATGGGGTGAGTTGTAATTTCTTAGTGTCTTTGAAGATTATTGGCAGAACAAGGTGTAGAGGCTTACTCTCCTGAACACTGTATGCTTAGAGTAGAGATTATAAAGTTGATAACTTTGAAATGTGTGGTCTGAGGGTGGCCCGTTCATGTGGGAGAGGTGGCGCACTTGGTGCCACCTCCAGTTATTGTTCTAGTTACTTCCTGTAAAGCTGCTTGAGTACAGAGTTATTGTAACATATTACTGAGCTTATTACTGAGCTATAGTGGAACCTTTTATGTTCTTGCTTAATATCCTGTCAAGTGAGGGGAGGAGAGAGACAAGTGGTAGTTTGATTGTGTTGAATTTAATTTTGACAACCTGGAACAAAATTGTTTTGCTTCTCATGTGTTCCAGGTCACATCCAGTGTCTTTCTGTTTTACTGTATGCTGACACATGGGCTTCTTTCCCTGCAGCCTTCCCTCGGTTGAGTACATGGAATGTGACATAGGTCAAACGGAATTTACACCTCCTGGGTGCGTGTCTCTAAGTAACGTAACGGAGCCAATTCTCGGTACGTGTTCTGCTGCTTTCTGCAGTTGCCGGAAACCTGTTTCATTTCCAGAAGGTGTTTTCTGAGTAGAGGCTGTGCTTGAGGGGAAGTTGCCACATCTGTCAAAGGTGCAAATAGAAAATAAATCCAAGGCTGTAAAAGCTTTCACGTTAGGGGCATCTGAGCTCCATGTGAGATTCTCCCTAAGTAACGTGGAGTTACGCTCCCTGCTTGTTTGTTCTAAGAGGATGGGTGTTTGTAAGGCAATGGAACGTGTGACATGTCAGAGTGGATTTTCAGCCTTTTGGATTTGAAAGGTCTGTTTGGGAATATCTTTCCCAGTTTTTATTATCTGTAGGTAAAACTAGCTTAAGAAGTACAAAGTGGATCCACATAGGTTGGGGGCTGTTGTTCTGGGTGAAAAAAAACCAACAAACTAGAGCCAGAGACTGGTTTACTTTTTGGATATTCTAGCATAGAAGACTGTTGTCTTAAAACTCAACGAATGTGTAAGAAATGATTATAAGAAAAGACAAAAGCTCGAAGCAAAACCCCTAGCGTGGATTCTTGAAAGTGACAGAAAAGTTTCTCCATAGGTGCAGGCTGTACAAGAAGAGCTATTAGCGTGTGAAAAGGGGGCATGTGATTTCAGAAGGGACTGCATGAAGGTGCTACAGGGATGGGAGTTCCTTTTTTGACTTACTGAAGCCACTAGAGGTTTGCTGCTTGGTTTTCCAGGTCCACCCTTCACTCATCAACAAATGCCACGTAAGATGGTGTATTATGGACAGACTAGTTGTGAGCAGGACACAGAAAGATACCTTGATGTCGTGAAGTATGTGTTCAGCTCCTACAAGAAGGAAGTGCCTTTAGTCATCAACACCATGGGCTGGGTGAAAGGTAAGCAGGATAAATCTGTTCTCAGGGTGGTGCAGAAGGAAGGCAATGGTCTAGCAGTACACTACCATGCTTTTTAGAGAGTGCAGATCCAGAAGATACAGCTTACCCCCTTGCACTAATATTAGTACTCCTTAACAGTGTTCAGACCTGTTTGTGTTGTGGCAGCAATTGTGTTTTCTCTGCTCCCTAAAGGTGAGGGTTTGCTGCTTCTGATTGATATCATTCGGCTGTTGTCACCCAGTCACATTGTGCAGATGGATGTGTATGAGTGGAAAGCCATGGCCCCGCTCACCCCAGAGCACGTTCACCTCACTGCTGGCCTGTACACCAAAGGCAAACAGCAAGGCAAGCACAAGCAGATGGGTGTGGGTGGAGCAGAGAACTGGACGTCCTCTGAAGAGGAGGGAGATGCCTCAGCTCCTGAGTACAAGCTGCTGTATGTCCACCCAGAATTTCCTCGAGCAGGGGTTGCAGGTGAAGTGTAAGTAGAATGTTTGGCACTACGTGGTGGTTAACGGGCTTACCAAAAACACGTAGTCCTGAGGGTAAAGGCTCGTGCCTTGGCCTTGAGAGCTATCTTACATCAGAACTTACTAGTTTACTTACTGGGGACAAGTATGTTTGGGTGTTGCTTGTTTGGCTTTTCTGGGTAGTTTGGGAGGGTGTTGTTTGGGGGCATGTTTGTGTAGGGGTGGATTTTTAGGGTTGGGGAGGGGGTTGTGCCTCCTTACTCTCAGTGACTTGAGGGGTAGATTAGTTTTAAAAACTTGTGTGAAGCAGGGGCCAATACTGCTTGTTATACTTGGGGCTGTCTTGGGGGTATCTGGTGTGAGTTGCCGCGTCGGGCGCTGCTGCCTGTTGGTGACTTGTGGCTGTTTCTCCAGGCGAGTGCACAGTAGCATCCTGCGTGACATGTCCATCCTGGGCTACCTGGGCCAGCTGCAGTCCCCAGACATAGGGGCAGTGATTCCGCTGCACGGTCTTGTGCCCTATCAGGTAAATGAGCATCTTGTAGAGGCCTGGAGATGTTGCAGAGAGCCTGCCTCTAGTCGTGTGTCTCGGGAGCGCTCAGGTTTTGTGTACTTAGCATTATCTTATCTCTGAGCTCGAGCTAAACTGATGCTGAGCTGATGATAGAGCTGCCGCTTTTTTTCCCCCCCCCCCCCCCTCAGGTGCCTTTCAGTGCTGTAGCACTCAGGGTTATCCACACAGATGTTGCTCCTTCCAACATCATGTATGCAGTGAATGCCAGCTGGGTTGGGCTCTGCAGGATTCCCGATGAAATCAGATGCCAGACAGATGGGCCGGTCCTGCTGACACAGACACCGGTCTGTGATTGCCTCGGCTTCGGTGAGACACCCTAGGAAACCCTGAGCTGCTTTCTCACCTATTGTGTTTTGGCAGACAGGTTGCAGAGTGATGGAATTGCCAAAAAAAACCTGAACAAATGGGATGAGATGGAAAAAAAAAATACTGTTTTCTCTTATGAGCTGTGTTTTGAGGACTTTGGTTTTCATTAACTTGTGGTAGCACTTACAGAGAACGTCACTGGTGCCTTTTGTAGCTTGCTTCTCTTGTGCTTTTGTACCTTGACAGTTTGCTTGCTTTCTGGATTAACCTTCTCAAAAGCAGATTCCATGGGGCTTGTGTGAAATCCCTTCAGTTGTCTGTCAGTTTCCTTCTACAGCTTGATTAATATTACAGTTCTGATGCTGAGCTCGAGTGTCTGTAGGAATGTGCCAATAAAGGAGGATAGGTGGGTTTGGGAAGTTTGCTGTTAGTGAGGACACTGAGATACTGGAAAACCAGGATACAGCAAGGCAGGATTTTCGCAGGATTGGTGTCCGTGGTCTAGCTGATGTGGTGGTGTTAGGTCAGAGGTTGGACTTGATGGTCTCAGAGGTCTTTTACAGCCTCAGTAGTTCTGTGATTCAAGTCCTTTTCCTGGTTCTAGAAGTCATTTATTCAAAGGGCTTGGCTGCAGCCAGTTACACAGTCCAAAAATGATTGGTGGAGGTAACAGTGAACTTTGTGTTTTTCAGGAATTGTCCGAGGGGTTGAGATGGAGAAGAAGCTTTACCACATTCTGACACCAGTGCCTCCGGAGAACCTGAGACTAGTGAATTGTCTGCTCCTTGGAAATATTGCTATCCCAAACTGTGTTCTTGTGGGCCAGGTAGGAGCTGCACAGGAAGAGGGTGGAAGCTGGCTGACCTTAGGCTGTTGGCATATTTTCCATTTTCTTATTTTTGAGGCTTCTGCGTGCCTGGAGATGTCTGGGCATTAGCAGATGGTTATCTCTATAGGAAATTGTCCTTAATGCATAGAAAGAGGGAGAGGAGAGCATTCTTCTCGTGTTTCAGATACCAGAGCAGGGTTTGTTTGGTGACACTAGTCAGCTCTTGTCGTTCTGCAGAGTAAATTGCTTCCTGTTCTATTGAAGATTAAAGTTCTTAAAGTTGTTTCTGTTTTTCTCTTTTCAGCAAGGAGTTGAGGGAGAGATTCCCTATGTCACATCTGATTATAACTATAGCATCTTGGGATCTGGGAAGCTGAAAAAGAAGAAGCAATCCAAGAGAAGGCAGTACACCTTCGAGTGTGATTATGCCTAAGACTTGGGGACCTTGGACCATGGGATTTGTTTCATGTGGAGACTGGCACAGGCCAGGTGTGATCACAGAAGCCCTGGGTACAACAGCTCAGAGACTCTGGGCAGGTGTCTGGTGTACATACTAGAGCATGTCTGTTTTTGATAATGTTTTATATTTTCAGTTTGTATTTTGGTGTTTTGTAATAAATATCTATTAAAAACGTTGGTTTGGCTTGAACTTCTTCCTCAGCCTGTGCTGTCCTGGACATGGCTGATCCAAGCTGGAGATGGTTATCAGAAGTGCTCCCTGCCATGGGTTGCAGGCAGTTCCCTGTTTGAGGTCCAGCCTTTGGCCACTTCTGGGTTTTGGAGGGTGATCCATGAGTGTGTGGGCTTCCCTTCACAGCCAGCTGTAACCCAGAGCTGCTCCTGCTGTTGCTTCTCTCCCTGGCAGTGCTGCTGACCTGTGTCTGGGGTTTTCACTTGTCAAAGAGACAGGAGGAAGGAGCTTGTTAGAAAATCCTCTCTCCCCCGGTGGCCACAGGTGGAGCCGCTGGAGGCAGTCGATGCTCGCTGTGGTGACCAGCCCCTGTGGCCACATGCCTTGTTGCTGTGATTTAAATTCAAAGCCTTGAGCGTCATTGTGGAAAGAGCTCCGGTTCTAGCTCGAAGGTGTCACCCAGCTCTAAACAGATGATGGTACAGTATGAGAGCAGGGAGGACTGTGGTACCCACACTGGTGCCTGATCCCACCTAACTCGTTACTTGCTCTGTGCCCCATGGGGAAAAACTTTATTAATTGCTTTATTTATATATTCCAGCTCTCTGTTGGGGCAGCACTTTGCTCCTGAGGGAAGATGGAGTTCGTGAGAATCACACAGAGGTAAGTGAGCATCTCTGGCTGAATCCAGGATCTTTTTGGGAAAACAACTTCTGAACAGGTAATACCAAGAGATCAGGTGTTTAACAGAGCCTTGACTGCAGAAATAACCTGGCTGCAAACCAGGCTCCTGCTGATGTGCAGCTCTGCCTGTGTCCCAGAGCAGGGGGACAGTCCAGCCCTGGGATTGCAGCCCCCCGAGATGGGTGCCCAGTGAGGGCCAGGTCTCCTGCAGAGGAAGGAGAGTTGCAGTGCTCTGCTGGATCTTTTTGGCTGGTGGCTGCTGTGGGTATGAGTCAATCTGCAAAAAATGCTTTTATCTGGCTTGTGAGATAGCCTGCTGCTCCAGAAGGGTACCTGTAAATGAACAAATTAAATAGAATGACTGCTGTGGAGGGGATGGAGCTGGAGAGGAGCTGCCAGGGGCTGTGCAGCGTTGCTGCCTTTTAAAGAGTTAAAGCATTTAACTTAATCCTGTCCTAATTATCCCCATCTGGCTGGGTCTGGCAGTGCAGGAAGGACTTGGCTAGCAACCTGGCCTGAACAGTAGCTAAAATAAATACGGGGCTGTTGTACAGCTGGGGAAAATCCCGGGCGAGGCGGGGTTCAAGCCGCGGGGGAGTGGGCAGAAAAGGCACCAGGAGAGGTGAGATGGGTGAGTGGTGCGGGTGGAGCGCTCAGCGCTGAACCCCCCGGGTTGAGCATCCCCCCAGCATACACCTCACCTAGCTGAGGGTGACAGACCCCTCTCTGGCTGGGCAGGGGTCCCCCCTTGGAGTAGGGGGACAAGTGAGTGATGCCTGTGTGCTTGTGCCAAGCCTCTAGTGCCTGGTTTTGGACCTTTTGGGGTGGGGGTACCAAGCTGCTGGGGCCTGCTGGGGCCCTGGTTGCTGGCACTCAGCACAGGTCTGTCCTGAGGGAGGGGGCAGCAGCAGGGTGGCAGGGTGGCCTTGGAGTGTAAACATGGGCATAGGATCTTGCTGGCAAGGGTGGGGACACCTTGGTACTGTGATTGATAAGAAATTGGTTACTTGGCACTTCAGCCATTAAGGGGGTGCTAAACAAAGTGGGAAGGGGTTTTTTGTTAGTATGTTGGGATCTATTAACTTTGCAGGAGTTACACTTCTTGTTTTATTTCTGGGTAACTTCTGGCAAAGGGTGCCTAGAAGCAGCAAAACTATGGGGAGCATGTGGTGCCTTTGGGAGAAGATGGTGTTGATGCTGATGAGTTTGGGGGCTGGGATGGTCTCAGCCCGGCTGATCAGCCCACGCCATGTTTTGTTTTTCCCCTCTGCTTTAGGGACTGTTCTGCGCAGGGCAGGACAAAGGTGTCCTCCTTTGCTGCCTTTGTAGGTTTTAAGCCCTATTTGGTGCTTTCCCATTTAATTTAGCAGGGTGGGAAAACCCCCCTAGAGACCCCTGGTTTTCCCTGTGCAGACTGGGGCCCCGGCGTGCCTACGGGTGCAGAGGTGCAGCCGAGGCTCGGGGCGGTGCATTCCTGCACCCCCAAACGCCAACTGATGGCAGAGCCACAACAGCCCCCCTCTTCATGCCGATTATTTTAATCACAAGTGCATCTTGTCTGCACGGCCTAATGTCTTTCATAGACAGCGGAAAGTGAAATTTGTGCAATGTCTGTAGGAGGCTGAAGAAAGGCCCTTTGTGTGCCCCCCGCGCGGGCGCTGGGCAGCCTCCAGCAGCACCCTCCGCCGCCCCGGCGCTCCGGCCGCCGCCGTCAATGCGCCGCTTGTCCGGAGACTGGGACCTGCTCTTAAAGCCGGAGCTGGTCTGCCCTGGGTAGTCCCACCGGTGGCCCCGGTGGGGCAGGCACGGCTCTGGGGGTCCCCCCGGCCGCAGCCCCAGGATGTTTCTGTACTGGAGGAAGCGGGGTGCCTACGAGCTGGAGGCTATGCCTTCTGGGCTGGCTGGGCTGGAGTATGGGGCAGCGGAGCGCTTCTCCTGGAGCTCCCACCTGGACATCAGCGAGGACCTTGGGGGTAGGTGTCTGGGGGGTGTCTGGAGGGGAGGGAGTGGGTAGCCATGTTTAGCCAAACACCTCTAGCCCTGGCCATGAAGGTGAGGGGCTGGGAGAGGCTCTGGCCACAGCAGGGATGCACTGGGCAACACGGTGTGGGGGGCTGTAGTGGGGATGTTGCAGGTGCAGTTGGGGAGCAGCAAGTAAACCGCCCTGTGCCACCTGCACTGCTCCCTTCTGTCTCAGATGGATGTCTGAAACAGCGAGCTGCCACGGTGTGCTCTGGTGAAAGCACGGTCCGGTTTCAAACTCATTTGCTGTCACCGGGAGAGCCGGGCGTGACAACAGAGCTGGCAGCAGCCGGAGGAGGAGGAGGTGGCTGGCTGGGGAGATGAGCTGGTGGGGACAGGATCCCTCCTCCGGCCCCCGAAGTGTCTGGTGGGGACACACACATGCTCCTGCCTCTGCCAGAAAGAGGGGGTCCCTCTGCGCGCTCCCTGCCATAGAGCTCCCACCTGGCACACAGAAGGCCCCCGTGTGTGTGTGACCCGCTGCCAGGGTCAGCGTTTGGGAAGAGCAGGGCAGCTCTGGCCGTGCCAGTGGCTGCGGCGTGGGGCTGGTCCCCGGCATTGACGGCTGCTCCGGCTGGCCACGAGTGTTCGGTGAGTTTGGAAAACTTTCCCTTGGGTGCGTGAAAGAATTTGTTATTTGTTTCCGTTATTATTCCCGATAGGTCAAGTGAAACGGCAGCGGCGGGGGGCCCAGCCTGGCAGGCACTGCGGGGACAGAGCCCCCATTGTGCTCCCGCCGCGGGGGCCGGTGGCAGCCCCGGCTCCCAGCCCTCCCTGGGGGCAGTGAGCTGAGCCCTGCCCGGCTGCTCTTGCGCTGCTCTCCAGCAGTGCCCGCCATGCCGCAGCAGCCTGGCCCGTGTGGGCAGCCCTGTGCCCAGGGTTGCTGCCCAGCTGGGAGCTGGGGCAGCTGGTGCCGGTCCGGATTGCCTCTCCCTCTCTGGGCAGAAGCATCAGCTTTTCCAGCGCTGCCTTAAAGGGCGGTTTTTCGTGCAGACTGAGTCTAACCCCAGCCTTGGCCACGGTCCTGCTCGGGCCAGCGCAGATGCTGTTGTTGTTGGCAGGAGGGATGCGGGAGAGGGGAGCGGCGTGGCGGGGGAAGCCCCTGTGCTGGCCGGGCCAGCGCAGCTGTGCCGCCCGGTGCAGCCTCGCCAACCAGCCTCCCCGCATCCCCTGTGCCAGCTCCACGCCTGCAGGGCAGCTTCCCACTGGAGCGTCCCTGCCCTGCGGCAGAGCTGCCATGCAGGAGGGTGTTTGTGCTGCTCGCTTGCTGCAAGCCACCCAGAGTCTATTATTTTTACACAATTAGACACGACACATAACAAAAGCCTTCAAAATAGGATTAGTCCCCAAGGCCGATTTAACTGTCAAAGCTAAAAGTGGCTCCTAAGCCCCTTTGGGGGCTGGTAAGAGGCAGATTTACTGTTTCTGCTGTGGCCAGTCTGTGCTGGCCCCAGGGCAGCTGGGGCAGGTTCATGTCCTGATCCTGTGACTTGGGGTGCCGGGCAGGAAGTGCTGGATTCTGATGCTGTGGGATGTGCAGCACGTTCCCCCAGCAGGGATACGGTGCTGGCTCTTTGCCTTGGGGTTTCATCCCCTGAATGGGCTGTGGGGCAGGCAGGAACAGGCAGGCCCAGCCCCAGCTGAGCCAGAGTGCATTGCCAAGCTCTTAAACCCAGGGTCTGAGCTGTGAAAGCCTTGGTGTGGCCCTCCCTTCATGTTCAGGGCTAGGAGCAGGACTGGGGGTGTCTTACAGCAGCACCCCAGCACTGCTTCCCCCTCTCTCCCACAGCGGAGCCGTGCCTGCCGGAGGAGACAGTGCTGCACTGCCAGAACCCCGACTGCACCAGCGAGAGGAGGGCAGACAAGGTGGGTCCTGTGGGTGGTGGGCAGCTCCCGGTGTCTGGCGTCGATCTCACGGGTGAGAAGGGGCAGTGGGTGGCCCGGTCCAACCTCCTGCACCCCAAAGCCCTTCAGCATGGCTGGCAGACCCTGCCTACTGTGTCCCCCTGGCCCATGCTGGTCGTGTTCCCTGTGGTGCCGCAGTCCTGCCAGCATTTAACGTAAGAGCAGCACCTTGCCCGTTCCCCTTTGCTGGTGTGATTCAGTCTAAATCTCTCCAGCCCATCTGTCCACCTGCTTGCCAGCGTGACACTGGAGCAGATTTAAGGTCCCTTCTCTCCCTGCGGCTGGCTGGGTGTGGAGCAGGGCTGGGCCTGCCCGCTGGCTCCTGATGCGTCCCTGGGACTCCTGTGCTGCGGGCGGTGTCTTTCTGGCGTGGCAGTAGGTAGGCTGGCAGCCCGGCTGGGCAGGAGGTGCGCGGCTGCCGCTGCACTTTGTCTGCACGTCTGGGGTGGCAGGGCCAGCGCCAGTGGGGAACACGTGGCTCTGGGCTGTGGCCTCCCTGGGGTGCAGCCGGGACCATCGGGAGGGACTGAACAGGCTGCCCCAGCATTGTTACCAGAGACCACCAACAGCACCCAGAAGGTAGAGTGGGGTGTGGGGGGTCCAAGCCAGGCTGGGGGCTCCATGGCACAGAGCTACATCATGTCACCCCTTGCTTTGTGGGGCAGCTGCTGAGTGTAAAACTGCTGTGTGCTGGGAGCTTGGTGGAGCCAGTCCCTGGGATGGGCAGAGGGGTTTGGGCATCCTGCTTGGCCCCTCCTCTGGGGACAGGCCTAGGGCTTAGCCGCTGGCACAGGGTGGCTGGGCAGCCCTGCCTCCTGGCCAGGTGGCTGCTGAGGGTGCCGGGGAGCATCCACTGAGCAAGTGCCACTGCGGTCACTGCCTGGAGTCTGTAGCTGTGCTCCCCATCTCTCAGGTGCTGCAATGGCCATGATGGCGTTGGGCTGGGACACACGGTAGGGGAAGGCTGGGTCCAGGGCCGTGGGGCATCCTGGGCAGGACTGGGGCTGCCTTGTGGCCCAGGGTACGGCCCTGGTGGGTGCCACAGAGGGGCTGATGGGTGCTGCGGAGGGGCTGGTGGCCCCTTGGGGAGCGCGCGGGTGGTGGGACCGCGTCATTTCTGACCTCAGCAGCGCCACGAGGAAGGGGGGCAGGAAGCGGGGGTGGCTGGAGCTGCACGGGCGCTTCCTCCCCGCAGCAGCACGGCACACTGTAGGCAAGCCCAGGCAGGACGTGCTCCTCCTCGGCAGCTTCTTGCACCCTTCTGCTTGCAGGGTGGTGATCCCATGCAGGGACACGCTGGCGGTGCAGCTGGGTACAGTGGCAGTGACTGGTGGCACTGCAGTCCCCAGGGTTGGGGCCAGTTGCAGCCCCCAGCGAGGCAGGCGCTGGACAGGGGTCACGGGCCGTCCACAGCACTGGGGGCCCTGCTGGGGGGTTAAAAATAACCCACTGTGAATGCCCGGTGGGGCTGGGGCTGTGGCCACGACCGGCACACAATCAGAGGAAACGCGCCGGCCTGGAGCATTGTTTTGCCGCAGACTCTCACTTCCTCCGTCCTGCCGCGGGGACGCTGCTCTCGCCAGCACAAAGGGGCTGCAGTGCGGGGGCGCAGCCTCCCCGGCAGCTGGCAAGGTGCGGGTGGCATGGGTGTAGGTGGCTGTTCCTTGGTCTCCTGATTCCTCTCTGTGCCCAGGAGTGGCTTCCCAGGGTCCCTACTCAGAATGGGGAAGCTGTGTCCTGCTCGTGCTGCTTTCCCCGTGACCATTCTGGCCTTGACATTGCCCATGAGCAGTGTGCCAGGAGCAGCCTGGGGTGGGAAGGAGGTCCCTGCTGCTCATGGTGCTGCCCCTCCCTCCTGCCGGCGTGCGGCGGCCAGTGGCTCCTGCGCAGCCCGTGCCCGGCTGACCCATGTGCCCACAGGTATGCCAGCCCCTGGAGTGCCAGCAGCTGAGCCGCCGCGGGCCCCTTGGCCTGTGTGAGCCCTGCGCTGGCCGCCTCCATGGCGCCATGCACTTTGACGGCTGCATCCGCTTCGACCTGTCCCCTCAAGGTGAGCCAGGCACTGCAACTCCTGCTGGGATGTGCTCGGGGCTGCTGTGGTGCAGCAGCGGGAAGGGAATACACTCGGGGCTGGTGCAGCACAGCTGGAGCAGGTGTGGGACTGGGGGTCCTAGCACAGCTTGATGCCCTTTTGCAGGCTCCATTCTGGCCCGAAACATGTCGACGCGCTCATGCCCCCCACGCACCAGCCCTGCCTCTGACATGGAGGAGGAGGAGGAGGGACCGGTGGACAGCAGAGGGTGAGGCCCCAGCCCTGCACGTACCCTCTGCATCCTTGCCACATCCCCTGCTGGTGGCATCCCCATCACCCTGCCCACCCTGTGCCCACAGGGAGTGCAGGAGCTCAGCACTGAAGCTGCCCAAGAAGAAGGCTTGGCGCAGGCACACAGATGTAAGGGACTGGCCACTCTCCCCGGGGCACTTGGAAGGAGCCCCTGGGTGAGCAGCTGCTGCCTCCCCACAGGACCCCAGCAAAGAGTGCTTCACCCTGAAGTTTGACCTCAGTGTTGACATTGAGGTGGAGATTGTGCCAGCAGCAAAGAAGAAGTCCCTGGGGTGAGTATGCCAGGGTCAGATGCAGGAATGGATCCAGGGATGGACACAGGGATGGACATGGGACTTGTGTCCCCACAGGGAGGTGCTGCTGCCAGTCTTTGAGAGGAAGGGGATCGAGCTGGGCAAAGTGGACATCTTCCTGGACCAGTCACACACGCCACTGTCCCTCCAGTTTGAGGCGTACCGCTTTGGGGGGCACTACCTGAGGGTGAAAGGTGTGGTGGGGGCCCAGTGGGAGTCTTGGCCACCCTGGTGCTCCCAGGGGACTCTGACTCCCCAGTGTTTCCACAGCCAAGCCTGGGGATGAGCTTAAAGTGGTGCAGACAGCGTGGGACACCAGGTTAGCCAGCTTGCCCATCCTGCACCCTGCCTGCACCACCACCCTCCTTGAGCCAACGCCAGAGCTGGGACACCAGGATGGCACAGACAGCCTGGTGAGTGCTGGTGCCAGCCCTGGGCAGGGGCATTGGGTAAGGGGGTGACAGGGAGTGGGATTCCTCTGTAGCCATTCTTGCCAGGAAGACAGGGACATGGGGCAGTGGCACAGCATCTCCTGTGGGCTGAAGGCACCCCTGGAGCTGCCAAGAGCCAATTCAGCTCCTGGCTGGGCTGTGCTGGCTGTGCTGGTAGTGCAAGAGCAGTGCCCTGTGCCAGGCGTGGCAGTTCAGCCGGTGGCACCTTCCCGGGGCTGTGCCATGTACAGGCTGGCACCAGAGCAAAGGCAGAGGAGCCCCGGGCCCGGCGGTGGCAGCCGCCCGGTGCCGCCCTGGCCCCGGGCTCTCCTCTCGGCGCAGTGCCTGGCAGCTGCTGAGCACAGCTCGGTCCTGCCCCGTGGACCCTGGCCCCAGATAAGGCGTGGGGCCGGGCTGGCCGCCACTCCCCGTGGGAGCCGGCTGCCACACTCGTGGGGAGCGGCTCGGGGGATGCCGGCGGGGGGCCGCGGTGCTCGACCCCGCGCTGGCAGCCCCGGGAGGGGTCAGGCTGGCTGTGTGGCCAGGGCTGGTGGCCGCTCGCGTCCAGCACTACGACGCGTGGCTGCGAGACCGGCACGGCCCCGGCGGCGCGGGAAGGCCAGCGGGCGCCCGGCCACCCCCGCAGGGGTCCGTGTCCCAGTTGCCTTCCTGGGGGCAGGTAGGAGATGAGCTGCAGCAGGGCGATGGGGCTGTCAGCGGCCAGGGCTCCTGGGGACACGGTGTCGCGGTGAGTAACGGGGATGGTGCCGGCGGTGGCTGTTCCCGCCTGGGGCCGGGGACGTGGCAGGGCAAGGGGCTGTGCCGGTGGCGGCAGCGTGACACATCCCGTGGCTCGTGGCAGGCGCTGCCCTTTGTGCCGGGGTGAGGAGATGGCACAGCCGTGTCCCGGCACGGCCCAGGGACATGCGGGAGGCAGCGGGAGCCGCTTGGCCGTGACCCAGCTCCCGCGAACGGCCCGGGGGCTTTGATCTCTGCCGGTGAATTGTTCGGCTCTGGGTGGCTTATCTGCCCAGGAGGGAAATTAGGTTTTCGGTGCTGGCCCCACCTCCTTTTGTTTCGGACGAGCCCGGCCGCAGCCTGTCCGGCTCCAGCTCTGTGTTTGAGCTGGGAGCACGGCTGGGCGGGCGGCTCGGCTGGCTGCTGCGCCCCGCGGGATGCCCTGAGCCCGCAGGATGCCCTGAGCCCCCCGCTGCCGGGGCCCCTTGCCCGCAACCCCCCGGGCTCTGTCAGGCAGCGCCCGGGGCCTCAGGATGCAGGTAGGCAGGTCAGTGTGGGCTGGGGAGCGTGCCCGGGGCTTCCCCACGGTCCGAGGGGGGCCCTACTGCCTGAGGGTATCATCTGGGTGTCTGTTTATCCCATGGGTGCTCAAGGTTGGCCCTGCTCTCGCACCATGCCACTGAACCCATCCCAGTGGCATGGCCATACCGTGCTGAGCTAGTAGGGTACGGGCTGTCCCTGCTGCAGGCTCCGGGCCGGCGGAGGAAGAACATGACAGAGTTCCTGGGGGACACCAGCATCCCCAGCCCCGAGCTGGCCCCCCACAGCAGCAGCTCCCTGCCCACCAATGGCACCGACACCTGGAAGAACCGCGCTGCCAGCCGCTTCAGTGGCTTCTTCGGCTCTGGCACCAGCACCAGCTCCTTGGGGCGGGTAGGTGAGATGTGGGTGCAGGGAGGGGGTGAAGGAGCTGCCTACAGCGATGCTAGGGAGCTAGAATAGGTCCCCTGGGGCTTGATCCCCCCTGGCTCCGTAGGCAGGGCCAGGGGGACCATGACACATCCCCAACAGCCCCCCACCCAGCTGCTCTGCCCCATGCTTTCGGCCAGGAATCAGAGAAGCTGGAGCAGCTGGCAAGCAGACTGCACACCTACAGCACCTTCGGGCTGCCCAAGCTGCCGCCCCAGCTCTGCTTTGACCGTGACTCCTGGGAGGAGGATGGGGACGAGGCCGGGCTGGCACTGGAGGACAGCTGGCAGCAGATCATCCAGGGCGCAGAGGTAGGGTAGGGGACTGGGGGGCTGCAGTGGCTCTGCCGAGCCGCTAGCACGGTGCTGACACTTGGCCTGGCAGGGCCTGTCACGCCGGCAGTGCCACCAGCAGGAAGCCATCTGGGAGCTGCTGCACACTGAGGCCACCTACATCCGCAAGCTCAAAGTCATCACTGATGTGAGTGCCAGCAGCTGCACTGTGCCACGCCATGGCGGCGGGTCAGGGGCCCTGGCTGCAGCCCACCAGCTCCCCCTCTGTCCCTGCAGCTCTTCCTCTGCTGCCTGCTGAACCTGCAGGAGTCGGGGCTGCTCTGTGAGGTGAGCAGCGGGGGGCTGCAGGGCTGGGACCCCTGGGTTGGGATGAGACCCTGGCCTGGCTGTGCTGTCAGGTGAGCCTGCCATCCCCATCCAGCTGCCCACCTCACCCTGCAGGTGGATGCTGAGAGGCTCTTCAGCAACATTGGGGAGATCATCCGGCTGCACTGCCAGTTGTGGCGCAGTGTCATGGCCCCAGTGCTGGCCAAGGCACGCCAGACTGGGGCACTGCTCAACCCCATTGACTTTCTCAATGGTTTCAAGATGGTGAGTGGGGATGCCATGCCGCAGCAGAGGGCTGTGCCACGCCATGCCCCATTGTGACCCCCCCCCCCTTTGCCCCCCAGTTCGGCTCCCTCTTCGAACCCTACATGCGGTACTGCATGGAGGAGGAGGGCTGCATGGAGTACATGCGTGCACTGCTGCGGGACAGCGAGCTCTTCCGTGCCTACGTGACGGTAAGGGGAGCAGGTGGGAGCTGGGGCAGGTGCTAGGGCCGGGGCTGATGCCTGTGTTCTGCAGTGGGCTGAGAAGCATGAGCAGTGCAGCCGCCTGAAGCTGAGTGACATGCTGGTGAAGCCCCACCAGCGCCTCACCAAGTACCCGCTGCTCCTCAAGTCCGTGCTGAAGAAGACTGATGATCCGCGTGCCCACGACGCTATCGCCACCATGGTAAGAAGCTGGGGGCACGGTGTGGCGGGGCAGGTGGTCCCCTCTGGCCCCTTCCACCCACTGTCTTGGCTGTAGATTAGCTCTGTGGAGCGCTTCATCAACCACGTCAACTCGCGGATGCGCCAGCGGCAGGAGCAGCAGCGCCTGGCTGCCATCCTCAGCCGCATCGATGCCTACGAGGTGGTGGAGGGCAGCTCTGATGAGGTAGACAAGGTAGGCTGGGCATGGCAGAGCTGCCAAGCCACCCCATGTCTTGCCATCCCATGCCATGTCTCTCAATGCCACCCCATGCCATGCCACGCCACCCCATGCCACTGATGCTGGGGCCTCCTGGCAGCTGCTGAAGGAGTTCCTTCGGCTGGACCTGACGGCCCCCATCCCTGGCACCTCCACGGAGGACACCCGGCAGCTCCTCCTCGAGGGCAATCTGCGGATGCGGGAAGGTAAAGACAGCAAGGTGAGGACTGTGGGGGACGGGGTACTCCAGCCCCTGCCCACCTGCCGAGCCTGCCGATGCCCATGGCCCTGGTCTCACCCCTAGATGGATGTCTACTGCTTCCTCTTCACTGACCTCTTCCTCATCACCAAGCCCCTCAAGAAGGCTGAGCGCACCAAGGTAGTCCGTCAGCCCTTGCTGATAGACAAGGTTGTCTGCCGAGAGCTCAGGGACCCGGGTGAGTGACTCCAGGGGTGATGGGGACCGTGGGGGGTCTCTGGGCACCACTCATGGCCCTTGCCTGCAGGGTCCTTTCTCCTCATCTACCTGAACGAGCTGGGGAGCGCTGTGGCTGCGTACACCTTCCAGGCCAGCGGGCAGTCGCTGTGCCGCAGCTGGGTTGACGCTGTGCGCAACGCCCAGGTGAGGGGCTGGGGGGGGCGGGCGGAGGTCCCGCAGGTGCCCCCTGCCTCTCTGATGCCTCTTCCTCCCTCCCCAGAACCTGCTTCAGCACCTGCGGCAGCGCCGGCGCCTGGAGGAGGAGCATGAGGAGGAGGAGGAGGATGGCGAGAGCGGCGCCTCAGCTGCGAGCTCACCCACTGTTCAGCGCCATGGCAGCACTAGCCCAGATTCACAGCAGTGGTAGGGAGCAGGAGGGGGGGCCCTATGCACCCCTCAGCCTGGTGCAGCCCCCTCCTCACCCCGCTGTCCCTGCAGCCCCTCTGATGGCTCTACCGAGACCCTTGCTGTGGTGGTGGCAGACAGCAGCGGTGAGCTCTCTTCCCCGGACTGGGACACAGGGCCCTTCGGCTCAGCCTCGGACGGCTCCTCTGTCGGCACCAGCACCTCCGTCGGCACCGGCACGTCTGCCGAGACCGCCACCCAGGAGCCGCCGGCAGGCGCCCTGCCTGTACCTCTGCCCCATGGTGCCCCCCCACCAGCTGGTGGCTGCCGCTCATCCTCCATCGACAGTGCCTATGGCACGCTCTCCCCCTCCTCCCTGCGGGACTTCGGCCAGCAGCCAGAGGGGAAGGAGCCCCCTCTGGCCCCACGGCCCCCCTCCCCCCGCCTGCGCCGCCGCACGCCCGTGCAGCTCCTGCCCTGCCCGCCCAGGGTGCTCAAGTCCAAGTCGGAGGCCAGTCTGCCCCAGCTCTTGCCCCCTGGCCCCCTGGCCCCCCTCAGCCAGAGCCGCAGCCTCTCCGACCTCTGTGCTGGCCCACCCCAGACTAGCCAAGTTCTCAGCCCCTCAGCCGCCCATGGCAGCAGTGGCAGCTCCACTGCCGAGCTCTCGGAGCCAGAGGAGCCGCTGGAGAGCCCAACGTCCCTCCCTGGGGAGCTCAGTCGAGACCCACCGCCCGCTGCCCGCCGGACCCTCTCGGACCCGCAGTCAGCACAGCACCGCAAGCTGACCCTGGCACAGCTCTACCGGCTCAGCACCACGCTGCTGCTCAACTCCACGCTGACTGCCTCGTAAGCGCACCCCTGCCCGCCTCCTCTGACCCTCCTGTGTCCTTACGAGGGGCTGGGCCCTGGTACTAAGGGCACCTCCCCCTGCTCTGTCTCTTGCAGGGAGGTCTGAGAGCTGCGGGGTGGCAACAACAGACGTGTGGCCATGCCAGGGAGCTGCTCCTGCTTCTAACCATAGCATAACTTCGGGGCCGGGCAGAGCAGGCACTGGGCTGCCACGCTGGTGGAGACACGATGGGGATACAGACTGACTGGTCCCCTCGGACAGACGTGCCCCAGGCAGGGCAGCACGGGGCTGCCTGCTTCTCCCTGGAGTGGAGATGGACATGGCACGTGGCTTGTGCCAAACCCTTGTCTGCAGAGATGAGGGTTGTCGGTCAGGGCCCAACCACACCCCGTGGTGTGTTGGGCAGGCAGTCCTGGGGCTGTGGGGTGGCCCTCATGGGCAAGGAAGGAACAATGACAACGTTGGCCATGATAAGTGGGGAAGGTGATGAGAGGGATGCAGTGCCAGTGGCACTGTGCTGTGGGCGGTGTGGTGAGGAGGCTGGGGCTGGTGGCAGGAGGGGATGGTGCTGGGCTGAAGCAGGTGGTGACCCCAGGGTCTGGCTGGGGCAGGGTTTGCCCCTGTGTGGGCACATCCCCTGTGTGATGGGATGGCCAGTAGCGGAGGGCAGCAGATGGTGCCAGAGCATGGAAGCTGTAGGAGATGTGGTGGTGGCTGGAGCACCAGCTGACATCCTGTGCCAGGTGGTGCTCTGTGTCCTGGCCAAGCAATAAACCCAGCTGGTGCCCAGTGGTGCCCCTGTTGCCTCTCCTTCGGCCGCTTGGCACCCAGTGGTGGGGCAGCACTGGGGTGGGCACACGGTGCAGCTGAGGGAGCCCCACTGGTGCAGGTACAGTGGTGGGGCTGGGGTGTCTCCAGGCTTGTGCCCTGGAGCTCAGGGTGGGGATGGAGCCCTGGGGAGGAGGGGTCACCACTGCTCCCTGCTCCCCCCCACCCCCTAGCTGTGGTGGGTCTGTGCCAGTAGGACTGGGAGGGCGGTGGCTGGGCGGCCCATGGCAAGGCAGCGCAGATCCCTCCCGCGCTCCTGTCATGTGCTTTCGCACCCCCTGGACTCATTTCCAAAAAAGCATTTCCTCCTGCCGCAGTTGGGTGTAAAAGCCTGTGTGGGGAGGGCTGGCACTCACTCACCACGCGTCGCAGGCTGCTGGCGGCGGCAATGGGGTGCTGGGGCACCCTGTCTGGGCGCTGAGCTGCCCCGACACCCCTCCTCCCCCCCTGCCCTGCTCCCCTCACTCCCCCGGCATGACCCAGCCACATCGGCCGCAAGAATGAAGAGCCTGGGCGCTGCTTGGGTGAGTGTGGCGGCATGGGGGTCCCACTGCCCCAGTTGCTGCGGGGTGCCTTGGGGCCATGGTCATGAGGGATCTGGAGGAGTTGGGGGGGTGGGTAAGCTCAGTGCTAGCAGTGCCAAAAATGCTCCCCCCTGCCTGCTGGCTGAAAGCTGGGGTCTGCCTCGCCAAAGCACCTGCGGCGGGGCGCAGTCCTGGGGACCACAGGCAGGGCCACAACAGCTGTGGGAATTGTGGGCTCAGCCAAGGGGCTGTGGTCAGGGCACTGCTAAACAGCTGTGGGCACAGCTGGGGCTGCTGATGGTGGCAGCAGCTGGAGCCATCCCAAAGCTGCACAGTTGGTTGCCCCGGCACAGGGGCGGTGGGAGCAGAGGCCTGGCAGGGCTGTGTTATGGGCAGCGATAGTGCCTGCACAGCACGGGAAGTGCTGGCTGTCCCCACCGCGCCATGGGGTTGTACTTGTGCTGTCAGGTCTCTGCCTGGTGTGGGAGCAGAGGCAGCGCCTTGCCCGGGCCCTGCCATGGGAAGGTTGTATCTCGGGGTGACTCAGACATGCCGTGGCAGCTGGGGCCCAGGCAGCCGCCCCGACCCGCCGGCGCAGCGCTGCAGGCGGGCGGCCCGTGCGCGGTTTCCAGTCCACTGGTGGCGGCGAGTTTTATAGAAAATGATTCAGCTGCTGTAATCGGGGCCATCGCAGCTGGGAAATCCAGCCCCTGGCGAGGAATCCCCTGGCTCCCTGCCCACGCTGCCGGCGCCGCGGCCCTCCCCGGGGTGGGGGTGCTGGCGTGGGCACCCCCTTGCTGTGGCCGTCCGGGAGCGGGGCTCCCCGTGGTGCAGCACCGGGGGGAGGGGGGTGGTAATGACCTAGTTTGGGACACACGTACGAGGAGCGATAGCATCGAGGAGAGCGTGAGCAGACAAGGCTTCCTCTCGGGGAGGAAATCGCCTGCTTTGCGAGGCAGATAAACGCCAGGGAAGTCAATGCCAGCAATGTTAACCCTCCCGCACCCGGCTGCCGGAGCCTCTCCTGGCTGCCTGCCTCAGGGGCAGGAACACCAGCACCGCTGCTGGCCCATGTGCCTGAACCCCTCATCCCTGTCCCTGGAGGTGGGGGAGGACATGGTGGTGACGGGTGGTTGAAGCTCCCCCTCCCCGGCCCTGCCTGGCCAGCCTGGTGGCACCCTTTTCAGAACACACAAGGGGCACCCAACAGTGGCCCCTGGGTGCAGTGGGTGGCACGGTGACCACAGTGCCAGCAGGAAGCCACTTGCTTGGGTGTGGCAAGGGAAGCACACTGCAGGGGCTGCTGTGGGACATTCCTGGCTCTGGGGCCATGCACCCACATAGCTCCCGGACACAGGGCTGTGGCTCCAGCCATCCTGCCCAGCACAGGCACCAGGGTCCACACAGCACTGAGCTGGGCTTGGCTCCAGCTCGGAGGGCCGGAACAGTGAGGACCTGATGCATGGCTCCTAGACACCCAGCTGCCTGCAACCCTGCCCTTTCCCTGCCCACAGGTGATTCTGGCAACGCTGTTTCTGGCAGCAAGTGAATCACCACCCCTGGGGTGCCAGAATTGCACCGGGCTCCTGGGGCATCAGGTCCCTGTGCGACCACCCACCCGCCCACGGAGGGTCGCCACCAGACGCCCCTGCCCTGCTGGCATGAACTGGATCGAGAGGGCTCACCAGTGCTGTATCCAGTGTCCTGCAGGTAAGAGCCAGCCAGGCAGCACATCCTGGCATGGCACAGTGCCCTTTGGCACCCCTGGGCATGTGCTCCCTGTCACCCCACTGTTCCCACAGGGACATTCCTGAGCAGACCCTGCTCAAACCACAGCAACGACAGTGACTGTACCCCCTGTCCCCCCGGCACCTTCCGTGCCCAGCCCAACACCTTCACCGAGTGCCAGGCTTGTTACGAGTGTGACCGCCAAGGTGAGCCAGTGGTGTGCCATGCCAGGCTGTGCCGTGCCGTGCTACTCTGCACGGTGCTGTGCCATGCAGTGCCGTGCCACTCTGCACGGTGCTGTGCTGTGCCACTCGCTGCCCATCTCCTGCAGCTTTTCAGAGTGTGTTGAGTAACTGCTCGGCTACCAGCAACGTTGCCTGTGGCTGTGAGCCCGGCCGCTTCCGTGACTGCCTCGATGAGCGCTGTGACGACTTCACCTGCCAGCAGTGCCAGCCATGCACTGGACGGCTCATCCAGCGGCCCTGTGAGTGCTGCCAGCCAGCCCAGCGTGACCAGGCCAGCTGTGCCACCTCTGGCTGTGCCATTCTGCCTGACATCCACTGTCTCCTCAGGTTCAGAGACACAGGACACTGTCTGTGGCAGCTGCAAGCCTGACTACTATGCTGAGGGTGGCGAGTGCCGGCCATGTCACACGTAAGGCACTGACCCACCCCATGTCCCACCAGGGACTCACACAGGGCTCATGGCACAGCAGCCATAGCTCCTCTCTCCTTTCAGGAGCACGCCGGAGACATGCGGCAAGGAGTGCCAGCGGGTGTGCGGCAGTGGCCCAGGTGCGGGGGTGGCAAAGCTGGGGGTGGTGCTGTGGGGGACACTGTGCCACCTGGCTGATGGAGATGCTCCCACTCCTTGCAGGCTCGGGGCTGGAGTATGTTCTGCTGGCACTCACTGGGCCCCTCTTCCTGGGTGCCCTCGTCATCTACCACAAGAGGAAGCGGCTTCGGCAAGATGCCCCAGCACACAGCCCGCTACACACAGCACAGGCAGCCACCACCACACCCAGGGCTGGGGCCAGATCACTGTGCCAGGTCAGTAGTCAGGGATGGGACAGTCAGTGCTGGACCCAGCTGTGTTCCCCGCAGGAGATGGAGTGTGTCACCAGCACAGCAAGGCGCAGCCCCGAGCACCGGGCCTTACTACAGGAGCAGCCCAGCACCACGGCATGGCCGCGGGGTGAGGCAGAGCCCTCTGCCCCTCTGGAGCCCCGCAGCACCCTGCTGCAGGGCAGCCAGCTCTACACGGTCATCGATGCGGTGCCGGTGCGGCGCTGGAAGGAGTTCATGCGGGTGCTGGAGCTGCGGGAGGCAGAGATCGAGCTGGTGGAGCTGGAGGTGGCTCACATCCGTGACCAGCAGTATGAGATGCTGAAGCGCTGGTGCCAGCAGACCAGTGCCACACTTGACCGTGTCTTCACTGCCCTGGAGCGCATGGAGCTCGCTGGGTGCGCCGAGGCGCTGCGTCGGAGCCTGCTGGTGGGACCCTGACCCCAGCCCTGCCACCCCGGCAGAGGGAGGTCCTGGCACCTCCACAGGTGCTTCGGCAGAGCCATACCCCTAAGTATTGTTACTTATGCCGTGTAGACATTTTATGTCAGTTTTATGTCCCCTCCCACCCACCACATCCCTATTTATGTCCCTCTGCTCCCAGGGCCAGGGAGACCCTGTGCCCTGGTATGCCAGGTGCCCGGCCGCTCGCGGGACGAGCGACTGCTGAGCCCGCCGCAAATCCATGGGAGAGTTCTCGAGGCCGCCTGCTGCTGGGCGCGCCTGCCCCTGCCCCAATAAAGTGGCACGTTCTCTATCCGCCAGCCCCTGGCCTTTCTTCCCAGGACTGCACCAGGCACTGGGACACTGCTGGTATCAGGGCCACCACTGGTGCTGTGGCCACCGCAGGTGATAGGGATGACAGAGGCAGTACTGGCAATGGGGGCACCATGGCAGAATGGTGTGGACAGGGGGGGTGGTGTGGGCAGCCCCAGGAAGGCGCGGGGCACTGCGGGCAGGGTTTATCGTTTTAATTGCTGGACAGATGGGTGGTATGGGCAGGAGGTGAGCCAGGAGCTGGCCTCCAGCATCTCCAGGGGCAGGAGTGGGGCTAGCACGCCACAGCCACCACAGCAAGTGGTGCCAGCAGGGAGCACAGGGAGCCGGGTGGCATGGCAAGCCCGGCGGTGCATGAGGAGCCGGGATGCCCCATGCCATGGCAGCTTGCTTTGCCAAGGGCAGCACAGGATAGCGGCAGGTTGGTGGCAGTGGGATGGGGGCTACGGGTGCCTGTGGGGTGGCAGTGGGGGCTCCTCCAGGTCGGGCTATGTGGCTGTCTGCGGAGGGAGGAGGGTGCCGAGCTCCATCCTGGTCCGTGGTGGGACCTGCCAGCCTCCTCCCGCCACGAAGAGCCAGGGCGTGGTGTGGTGTGGTTAGTGCTTGGCTATGTCCCCCTTCTTGAGGATGATCTGCCGCTGCCAGGGGGCCAGCTTTGTCTCATCGTACCCAAGAGTCCTTAGCTTTTCTGACTGTGCCTTCTCCTTCTCCTCCTCCTCCCGCTTCAGCTTCTCCTGCTCTTTCCTGCTCAGCAGCAGAAGGCACAGGGCACCACGGTCACCAGAGCTGCTGGAGCCACTGTGCCTACCCACCTGCCCGGGGAAGGGGCTTTTGGCACTCACCGTTTCTGCTCCCTGTGAAAGCAAAGGGAAGAGCGGGGTTAGTGGAGTCATGGGGGCAGCCAGTCAGTGCAGCTGCCCCTGGCCCCAGCTCACCTCTCCTCCTCCAGCTTCTTGCGCAGGATGTCCCTCCTCCAGGCTGGCATGCTGGCCAGGCGTGCCTCCTCCTCCTTCTCCTGCAACAGACAGCTGTGTTACTGGCACGGCCAGTGATTTGCTCTTGCCATCGGCACTGTGAGGCAGTGGCATCACCCCGGCGTGGCACCACACCCTGCTGGCGGCCGGGCTCAGCTGCGCTCCCGGCGTGGCGATGGCGGAGTTCACCGGCACGCAGCTCGCCATCGTCGCCCCTGGCGCAGGGAGGAGGAAGGAGTGCGCGGCTCGGGCAGCCCTTCGCAGCACACTACAGCTTTATTGCACTGACACGCTGGGGCCCACGCCACCCCGGCACCACAAACACCACGGCAGAGGGGAGAGCAGCCCCGGCGCTGCATCCCCGCACAACACACAGCCACGGCAAGCGGCACACTGCAACCTTGGCCTGGGGCCGCGCGAACCAACACCGAGCCCTGTGTTGAGCTGAGCAGCGGCACCACTTGAGCCACAGAGGTGACTAAGCACACCCGGGCACCGCGTCCTGCTGCCCCCGGCTGCCTCTGGTGTCTGTTCCTGGCCAGCCTGATGTCACACAGCAGCACAGCCCATAGCATCCCGCCCAGCTCAGGTGTCGGACATCTCCGACTCCTTCTCCTTCCAGAAGGAGAAGCTGCGGTCAATGAAGCGGCAGACGTCCTCCTCGCTGAACTCGCCCAGCTCCAGCACTGGCAGTGGCACTGCTGCCCCCTCCCCTCTCAGGGCCATGCTGTTGGGCTCTGGTGGGCTCTCCGCCATCATGGTGGGGCTGTCCCCAAAAAACTCCTGCACAAGGTCCTCGAAGCCATCGAGCCAGTGGCGGTGGCCAGCCTCGACCTGCTCCAGCACAGTGCGGTGGAAGTGGCGGACGCGGTGCCAGCTGTGGCTGCCCAGGCGGTCGAACATCTCGTAGCAGAGGAGGTGGCGGAAGCGCCGCTCCTCGGGGCTCAGCGGCATCTCCAGCAGCTGGAAGTAGCCCAGCATGAAGAGGTCGAGCGGGAGGCTGTCGTAGGGCATGGGTGAGCCACCGATGTGGGGCAGGAAGTGCTGGGGCCAGTACAGCAGCGTGGCACGGCTCAGCCGCCGGATCTGCCGCCCCGGGACGCGGCGGGCGACGCTCCTCCAGCGGGCCAGCAGCCGCCCCGCCGCTGGCCGCCGCCTTCCCGGCTGCCGCGGACGCTCCTCCCCAGCCACCGCCGCCTGCGCCCGCTTCTTCCAGTGCTCCAGGAAGAGGAAGACTGCGCGCTCCTTGTGCACTTCGGTGCGCTCCCGCGGGATGCTCGGCTCCGGCGGTGCTAGCCGGCTCCGCCGCGGTGCCCCATCCCCATACTCCTCCTCCAGGACAGGTTGGCGGGTACTGCCGGGGGGCTGTGCTCGCTTGCGCTTGGTGACCCTGGGGAGGGGCGCGGGGACTCCCACAGGCCCCTCATAGTTTGCTTTGAGGCTGCGGACGGAGACTCCACAGCCCAGGATCTCGCGCCGAGCGTCGAGCTGGGAGCCAGGGCTGCCTGCCCTTCTCCCCGTCCCGGGCTCCCCCACGCTCCCCAGGGTGGCTGGCAGCATGGGGGGCTGGCTGCCGTGGGCGAGCAGGTCCTCGCGGGCACGGGGCAAGTGCCGGGGCGCAGGGGCAGCGGGCAGCACTGGGAGCGGCGGCAGCTCCTCCTCCGGCCACCTCGGCTGTGCCTTGTGCATCACCCGCAGGCTCCCCAGCTGCCTCTCCAGGCGCCGCACGTCCTCCTCCCACATCGGCTGCCCGGCGGGTCCTGGCGTGCCCCTGTGGGCAGGCGACCCGCACCGGCATGGGGGTGGCGAGGGGCTCCCGGGCTGCGGCGGGAAAGAGGGTAAAGGGGCTCCTGAGGCCGTGCCACGCGCACCTCGTGCCGCAGCCGCCACCATGCGCGGCACCCCCAGGGTGCAACGCCCCTGCATGCAGGTGGGGGGGTCCAGGCATCCAGGAGCCCCTGGCAGCTGGGGGCGATGCCACACACGCCGTCTCGCCGGGTCCTGAGCTGCTGGGCTGTGCCCGCACCGCACTCGCCGCCACGGCACGCGGGACCCCCCTACCTTGCGCCGTTGCTCCTCTTCCTCCTGCATGCGGAGCTGCAGCTTGCGCACCATCACCTGCCGCTTCCACTCGGGGATGGGCCGGCCCTGCTCGTCGTGGCTCGGCACAAGCGCCTCCGCCTCCACCGCCGCCCCGGCACCCGGCACCGGTGAGCTCCCATTCAGCACCGGCTCTGGCGAGCCCCCGGTTAGGCAGCGTGGCGGCCCGGCAGCCTCGGGGGTGGCCGGCGGGGTGGGTGTCCTGGTGGGTGACGGGGAGGACACCGGCGACTCCGCCTGTCGAGGAAGGAGGGCAGGAGGGTGGGTGCCCGCGGTGCCGCACCGTGCCTCCAGCTCTACGCCCCCCCGACTGCCACCTACATTGGCCCCTGCCTGGCCGCTGCCGGAGAAGATGGTGGTGAAGCCTTTGCTCTGTGGTGTCGGCTTGAGGCTCTTCCCAGCCTTGATCTCGGCCAGAAGCTCTGAGTTGTCACCGGTGGGGGACATCATGTTGAAGGACTTGGTGCCTGGAGGGAGGCAGGGTGGGCAGTAAGGACCCCTTTGCTGGCAGCACCCCTCCTTCCCTGGCTCCCCACTGGCTTGTGGGGCATGGGGGCAGTGGGGTGGCCAGCTGACTATCCCCCAAAACTGAGACCCTCTGGGACGCCCCTTGGAGCAGCCTCCTGGCACCCAGTCCCCTAAGTCCATGGAACCAGCACCCTGGAACATGGCTCTCTGGGTCCATGGGACCCCACCAGAGCAGCACCCCAGTACATCCTAACCCTGATTGTTCCCCACCTGCAGCACTGCACTGACCTGCCTGCGGAATAAGCGGTCTGTGCCTGACAGCAGCTCCAGCGCACCAGGATGGCCCCATGCCACCTCACGGGGGCCCTGGACCCCCGACACCCCACAGCCCCTGGCAGCGACACACCAGCAGCCGGAGCGAGCCCCACTGCCAGCTGTGAGCCCCGGGAGCTGCATGGCACCGGGGCACGGCAGTGCTGCCAGTGATGCCCACGCTGCTGCTCCTGCCACCTGCCCCGCAAGCACCCACCGTCCGTGCCAGCCATGTAAGGGTCCCTAACAGCCCATGTTGCTGCGCCAAGGCAGAGCCCCCTCCCCGCTCGCCCCACTCGGCCGCGCTGGGGCCCGAGGGCTGCGGGTGCTGAGGGCCCGGAGGGGCTGAGCTGCCATCCAGCGCCGGCTGAGCCCCCCGCCCCGGGAGCCGGCGCTAATAAAGCGGGGGCCGAGCGGCGGCCGAGCCGGGGAGCGGCTGGGTGCTCACGTGGCGGGGTCACGCCGGCCGGCTGAGCGCAAACAAAGGCCCTTCTGTGTGCGGGGCCAGGGGGCCGGGGGGGGCCCCGCTGCCTGCCCAGCCCTGCCCGTCGGCTTCGGCAGCCCCGCGCTGGTGCTTGGGGCACCCGCATGGCACGGCAGCTCGGCGACGCAGCAGCGAGGGCTCCGCGGGCAGCTGCCGATCACGGCAGCCATCAGTGCCCTGTGGCTCCTGCGCTGGATGGTGCAGGTCGGGCCCCTCTAGCTGTGCCCCTGGAGCAGGGGTACACGGGCCCAGGGTACTTACTCTTCATCTGCCTGAGCGCCTTTCCTCCTAGGGGAAGAAGCAGAGAGGCAGCGCGGGGCACGTGGCAGAGGAAGGATTTGGCCACCGCGAGACAAGAGAGAAGAGAAGCAGCCAGCAGTGAGAGCAGGCAGGGGCGGGTGGGCGTGGGGGCCCCCGCGCCGACACCGGAGGAGAAAAGGACAGAGAGGCCGTCAGGAGCCAGGCGGCCAGAGCACCGCGGGAGGAGACGTGCTGGGGCGGCCGGCGCTGCGGCGCAGCTGACGGGACGGTGCCCGGGATTGCTCCCCGTGCCCGCCCAGCATCCTGCCACTTACTTCCCGTGGAGGAGGAGGAGCGGCGGGGTCCAGCGGGGGTCTCGGCCGGTGGTGGGGGCGGTGGGGGCGGTGGGCAGGTAGATTCAGGCAGTGGTGGAGGTGGTGGTGGGGGCGGCAACTCGGCACCAGGCTGGCTCTCCCCATTGCGCATGGTGTCCGCCGAGATGGGTGATGCCTGCAAGAGAGAGTGGGCACGTGTTGCCTGGTGCCACTGAGCTGCATGCGAGCTGGTGGTACTGGCTGGGGCTCACCTCCTCGCTGTGGGCCATCCGCCGGGGGCCAGGCTGCTCGCCTGCTCCGTGCCCCAGGTGCTTGTAGTAGTCACCGGTGCTCGGCTGCTTGCCAAAGGTCCTGGAGCGCCGGGTGGAGTCGGCCCGGCGCAGGCCCTCAGGGCTGCTCTCACGCGATGCTAGCTGCAACCAGGAGTGCAGCTCAGCACAGCCCTGCCCAGGGTGGCAGTGAGGAAGATGCTGGACTTGGGGGGACAACCAGCACATTCTGTGGGGGTCTGCCTGGCACCAGACTGCACTGGGGGCTACATGCTGGGGTGGCAGCATGCGCCATCAGCACCTGGCACCATGACCCTGTGGCTGGTGGCCAGCAGCCCGGCCAAACCTTCCCTGGGATAACCCCCTGGGAACAGGAGTGCCGAGCCCTGGCCCCACGGATTACTGGGAGCTTATCCTGTGGGCTGGGGCCCAGATCCAACCTCCTCTGAGTGGGGCTCCCAGGCAGTGCAGCCTTGGCTCACCCCGGCACATACCTCAGTGGCTTTGCAGGTCATGCTGCCAAGTGCCAGAGCTGCAGGGTCCGTGCCCCCTCTCGGGTTTCGGGGTGCCATGGCGGCCCAGCCCTGCTGCCCATGCCAGGGGCCCCGCTGTTTGCATTTTCCCATGTGCCACCTCCACCCATGGATTTGCCCAGCAAGCCCTGGCTCTTGCTGCTGGCCCCAGCTGAGTCAACAAGTGCCGGCTCTGAGCTTCCTGCTCCAGCTGCCTTGGGCACTGTGCCCAGCCTGGCTCCTGCAGACCCTGCCTGCTCCGATGTGAGGGTCTGTACCCTCAGCCTGGCTCTGTGGCCTGGACAGGGCTGCTCATAAGCCTGGTAAGTGCTAAGGAGACAGCCATGCATGAGCACAGCAGGGACCTGAGCCCTGCACAGGCCTGGCGCTCACTGCTCTGCGAGACCCCTTCCCACATGCTGCCATCCCCACAGTGCTGAGCTCTGCCAGGGCCCCAGCCATGGCCCTGCACTGCGCTCCTGTCCCTGGTGAGGTGGCAACAGCCATGGCAAGGGATTAGGGTATCCACAAGCCCACCATGTCCCTGTGCCCCCTGCCCGCCTAGGGGGCTGCGCCCCTCTTACCTGTGCACCCGGCTGAGCTCTCTCAGCTCCTGGCAGCGCCGGCTGTGCCACCCGACACCTGCAGCGCAGGTGACACTGGAGCCAGCCGCTCAGGTTACACCTGCGTGGCTGCCCACGCCCAGCTTTGGTGTGGTGATGGTGGCACTGCCAGGGACACGTGGCCACAGCTGCAATGGTGGTCACGCACACCAGCCTGTGCTGGGCATGGCAGTGTGGCCAGACCACCGGGTGCCACGGGGCACTGTAGCATCACTGTCCCTGGCTCATGTGCCCTCACTGCTGGCATCAGCTGAGCCCCCCAGTGCCTGCCAGTGCTGTGGGCATGTGGCCTCAAGCTGAGGCTGTCCCCTCCCAGTGCCATTGAGCTCACAGCTCTCCATGGGTGTCCAGTGGCATGCCTCCTCCCAGGTGGCATGTCCCTTGGGCATCATGGCTGATGTGGGGCCATACCTCTCGGCGCAGCGCCTGGCTCTCCACGTGCCGCAGGTTGTTCTTGGCCCGCACGTAGATGTCAGCAGTGTGGGGGGTGGTGGGGGGCGCGGGTGCAGGGTAGCCAGGGGGCGGTGGGGGTGGCCGGCTGGTGGGAGGTGGGGGTGGTGGTGGGGGGAAAGCAGGGGGTGGCGGTGGAGGGAGGCCCTCGCCCGCTGGTCCCCGGCCCCGTGGCCGCGTCTCAGGGTCCAGCATGTCCATGTAGGCCTGCATGTCTGCCAGCGCTGGCTCAGGGACCCCTGCGCAGGGGAGGGTGTCAGAAGTTGCCAACCCTGCACCTCCCGCCTCGTGTCCCCCAGCCCCACACTCACGGGTAGCGGGGGCCCCTGGAGGGCCGCCCCTCTTCTCCCCGGTGCTGGATTGGCTGGAGTGGCAGGAGTCATAGTTGGAGAGGGTGCTGGCAGGGGAGCCCACCTCAAAGCGTGCCAGGGGCACCGATGATGTGGTGTTGGGTGATGACATGCCCGAGTCGGGCTGCCGGCACTCCCCATCCGCGGAGGGGTCTCGCGACAGCACGCGGTGCTCCACACTCTGCTGGCAGAGACGTGGTCAGGAAGCAGGTGGGGTGGCAGGGGGCTCCCCACACTCCCTGGGCACTGCTGTACCATGTTCTCCACTGTGCGCAGGTACTGGGCGCAGTGGACGTGGCCGTTGTAGTCAGCGAGGTCGGCTGCTGTGTAGCCATCCTGGTCGCGAACACTGAGGTCGGCGCCATTTACTACCAGGATCTGGCAGCACTGGGGAAAGTGGGGGCAAGTGGCAGGGCTGGAAGAGGCCCTCCATTCCCAGCACTCTGCTGGCCACCAGCACCCACCTCCAGCTCTCCGTTCTCAGCAGCGTCGTGCAGCGGCGTGCCGCCCCAGCCATCAGCAGTGATCTCCCCGCCGTGCAGCAGCAGCCAGCTCAGCACCTTGGCGTGGCCGCGGCTGGCAGCGAAGTGCATGGCTGTGGCCCCCTCGGCATCCCGCTCCGACAGGCTCACAGTTGTGAAGCTCATCTACGTGGGTGGGCTCATGAGTGCCGGCCCTGCCAGCCCCACGCCGTGCCACCACGCTGCGCCCAGCCCGTGCTTACCAGCCAGACGATGACAGTGTTGTGGCCCATCTGGGCAGCAGCGTGCAGAGGTGTCATGCCGTCGTGGGCACGAGCATGAGGATCGGCCCCGCAGTCCTGCACCAGGTATTGGATGATCTCCAGGTGGCCCTCCTGGCAGGCGAGGTACAGTGGGGTGGCCCCTGTCTTGGTCTGGGCACTCAGTGTGCTGCAAGTGGGGCACAGCACCTGTCACCTGCTGCCACCACTGCTAGCAACACACTGGGACAGGGGACACGCAAGGTACAGGTACGTGGGGACGTGGGACACAGAGGGGCACAGGGGACGTGCTGGCAGTGTAGGTCTCCACAGGGTCCCTGCAGTGGCTCCAGCGGGAGGTCACTAAGTTAATCAGCCCACTTAGGCTAAGCTCCTTCCTCCGGCTGTTTTTGGATGCTGCCATTTTGCAGTATTTTTACATAAGCAGCTTAGGCAGCATGGGCCATGGGGGAGCTGGCAGGGAAAGGCCAAGCTGCCCCATGGCACTGACTGGCCCGACTGCCCCCTGCCAGCCCCACTGCCAGGCTCAGGCATCCCCCACCCCCACAGTGGGCCTTGGCACTGTCACATCCCACATTATGCATCCTGAATCTCACAGTCGCATAGTCTGCATCCCACATCCTGCATCCCACATCCCCACTGTGCAGGAAGCTGCTTTATTAAGCACTCCATAAAAAACCCCTGTTGAATATTTAAAAAAGGAAGAGCAATAAATACTCTGCTCTGTTATCGCAATGATCGAGGGCCCTTAATAATTGATCCCTGTAACAGTGAGATGGACCGTGGTCAGCGCTGGCTTCTCACCCTGCTGTGCTGCAGGGCACCTGCCCTGCGGTGCCACCGCACCAGACTGGCACACCGCTGCTCCCCAAGCCAGAGCTGGGGCCAGGACAGGGATGGTGGCAGGTTGGGCTGGACTCAGGGGGATAGTGGGGGCACAGGCACATGGTCAGCCCCTGATTGCCATGTCCCACTAATTAGGAGGGGGTTAAGCCACTTGGGCAAGTGATGGTAAACTGCTTTGCCAGATGGCTGGACCCCACGCCGAGCCACCGGCTGCCCCAGTGTGAAGGTGGGCTGGGAGCACCACCATCCTGCGGTGGCACCCAGGGATTGGGTTTCCTGGCTGTAACAGAGCCTCCGTGCAGGCGCGGGGCTGGGAGCAAGGCCAGCCCTAAATAATTCAGGGAGAAGGCGGTGACAGCAGCAAAGCAACCCCAGCAAAAAGTGTGAAAGCCAAAGCGGGAGGGCTGCAGCCAGCACTGTGCCACACCATGGGCACCAAGCATTGTTGTGGCTGGGCCAGGGCTGGGCTGTGGGCTGTGGGCTGTGGGGGTGAATCCCCAAGGCTGAGCCAGAGCACTCAGGGCAACAGGCTAGGGAGGCTGTGGACAGCAAACAGGGGTGGGCAGTGGGTGCCACGGGGGTGAGGGGAAGTCTGGAGAATCTAGGATTGTGTCACCCAGGGACAGGGGGGACTGAGCTCCAGTTCATCTCCCGCTGGCTTGGCACCCCTGGATGTGAGGGAGCTGCACACCCCTGGCATCCGCAGCCCCCAAGCCAACCATGCAAGCTGGCTTGCCCCAGCCTCCACCTCGGCCGAGGCCATGGGTTATTTCTAGCAGCCTTGTTCCATCATGGGAAATCAGATTAGGGGCCACCTAATCACCTCTGCAGTCCTGCAGCAAGGCTTGGCACCACATGCCTGGGGGGCTGCCATGCCACTATCCCTGGGACCAGCCTGGCCCCAGATCCTGCTTGGGAGGTGAAGCAGGGATGCTGCTGCAGTGCTGCTACCCGGGGGGGGGGGCTGCCATCAGCAACAATGCCCATGGCCCTGGGCAAGCAGAAAGGTGGCCTCCAGCATGGGGAGCAGCCTCTCCTCGGCGGGCAGCCTAATCCATTTACATAACAGCGGGTGGACAAAGGCGGCTGTGTTATCACCCTGCACCAGGAGCCCCGGCAGCCAACCCGGCAGCCTGCAGCAATATTTCTGCCAGCGCTCGCCTCTCTCCTCCTCGCCCTTTCTCTCTGGGCCATAAAGAGGGCGCAGCCGGCTGTCCAGGCTGATAACACCACTGCATTGCCCTTGGAGCTGGGGGACAAGGGTGGCTGTGGTGGCTGTCCCCAGCACTGGCACCCTGCCCAGAGGCCAGAGGGAGGGAGGAATGGGGCAGCAGTGGACACCCTGCTCCCGTCTGCCCCTCTCCTGTTGGTGGGTAGTTAGCCCCTGCCTCAGCCAACAGCAGTTCGGGGCATTACCTTGGGCAGTGTCCCAGGAGGAGTCGCAGGGAAGGGAAATCCCCTTTGGCCGCAGCATAGTGGACGGGCAGTGCTCCCGTGTCGGTGGCTGCTGTGGGGTCGCTGCCCCCAAAGCGGAGGAGCCAGTCGATCACCTCGTGGTGACCGAAGCGGGCTGCCAGGTGTAGGATGGTGGCACCAGAGTTGTCTGTGTCCTGTGGGAGGAAGCGGGGCAGCCATCGGCGCTGGGGGACCAGAGGTGGCTATGGGGCATCCCCCAGCCAGGATCTGGCTCAGGGAAGGGTGGCCTGGTGGGAGCAGGATTCCTGTCTGCCCAGAGCAAGGCTGAAGGAAGGGGATGCACCACAGAACTAGTGCATCTGCCCTCCCAGTGAGTGTGGCACAAAGCCCCCTTGTTCTGCTAGTGGTGGGCAGCCCCTGCCTGTGGGGGCTCACCATGGAGCCCTGCTGTGCCACTCTGCACACTCTGTGGGCCGCAGGCAGAGCTGGGACCCCGCCAGGAGGTCGCCAAAGCTGCTGACCCAGTCCTCCCCGTCCTTCCTGCTTAATCCCCGCTTCCAGCTCCTCCTCTGCCGCTTCTGCCGCCGGCACGTCACATGGCGATAGCACCCGGCTCCGGGGCAAGCAGCTTACCGCCCGGTCCCGCCGTTGTGTAACCCCGGGAGGGGCAGTGGCACTGGAGGGTCTGTGGGGCCCCGGGATGTCGGGGGTTCCCCCGGCTGCCAACCGCTCTGCAGGACGGGGACCTCGGCTCCACTCACAACCATCTCCCCGCGGCTGCTGCCACTCACGCGTGTCCGGGGAACGCTTCCCCGGTTGCCCGCCCCCCAGAGGGTCCTGCCCTCCCCCCCGTATCCCCCGCGCCCCCGCTCGCACCTGCACGCCGCAGCCCCCCTGCGTGAGCAGCCACTGGAGACAAGCGAGGTTGCCGGTGGCGGCGGCGTCGTGAGCCGGCGTGGCCCCATTGCGCGCCCGCGTGTCCCCGCGGAGGGCGGCCTCGGCCGCCAGGTACCGGAGGCAGGCAAGGCGGCCGGCGCGGGCAGCGTGGTGAGCGGGAGAGGCGCCGAGGGCGTCCCGCAGCCCCGGCCTCAGCAGTCCGGCAGCCCGCAGCCCCCGCAGAGCCTCCACGTCCCCCTGTCGCGCCGCCAGCAGCGCCCGCTCCAGCGCCATCCCGGCACCGGCACCGGCGGCACCGGCGGTGGCCCCGGGCGGCGGCACCGGCCGCCGCTTGGCACTGCGCGGCGCTGCCCCCCCGCCGCCCCCCTGCCCCGCCGGCTCCTCCTCCTCCTCCCCCGGGGCCGCCCCTCCGCCCGCCCCGTCCGACGGCGCGCCGGCTGCCCGCTGCCGCTGCCCGGGACCCCGCGCCGCTCCCGCCGGCCCCTGCCAGGGCCTCTAGACTTTGTCGGACTGCGGCCAGGACCTGGGGCGGCCCGGGGGGATCCCAACAGGTTCCCTGGCGCGGCTGCAGTCGCTGCCGTCCGCGGTCCTCTGGCCACACGTGTGTCCCCTTTCCCCGCCCGCTGCCCGCCCACGCGAAAGGCGCGGGGATGATGGGCTCCTCCGGCGGCCCCGACGTTCGCTACCGGTCCCGGCAGCACGGGCAGGAACCGGGGAATGATGAATAGGCTGCTCTGCCTCCGGGAACGCCGGTACGGGCAGTGAGGGGACCGGCACCTGGGGAACTGGCGGGGACACCCGAGGACAGCGCGGCCCGGACACCCCCCCCAGCACCGCGGACAGCAGCGGCTCCGCGCCTTCAGCACCGCGGACAGCGGCCGCCCCGCCCGCCCGCAAGGGCGGCGGTACCGGGACCGTAGCGCCCGACTGCCGTGTGCCCCGGGCCCCCGAGCACCGCTGCGCCAGCTGAGGGCCCTGCCACCGGGAAAACAGTGACACGGGAGTGGCACGGGGACATCGGCGGGGATCCGGGCATGACCCGGTGCCGGAATCGCCCTGCTGCGCCCTGGGGCATTTTGGCGTGGGGCAGTGGGCGCGGGGGGCACCGGAGGGCACAGCAGCCCCTGTCCCGGTGGGGAGAGCCCAGCTCCCCCGGCAGCACCGGAGCCCCGCCCCCCGGCACCGGAGCCCCGCCTCCAGACACCGGAACCCCCCCCCGCTCCCCACTGCGCCCCCGGGCGGCGCCCGCCGGCAGAGCGCAGGCCCCGCCTCTCGGGGCGGGGCGCCGGTGCCGCAGCGCCGTTGCGGGCGGGGCGCCGGTGCCGCCATGTCGGAGCGGGGGGCCGCTGGCGCGGGGCCGGCCGCCATCCAGGTCTCCAGGTACGGCCCCACCGCGCTGCCCGCTGCCGGGGAACCGGGGGAGAGCTGGGCGGGGCTGGGCTGGGAACCGCGCGAGAGCGCCAAGGCCGGGACCGGCCTGCAACCGGGATGCTACCGGCGGGACTGTCCTCACGGCTGCCGGCACCAGACGCTGCCAGCACCGTCACCACTGTTCTTCCCACAGTGCCCCTGCTGGTGACGGTGCTGCGCGGGGCACCGTGGAGCATCACCGCGCCCTTGCTCCGCGGTGCCCGGTGCAGCACCGCCAGGGGAGGGAGGGCAGGGAGGGAGGGCAGGCAGAGCCCCTCTTGTCCCGCCTTCGCCCGCTCTGGCTCCCCGGTACGGCCGCCTGGCTGAACCGTGGCTCTTCTCCGGGCTGACACGCGGCCTTTGCCCCAGCTGCCCTCCTCCAGTCGATTATTTGCCGCTCGGACAAAAGTCGCTGCTGCTGCTGCTGGCGGCAGGAGCCGCCACCGCCGAGTGGCAGCACGTGTCAGCTCAGTCTCCGTTTGTCACGGTGGCCCCAGCTGAGCAGCCGCTGCCCCGGCAGAGAGCGATGCCCCCCCCGCTCCCCACAGCGGTTCGGGGCGGTTTCCACCGCCCTGCGCAGGAAGCCACGTGCGGGCAGCGCCGGTGACGTTGCCAGCACCGGCGTGGCGAGATGGCCCGGCAGCTCATCCGGTAGGGCCGTGGCGGTGGCTCTGGGCGGCCGTACTGGCACCCTGGTGGGGGTGGCGGGGATGTGAGCACTTGTGTTCTTTCCCGGCAGGATCATGCGCCCGGACGATGCCAACGTCGCGGGGAATGTCCATGGTGGAACCATCCTGAAGATGATTGAGGAGGCGGGAGCCATCATCAGCACCCGCCACTGCAACTCCCAGGCCGGGGTGAGTAGGGGATAGAGTGCCCACTGGGCTCGGTAATTCTCCAACCCTCCCACAGGGTTCTGCTGGGAATAGGGTGTCCCTCGGGGCCACCAGGCCTCCCTGGGGACCTGCCTGGTCGCCCCCCACACCAGAAGCGTTTGCTGCTGTGTGCAAACCACCGGAAATTCCAGCTGCTGCCAGAGCACGGCCCCAGTAGTCAGAAGCATCCTGCTTTGTGTTTTATGGGCAGAAACGTCACTGCACTGCTGTTAGTGTTATAACTCCCGCGAGGGGCGGGTCGCAGGGAGCCCTGGCGTCCGTTACGGGTGGGGAAGGAATGGCAGCCGCCGGTGGATAAGGCAGAGGCTGTGGTGCCAGAGCTGCACGTGGTGTGGGCCGGCCCTGGGGATCCGCCAGCCACAGCCCTGCATGGTGTGGCTGTGGCCACTACCCTCACTGTCCCGTGTCCCCAGGAGCCCTGCGTGGCCGCGCTGGCAAGGGTGGAGCGGACGGACTTCCTCTCCCCGGTGTGCATTGGTGAGGTGGCCAACGTCAGTGCCGAGATCACTTACACCTCCCGGCACTCCGTGGAGGTCCAGGTCAACGTCATGTCTGAAAACATTCTAACAGGTGGGTGGCTACTGGCAGCTCTGTCCCAGAACTCCAGGAATAACTATGAGAAGCCACGAGCTCGCAGTGCTGACCCTCTGCTCTGCCCACTGTCCCCAGCAGCACGAGCAGAGATACTGCCTTTTTATTGAGAGTGGGCAGGGCTGGTGCTGGGCAGGGCAGCCAGGAAGGCTCCCTGGGGAGTACAGCTCCATTGATTATTTTTAGTGAAGAAAGGAATAATCTGCTGTTAGCTCCTCCTGCCTCATTTGCTGCACATGGCCCTGAAAAAGGCCCTTTTCTTGCCGTTGTTGTGGCAATGGGCTCTGCTTGCTGGGATGCCTTCCCAAAATGCAGTGCCGCACCTGCTCTGAGCCAAAGCCCGACAGGAGCTGGCAGACAGAGCTGCCCGGTGCTGCGGGGCCAGCCCCGGTGCCGGTTACCGGCAAAGTGCTGCTGGTGTCAGTCCTGTCACCCTCTGCCCCCCCTCTCCTCCAGGAGCAAAGAAGGTGACAAACAAGGCAACTCTGTGGTACGTGCCGCTGTCCTTGAAGAACGTGAACAAGGTCCTTGAGGTGCCCCCCATCCAGGTAGGACAGCTCACGTTGCTCCCTGAAAAGCACAGCTCACCTGCTCCAGGAGAACAGCGCTGACCTGGCACCCCAGCTGTGCTGGTGCCTTTGCCAGCCCCGTTGTCACCAGCCCTTCCTTCCAGTACGCAAGGAAGGAGCAGGAGGACGAGGGGAAGAAGCGTTATGAGGAGCAAAAGCTGGATCGGCTGGAAACTAAGCAGAGAAATGGCGACGTGATCTTCCCTGTCATCAACCCAGGTAACGCGGGCAGCGCGTGGCCGTGGGAACATCCTGGCAGTGCTGGGAGGATGAACTGATCCCCAGGACAGCTCTGGCTGACAACAGGCACCTGTGGCTGCGAGTGCCCACTCCCTGCACCGTGCTGGGGAGGGGGATGGCATTTTGGAGCCGTGGTGTGTGAGCTGAGCAGGTTGCTTGGTAATGCAAGCATGGGGCGAGGGTCCTGCACACTCCGCAGCTGCAGCCCCTCTCTCAAGTCAGTTTTTAGCAAGAAATTAATCAGCTGGTGTTTGAAGGGAGGGGTGAGCTATGGGGAGGAGCTGGGGGTCCCTGGGGATCTCTTTCCTACTGAAAGCATAGCCCTGACTTCTGGCAACACGGGGCAGCTCTGGTGCCAGCTGAAGGGGCAAGTGGCCTGCAGGACCAGTGTGGTCCTTGGCAGAGGCAGAGAGGTGGCATGTGGGGATTGTACTGGGGCGATGCAGGATGAAAGTCACTTAAATGCTTTTTCCCCTCTGTTCTCCCTGCTCACAGATAGGCAGACAAAAGGTAAGGCTTCCTGTTCACTCCCATTTACTTTTGGGCTCCTTGAGAGCTTTAAAAGAGGAAATGAGCTAAGCTGGAATAAAAGTGGTGGGTGGGCATCAGAGGGAGGGGGTGATGTCAGGTGTGAATGGCCTCTGCTCTCAGGACTGCTCTGGGCTGATAAAACACTGGTTTGAACACCCTTTGGCTTTGTTCCAGCCAGCCCCACAGTTTCTTCCTTCAGACAGCTTAAGACAGGGTTGTAGGGCTGTGTGCGGTGGCCAGACAGCTCTGATGTCTGCTTTGCTCTCTCTGACCAGAGCCACACACCGTGGGCTACAGCCAGTCCAGCCTGATCCACCTGGTGGGGCCATCGGACTGCACGCTGCTGGGCTTCGTGCACGGAGGTGAGCCCGCTCTGCACCAGTTTTCCCCTGGAGCAGAAGCAGAAATTGCGATTCCTAGAAGTTTGTCATTGTGTCATAAATTGCAAAACTTGCGTTATAAACCCACAGCATAAAATGACTGTGATTTGCTGGAGTCATTTCCTCTTGGCCACTCTTCGTCTAATTGCATCCTTAAAAAAAACCCAACCACAAGAACATGGCCCAGAGCTCTTTCCAGGCAGGAGGTCTGTGGGACTGCTCATGCCTTGCAAGACTGAGGTTTGCTCAGGGAAATTTGGGAGAGCCAGAGCTGGCTTAAATCTTAAACCCAGGTCTGTGAGGATGCCACCCTGCAGGTGCTCTTGGCAGGAGTCTGCTGGTACCGGGGTTTTCCTGCAGGTGGGATTCTCCGCTCTGACTCCTGGGTGTAGCTTTGGTCATGCAAAGGCCTTACTGAGCAGCGCAGCTTTTCCCCTAACCCTCCCTGAGATGGGACCCCCTGCCTCCCCACAGGTGTCACCATGAAGCTCATGGACGAGGTTGCTGGGATTGTAGCTGCCCGTCACTGCAAGACCAACATCGTCACCGCCTCGGTGGATGCCATCAACTTCCACGAGAAGATCAAAAAAGGTGATGGGGGTGGTGGTGGGCACTTCATTCTCCTGCAGTGCCATGTCCTGGCTCCCCTGGGTGCTGGCAGAGAAATGTGGTCACTGTTAGACTTGTCCTGTGCCGGGAAGCTCTGCTTAAGACACGGCTTAAACATAAAACAGGCGGGGCCCCTTGCTCCCTCCCTCTGAGCAGAAGTGGGGGCCATCAGCCTGACCAGCCCCTCTCGGCATTACAGGCAGTGTCATCACCATTTCGGGGCGCATGACCTTCACGAGCAATAAATCCATGGAAATTGAAGTTTTTGTGGATGCTGACCCGTTCGTGGACGAGCCTCGGGAGCGGTACCGCGCCGTCAGCGCCTTCTTCACCTACGTCTCCCTGAGCAAGGAGGGGAAGCCCCTGCCCGTCCCGCAGCTGCTGGTAAGAGCTCTTCCTGCCACACTGCAGCCAGCCTGGCCAGCCCTTCTGCTCCACCAGGGCAGACCCCAGCCAGCTTTTTTGTCCAACAAGCCCTCTTTCCTTGAGTTATTCAGCAGAAGCACATGAGCACAGGAGAGGACCATATGTGACAAGGCTGCTGCATCCCCCCTTAGCTCTCCTGCCAGTTTTTAGCTCTCCTGATCCCAGCAGGGCTTTGCTGATGTGGCACCACTGACCAGGGAGCTGTTTCTTGATGAATATTTTGTCCCACCTGCTCTCTGCTCTTCACCATTTCCCACTGTTCTGCTGGCTAATTACCCACTAGCTGTCAAAACACGTTCCACAGTGCACGGGTTTTCCGTTACGTTTCCTGGAAGGGGGGGATGGTTTCCCTCCCACACAAGCCCCGCCGGGGCTGCTCAGGCTGCGCTGTGTTTCCGTCGCCCGCAGACGGAGACGGAGGATGAGAAGCGGCGCTTCGAGGAGGGGAAGGGCCGGTACCTGCAGACGAAGGCCAAGCGGCAGGCGCAGCTGCAGCAGGCTGCCCAGCAGTGACCCCTGCGCTCCCACCGCCTTCGCCCGCCAAGCGTTCAGGTTCCCGTTCTTGTTGTGTCCAGCCCGCGCCGGGCCTCGCGCCTTCGCCCGCCGGAGCTGCCGCGGCGAGGCGGCTGCTTCGCTGTTGATCAGTTTAGCGCCGTAGACCTTGTGCTTTAGGTGGCTTCAGCGCACCCAAAGCCTCCGGGAGCCTTCCCGGTTGCTCGCCATCCACCCCGTGAGCCCTGTTTGCACCCGTCAGCCTGCCGTGCCGGAGCAGGGCCGGGCTGCGTCACGGCAGGAGGGCGCGAGGCCGCCGGTCCGTGTGCTGCTGTGTTCAACCCTCCTCACTGCGCACCAAAGCTCACGTGCGGTACCGGGAGGGAGAAGCGCTCCCGGTGCCGTGCTGAATGTCTGGGACCGTCCTGTTGACATCTCTAGATAGTTTCTCTGTGCACATCTATTTAAGTTATTTAAGGAATCCTGTGGCATAAATAAACTCTGTTGTTGTTGACTGGAATGGATCGTGTTACTGTTGTGTCTGGGGCGGCAACAACCGGGGCTGAGCAGCTTTTCCGCGCGCCGTGGCACAGCGCCCGGCCCCGCGGCTCTGCCGAGGGCCCCGGGCAGCGCGGGGGCTCTGGCCCCGGTTTGTAGGGAAGTTGACTCTTTCAACGAGGACACCTCGTGCAGCCGCGCGGCGCGGATTCCAGCCGCAGCGGCATCCTGGCTGTGCCGGCTGGCTCCGAAGCAGCCCCCCAGCTGACCGGCCGCAGCCCGGGGCTGCCGCGGCGGGGCCGTTCGGTGCGGCGGGACCGGCCCCGGGCCCACCGCGCCTGCGCGGGGCGCAGCTCTCGCGAGAGCCGCGCGGCCGTTTCCCGGGCGACGCGGGCGGGGCGGGCGCCGCTATAATGGCGGCGGCGGCGGCGGCGGCGGCGGCTCCGCGGCGGGGGCGGCTGGGGCGGGAGGCCCGCGCCAGCCTGGCCGCCTTCCTGCTGGGCGCCTCGGTGGCGGCGCTGCCGGCGGTGCTGGGCTCCCCGGCCGCCCTGCTGGCCGCCCCCGGCCTGCGCGGCCGCCTGGCGCTCGCCCTGCACGTGGCGGGTGTTAACGCGGCGCTGCTGCTGCTCTATCCGCGGCCGCTCTACAAGGTGAGGGGGCGACGGGAGGACCTCGGGGGAGCGGGTGTGGGGGGCGGCGGGGTCCGGGGAATCGCGGGAGAACGGGACCGAGCGGCGGCGGGGTGGAAGGAGGCCTCGGGGCAGCGGCCGCGGGGGTTCCGCAGAGCGCGGGTGGCCCCGGGGCCGGCAGGGTGGGGGAGCGTCCTCGAGAGGCGGCGGCTGGGAGGAAACCCGGGGGAGTTGGGTCGGGGGGGCTGTGGGTCGGGGGTGGCGGTCAGGGGGTACCGGGCCCGGGCGGCGGCCGCAGCGCTCTTTCCCCTCCCTCCCTCTGCTCCTAGATTGCCGTCCGGGCCTGCTTCCTGGGCTTCGCCTTCGGCTGCGGGCTGCTGCTCAGCGCCGGCCGCTCGGCCTGGCGCCACTTCGGCTGGTAAGGCCCGGGCTGGGGGAGCCGGGGCTGCCGTGGCGCCGGGGGTGCCGTGCTACCGGCCCGTGCTACCGGCCCTGCCAAGCCTTCCTTGCCTCCCACTGCAGGTACATGTGCTCCTTGTCCCTCTTCCACTACTCGGAGTATTTGGTGACAGCCATCAACAACCCACGCAGCCTCTCCCTGGACTCCTTCCTGCTCAACCACAGCTTCGAGTACAACCTGGCTGCCCTCTCCTCCTGGGTGGAGTTCACGTTGGAGAAGCTCCTCTTCCCAGGTTGGCCACCCTGCCCTTCACCATCTGTTCTGCTGTCCCCCTGTCTGCCTGGCTGCTTGTTCCAGGGCTCACCCCTCTGCTGGAAAGCCCTCGTGACCTTCCCTTAGCTGACCTGCTCCAGCGGCGTAGGAGGCTTTGATGTGGCTTTAATCTGTGTCCTCAGAGCCTCTTGGTTTTGTTCTCGGGGACGCGGGGGGAGTGTCTCTCTTACTCTGCTATGCTAGGCTGCGTCACGGGGCTTCAGCCCGTCCTAGGCTGTATCCTTCAGGCTGATGTGGTGGTACAAAGAATGATGTTTCGGTTACATCTGGACCTTTTTTGACCTGGGACAAAACTAAATCAGCAAAACCTGTTGCTGTTGGTCCAGCCTAGGCTGTTCCTTTTGATTTTGGGAGCAGGGAGACATTCTCCACCATGGCAGCACAGGCCGAGGAGCTCCTTGCAATTGGCTGTACTTTGTGTCAGCTTTACACTGCACGGCGGGCTCTGCCGCGGCGCTGGGTTCCTCGGGGTGGGCAGATGCTGCACTGGGGGCTCCATGACACTGGGGGTGGTTTTATTTGCTTTGGTGGTGGGAGCAGCATGTGGAATGCTGGCTGTGCATTACGGGTTGAGCTTTTAGATGGGGAGTGGGGGGAAGCCCCTCTACCAGCCCAGCCCTCCGGGAGCCCTGCAGTCAAGCAGGACCTTTGCAAACCTGTTGTGACCCGTCCTCGTTGCCTTGCAGAGCTGAAGCAGATCACGTGGCTGAGCACGGTGGGGCTGCTGATGGTGATCTTTGGGGACTGCCTGAGGAAGGCAGCCATGCTGACAGCAGGCTCCAACTTCAACCACATTGTTCAGAATGAGAAATCGGAGACTCACACTTTGGTGACGAGTGGGGTGTATGGGTGGTTCCGGCACCCGTCCTACGTGGGCTGGTTTTACTGGAGTATTGGAACACAGGTACCGTGCACAACACACTCAGATACTTTCATCTTGTAACCTGGGTCTGTCATCTTAAGGTTGCTCCATGCCATCAGGGGATGCTGAAGCTGCTGTCCAAAATGCCTGTCAGTGGTCAGATGTAGCCTTGCTCTTGCCTAATGCCAATCCTGTGCCAAATGGCAAGGAAAACTCCCTCTAAGAATGCCCAGGGCCTGGGCAGAGGGTGGGCTGGATACCAGCTGCAGTTGAGCTGCAACTCAGCACTGCCTTAGTTGTGATCTTGTGGTTGGCTGCTGGTTGGCAGTTGGTTTTATTTCCCTGCAGAGAGACCTTGAAGGCTGCACATGGAGCAGTGTGGCTGCACCTGGGCTCTCCAGAGCTAGGATCCAGCTCTCAGCTGGGGTGGCAGGAGCCAGCAGCTGCCCACTGGCCACTTTCTTTGTGAGCATATTTCCTCTCCAGAATGAAGTTCCACAAGAGGTGCTGGCTTTTTTTTTCTCTGGAGAGCTCTTAGACCTTGTGGCAGACTTAATGAAGGGTGGTTAGCCCATGGGGTGGGGTGCAGCCTGGGCTCCTTGAGGAGATTTCTTCGGGATGCTCACCACTGGTGTCTCTGCAGGTGTTACTCTGCAACCCCATCTGCGTGGTGGGCTACGCGCTGGCGTCCTGGCGCTTCTTCAGGGAGCGGATCGAGGAGGAGGAGATCACGCTCATTCACTTCTTTGGAGAAGAGTACCTGGAGTACAAGAGGAAGGTGCCATCGGGTCTCCCTTTTATTAAAGGAGTCAAAGTGGAACTGTAATGTGGGCAAAAACCGGACTGGCTGAGTGAATGCCCAGCTCCAGGCGCCGCAGGGCGAGGGACAGTGTGTGGCACTAGGAGTAGCCTGTTGGTATTTCCTGGCTGCCCAGGAGGAGCTGGCAAAGAGCTGCAGAGCTGGGCAGCTCTACGGGTCACTAGCAGATCAGAAGCTCATTTGTCCTCAAGATAAGCCCTTCGTTGCACATTCAGGGATCTTCCAGATAACTTAGCCTGTAGCGACTCTAAAGAGAATCGACCCCTCCTGCCTGCAGCTGTGGAACTGGACCGAGATGCTTCCAGACCAGCAGCTCTGCCCTCCTGCCTGAGGAGCAGGAAAGGCCCTGGTTCTTCCTGTGGCCTCATTTGATTTTAAAGCTCTTTGGCCTCGTGAGCCGGCGGTGCGGCTGTAATCCCCTTAGGCTGGGGCTGGCAGCTGGTGCCACCGCGGGTGCTGCCCTCCTGCTCCCCTGGCACGGGGGCTGCCTGCCCACCCGCTGCCGCCGGTGGTTCCTCCCCAGGCACTTGTGCTCCCAGGAGCCTTTTCTGCTGGATGCAGGGGAGTGAGCCCGCTCCCTGCCCCGGCTGCTGCTGGCACTGCGGGAGCCACCATCGCAGCCACCGCCCTCCTGAGCCCCCTCCCTGCCACCTTTGTTCCCTCTTCCCGCTTCCAAATCACGCTGCTTCCTATCCTGCAAGGCTGCCTCTGTCCTGCAGAAATCCCAGGATTTTGGATTGGGAAGGAAGATCCTTGCCTGCGTTGTGGGCAAACCTGGGATGCTGCTGGGACTAGGAGATGCTTCTAGGGAAATTCTCCAAAGAGGAAAAAAGTATGGCTAGTTAATGCAATTTTAAATGTTCCTATTTTGGAAATGGTTCCTACTTGAGCTTTGTGGTATAACTTATTCTGTCATTATATACCAAAGAGGTTCACTGTTTTCTTGAGTTTTAGGTTATTCTTCCTAGCTAGAATGGAAACGAGTTGCTTGGCAGTTCACGCTTCAGGCTGGCAGTGTTCCTGAATGGAGGTGTGTGGTATGGCTCAGGAAAAGGGGCACTGGTGGGAGATGGCTTTGGTTTAGTTTTGGGGTTTTTTTCATAAAAAATAAGACAATTCTTGCTAACTTTTGTCTGGTGGTCATTTAGAGATCTCTTGCCTTACTGGTGACACGATGGGAATGGAAGTTATTACTTTCACAGTTCCTGATGGGTTTTTGGTGCACTCGGTGCTGTCGGAGAATGGCTGAGGCTCCCTGTGACCTAGGGCTGTGCAGCCACAGGGACTGGCAGATCCTCTGTCTCTCCTCACTTAACCCATTCAGGGTCCTTCCTCTGCCAGGTTTGCTTTGTATTTCAGGGTGTGTTCTGCATGGAGTGTCAGCTCGGTGCCTTTGCTGGGAATTTGTCTTTCACCAGGTGTGTTTGTAGCTTGGGAGAAAAGAGAAAATGAGGTAGTGCACCAGCCAGGCAGCACCGATTCCTCTGCACAGTCACTCACAGGCTCCTGCTCAGGCATTTCTGTGCCTCTGACTCATGTCCTCATGGAAGCTGTGACTGCTCTTGCAGCCAGCGTGCCTTGGGCGAGTTAATTTTTAACATTTTTTTGTAGGCGTTAAGGTTTCTGTTCTAAACGTGCACAAACACACTTTGAAACGGACAAACAGCAGTTGTTGCTTGGGTTGGACTTGGGTGAGCTGACAATGGAGATTAAGCTTTCTTCTCAAGCTGTTCTTTGTATTCAGTGCACCTGGATCCTAACTGTGGTGAGCTGCCTCTACCCCACACCAGGGATTTTTTGGGTTTTTTACCCCTTGTTTGCAAACTTGGTGGTGGTAAGAGCAGCTGGACACCCCATGCTGGCAGGTTTTGTCCAGAACCAGGTGGACACGTACACTGGTGCCTTTTATTTCACTTGTGACACACAAAAGGGAGAGTATAAAGACAATTATATTTTCAGATTAACAAAGTCACCCCATGCCAGGCTTCTGGCAAGCTGCAGACACAGTTTCTGGGCTGCCATTTCCTGCCTCTCATCATGGCACATGGCGAGAGGAGCCAGTTGACAGCCAGGGCGTGGTGAGAGCTGAGCGGCTCCGTGCTTGGCGTTGGGCTCTATGGTGCTGGCTCTTTGCGGGCAGCACCCTCGGCCCCACTGCTCTGCTGGCCCCTGCAGCACTCTTTGCTTTTTGAGGAGGGGTCTCCAGAGGTGCAGCCCTCCCCAGGGCTGGCCGGAGGCCCCTCCTTTCCACTGGGCAAGGTGTCTCTGGGGAAGGGAAGGCACCTCAGCAGGGTCATTGGCTGGGAAAGGGCACAGGGGGAATTTGGTACCCAGGTGTTTGCCATCACCTACCTTGGAGCTGCTTTGCTGTCATCACAGATCCTGAGCAGCATCTGGGCCGGTTCCTCCTTGGGGTCCTGGGGCTCCTGCAGCCTGTGGTGAAAGGGTTGTGAGCCATGGCCAGAACTCTGGCCCAAACAGACCCCCCCCACGGCCCTCACCTGGGCTCCAGCCGCTCCTTCACCTTGGCGATGGAGCGGACATAGGGTGCGATCTGCTTGGTGATGGTGGTGAGACAGCTGTTCTCCTGCCGCAGCTGCAGCAGGTCGTGGAGCTGGGCTGGGGGGTGAGAGGAGTGGGCTGTGGCCACAGCTGCCCCCCAGGAGTGGGTATGGGGGTTTCAGGGCTGGGGGAATGGAGTCTCCTACCTTCATAGATCTCCTGCTCGTTGGCCACACGCTGGTATGTCTCCTCCCAGACCTGGAGGGACAAGAGGGAGCTGGGCAGTGCGCTGTGGCACGGGGGCCCTGCCACACCAGGACACGCTGACTGTACCTCCTCGAAGACGCTGCGCATCATCTCCACGGCCGAGTAGTGCGCCGCGATCTGCACGTCCATCTGCAGGGACTTCTGCAGGATCTCGCTCATGATCTCCGTCTTGATGAGCGAGTGGTGCTTGGTGAGGTCACGGTGCAGCTCCTGCACCTGGTCCTTCAGGCCCTGGATCTCTGTTTGCAGCATCTGCAGGGGCCGGGGGCAGCCCCTGTGAGCGGCTCCCTCCTCCTGTCCCACCCTGTGCCCCCGGAGCCCCGCTCCTACCCGATAGGTGTTCTCGTAGTTGCGGCAGTGCTCGGCAAAGGGGGTCTCGCGCCCCTCGGCCAGCAGGACCTTGGTGCTGATGTACCGGTGCATCGTTGGCTTCCGCACCATGGGCCCCGTGGACATCTTATCGCCGGCGGGGGGGCAGCTGGGCACCATCAGGGTCTTGGAGCATTGGCCACCAGGGAGCCTAAGCCAAGAGGGTGACAGTGGCACGGCTGCGGGCGAGCAGAGCGAGGTGCCAGGGGCCAGGCCACCAGCTCAGCCTCGCCCCAGGGGGCTGGGGATATGCCAGCTCCCTGTGTTCCTTCCCTCAACTGAGCACTGAGGTGCCTTACAACACTCCAAAAATCACGTTTCTGGGGCTGCTCCTCTGCTGCCTGCAGCTTCAGGACCAGCTATGGAAGGGGCAGGAGCTGAGCTAGGCATACTCTGGTTTCCAGAGGGAAGGGTGGATGCCAGCATCTCCTGGCCCCTTGGTGAGTGCTGCTGCCCCCACATCTCCCCCTCCCTGCTCTGCCCCCACCCTGGCTCCACTGCCCACCACCTGCCGTCATCCTACCGTGCTGCACTGTGCTCCCCCTGCCCACGCCAGGGCTGGCAGCTCCCAGCAGCTCAGCCACTGCGCCGCAGGCGAGGGTCGGTCCCCATGGGCCGGCAGCGCCCGTTTGTCCTCTCTGGCTGGGAGCGCCTGGCAGGGCCAGTGCTGCTGTGACATCAACGGGCCTAAATATATCCCGGGTGAGGAGCGGCCGGGAACTTCCATGAAATTCTGATAAAAATAGTGGTGGGCAAAGAGGCTGTGGCACTGTGGGTGTGCGGGCAAGCAGGAGCTGGCCCCAGCAGCGGGGGGAGAGCCCTCTGGGGATGGTGGGAGGGGGCCGAGCAGCGGGGTGCAGCTCACCCAGGCACCCTGCTGCCAGCCCCGCTTCCCAGAAGTGTCACTTTAAGCCCCCGTGCCTGTTGTTCATCAGCACAGCTGTGCTCTGTGCTGTCCCTGTGCTGCTGCCGAGGTGACAGGCTCAAGGGCAGCAAGCTTGGCATGGTGGGATGCAGAGGGGGGCACAGTTGCATGGGTGGCACTGTGCACCCCAGCCCCAGCTGCCCTCCCAGCATCTCACATGTTGGTTCCAGCCATGCTGGGACCGATGCCGGCAGCGCTGCCCACCACGGAGCGGCGGGGGCTGAGCATTAGCAGGGGCTCCAGGCAGCGGGCGAACTCGGCCCGGTACTCGGTGTTGATCTGGGGGTGAGACAGGGTGAGTGTGGCTGGGCTGGGGCAGTGCTAGCGGTGGGGGCTGCGGGCTGGGGGGCTCAGCCTGGGGTGGGCGGTGGGGTCTACCTTGCTGGTCTGGGCTGGTCGCAGGCGGTGCGGCAGCTTGACGATCCTCTGCAGCCTCTCCATGAGTTGCTGAAAGGTAGCATGGGGGTGTAGTGAGGGGTGCCCGGGACCCCGCCCAGGCCTGCCGGACACCCCACAGGGGGATGGTCCAGCTGCCCCAAGGCACTGGCACCACTCACATATCCCAGGTCCAGGAACTCTGCTTTGTTGGCGGAGCTTAGGAAGGCTGAGCAGGTCACCAGATGGACCTGCGTGCAGGGGGGTGTCACACTGGTGGCTGGGTGGCCGTGGCAGCCCAGCCCCTGCTCAGGGCCCTACCTGCAGGGTGGGCAGCAGGGAGGCAAGGTGGGCAAGCTGCTCCTTGAACGCCTTTTCCTTCTCCTCGTGCTGGCTGTGGCAGAGCAAGGCAAGGCACAGCCCTTCTGGGGCTCAGGGGAGCACTCTGGCCCCAGGGCACCTCAACATGTTAAAGGAAGAGGGAACACCCTGGGGAGCGGGCTCAGCCTGTGGCCCCTCACCTCTGCACAGCTTTCAGGAGTGTCTTCTTTCTCTCAGAGAGCTGCTCCTGCAGACAGTACGGCCACCCCGTGTCCCATGGCCACCCCGGTCCCCCCTGCCACCCCAGCTCTGCCGTGCACACAGGGTGTGATGCCGGGGTGTGCATCCCGCACCTGCATGCGGCCGAAGAGGGAGTTGATGGCTGCCTCCTCCTCGCTGGCGCTGTTCCGCACCTCCTCGATCATGGCCTTGAGCAGCACGATGGCCTCACGCGTGGAGGTCTGCAGCTCCTTGACGGCCTGCCCGGGGCAGCGGGGCGGCTGTGGCACTGCGGGCAGCGCCGTTCCCCGAGCCCCCCGGCCCCTCAGCCCTGCCCACCATCACGGCCTGGTCCAGCCTCTGGCAGCCCTGCATGTAGGCCGTCTCGATGTCGATGCAGTGTGCCCGGCTCTCCCTGTGGGCAGGGGCGTCAGGGCGCGGCGCGGGGCGTGGGGCGGGCGCGGGGCCGCCGCTGCTCACCCCTGCATGTCCCTGAAGCAGTTGATGCACAGCATGGACTTCTTCTCGGTGGAGAACATGATGTAGGGCTCCTCATGCAGTGCTGCAAGGGACGAGAACGTCGGGCAGGGCGGCCGAGCGTGGCACGGCCCCGCGCGGTGTGGCATGGCAGGTACAGCACTCACGGCACTTCTTGTGGATGTCCTTGGTGCGCTTGGAGAGGGAGACGATCTCGTGGCGGGCAAACATCTTGGCACGGTGGGTCTCCTCGCGGCACGGGGCACAGAGGGGCTGCCCGCAGGTGTTGCAGAAGTACATGGTGTCCAGCTCCTGTGTGGGCGGGGGGGGACTGGTGGCAGGCATGGCCCTGGCAGGGGTCCCCTGCCTGCCCTGCCCACCGCGCTGCCCTCACCGCCTTGGCACAGCGCCGGTCGCAGTTGGCACAGTGCACGTCCTCCTCGCCATCAGCCGAGCTGTCCACCAGGAACTGCAAGAGCCGGTCTACAGGGGGCAGCCCTGTGCCCCCCCTCACCACCGAGGGGTGCCTGGGGCGGTGGGATGGGGATGAGGACGGGTGGGAATGGAGTTGCCTGCCTGGGGCAGGTGAGGGCAGCTTTGGGGACAGTGGGTGCAGTGCCCTCTGAGGCTGCTGGCCGTGTGCCCTGCCCTGGTCCCTGTGTCCCCCCGGGAGGGTCTGTCCCTCACCCGCAGAGCGGGCAGCGCAGGCGGCCGTCGCTGGCGCGGCCCCGCAGGCAGCTGGCGCAGAAGTTGTGGTAGCAGTCGAGCAGGCAGGGGTGCTGGTAGGGCTCGTGGCAGAGCAGGCAGACCAGTGGGTGGCAGTTGGCCTTCTCCAGCTCCGAGCAGCTCCCCAGTGGGGAGAAGATGCCACCAGCCATCTGTGGGGGAGAGAACAGCCCCCCCTCCCCATTTCACCCCCTGTGCTGGCAGCCCCACATGGCCCGACTCCCTGTGAGCACCGTTGGAAGGATGGATCCTGCCCCGGGGCCCATGAGCTGCTGTCTATTTTTAGGTTATGAGCTGCCTGGCACGAGGCTGCCCCAATGCACCCCTTGTCCCAGCACTATGGACTGGGGGCAGCAGGGCTGAGTGGGGTGGCCCCTGCAGCAGCGTGTCCCCCAGGTGGGCACCCCCACAGCTGAAGCATCCCCCAGCATGGGGTGTTCCAGTCCCCTGGGATGGGGTGTTCCCTGCAAAGGAGCATCCCCTGCAGAACAATGTCCCCCAGAACAGGGGTGCAGGATGCCCTAGGACGGGATGTCCCCCAGGAGGGAGCATCCACCATGATGGAATGTCCCCTGCCCTGGGATGTCCCCTGCAATGGCAGCCTGGCAGCCACCTGCCCCACTTGCTGGGCATCCCCCCGTCCCCAGGGGACACCAGGGCCGAGTGAAGGCTTTACCTCTCCTGAGCTGTAAGCCAGGGGATCGGCCGTGCCGAGCCGAGCTGTGCCGTGCCGCTGCTCCCCGTGTGCCGGCGGGAATGAGGGCGATGCCGAGGCAGCCGGGCTGCCCCCGTGACGCGGGGCCCCTGGCACTGCCGGGTGGCTGCCGCGCCACGGCCCAAAAATAGCCCCGCGCGCCTGAGCGCGCCCAGCAGCAGGGACAGCCCTGCGGCTGTGGGGACGGGGGACCGGGGGCTGGGGGGACGTGGGACCAGGGGCTGGGGGGACATGGGCATCCGCGTGGCCTGGCGATGGCCCCGGGGGTGAGGGACGCCCCGCGGGCTGTCGCGGGGCTGCAGAGACATGTGCACGACACCTTGGGGTGCGGGGGGCGGTGACAGCCCGTGCGCAGCACGGCGCCCTGGGGTGCGGGGTCACCCCGGCCCCCCACCCCTCTGCACCGACCCCTCGTTGCCCCCCCCTCCAGCCGCTGCCGGCCCCGCCCCCCCAGGCCCCGCCCCCCCCAGGCCCCGCCCCCGGCCCTGCCCCCGCCCCCCCCCGAGGCCCCGCCCCCAGCACGCGGTGCCCGCGCCGCCGGGCAGGCAGCACTACGCGCTGGCGGAGCGGGCCGCGACGGGCGAGGCCGGAAGCGATCGATGCTCTCGGCGCTCGGCTGGTGCAGCCCGGCGGGGCGGGCCCGGGGCTGCGGCGGGCGGCGCGTGCGCACCGGCAGCCCGAGGGCGCTTCCGCGCAGGCGCGCGCCGCGGCCCTCCCTTTTTGCCGCTCCGCTGCAGCCGCCATGGCGCCCGTGGTGAGTCTCCGCGGGAGCGGGCTCTGCTCCCTCCGTGCGGCGCCTGCCGGGCTCCCGCCTCCCCGCCTCCCCGGGGCCGCCTGCTGGGCTCCGTTCTCCTGCGGTGCGGCCCGGCCCAGGCCTGCGTGTGGGCCTGGGCATGAGGCGTGGGCCGGGCCGGAGCCGCTTTCAGGCCCAGCTCGCCAAGCGCTCGGGGCGCGGGGGCCCCTTCCCTTTCCCCGCTGCTCCGGACCCGTTTCCTGCCCCGCGTCCCTTCCCCCTTCCCGCCAGCCCGGAGCCCGGGGCGGCCCGGCCCCCCTTCCCACCAGCCCAGGGCTCAGTCTGGCCCACTCCCTTCTCGCCGCGGCCCGAATCCTGATCCAAGCCCCTTTCCTCTTTCCCCCAGCCCAGGGCTCGGCCCAGCCCTTCCTTTCCCCCAGCCCGGAGCTCAGTCTGGCCCACTCCCCGCTGCCCCTGGCTCGAATCCTGGCCCCAGCCCCTTCTCTTTCCCTCCACCCTGGGGTCCAGTCCCGTTTCCTTCCTGCCAGTCTGCAGCTCGGCCCGCCCCGTCCCTCCTTCCTGCAGCCCCCAGCCCGTTGTCTGTACCCGCTCCCTCAGGGCTCTCTCTCCCCCCCCACTGCAGAAGAAGCCTGCGGTGAAAGGTGGCAAAAAAAAGAAGCAGGTGTTGAAGTTCACGCTGGACTGCACCCACCCGGTGGAGGATGGCATCATGGACGCCGCCAACTTTGTGAGTGCGGCTCCTCCTGCCACCCCGGGGGTGTCTGGGGTTTCTGGGGGGCTGCTGGTCCCGCAGCACCGCCCGGCAGCCCCCCGCTCTGCTGCCCCTCACCAGGGCCCAGTGTGAACGGCTGTGGTGCTGGGAAACACCCTGCAGACAGAGGGAGCCTGTGTTGTGCTGAGGTGACCACATGCATGTTGTTTTTAAATACTGTAGTTAAACACAAGTGGTCTCCCCACCTGCCAAGCAGTGTTACTGTTCACCCCTCCGGGATGAGCTCGTGCTGTGGGCAGCAGCGAGGGCGGAGCACAGAGTGCCTGGTGAGCCTGCTTTCTGTGCTCCAGAACGGGTCAGAAGCACAGGGCTGTGGCTGAGGGGTCCTCTGAAGATCCTGGCCTAGCTCTCACTCCTGTGCCTGTCCTCTCGGGAGGCAGGAAATATGTTCCTGTGTCGCTCATCTGGTGCTTTTGGGCTTGAGAACCTCACACCTGGGTCTGAGCTGGTGGGGTTATTTGTGGAAGGTGCTGGCAGGCTCAGAGCCTCGCAGCCAGCAGGGAGGCAGCATTCCTCGGCTTCCCCTGGGTGTAACGGCGCTTCTCTCTCTCCTCCAGCTCTAACAAAAAGCTGACATGCTGGGCACTGGGGAAGCCTTGTCTGGCGGGAGCTGGCGGCCCTGGCTGAGCCTCGGCGTTCCTCCTCTCTTGCAGGAGCAGTTCCTGCAGGAAAGGATCAAGGTGAATGGCAAAGCGGGAAACCTGGGCGGAGGCGTGGTGACCATTGAGAGGAGCAAGAGCAAGATCACAGTCACGTCAGAGGTCCCGTTCTCCAAGAGGTGGGTGATGGGGCAGCACCAGCCACGGTCGGGATTGCTGCCGGTGCCCCGAGCCATGTCCGGTCACTGCTGGCAGCAGTGGGGGTCACTGGCGTGCTGGGGGGAGCCAGGCTGGCAGGAGGGCCTGGTGGTGAGGAGAGGTCTGGGTGCAGGACTGGTGCTGAGACCCTGGGTTAAAAGCAGTGTGAGGCTGGATGTGGTGACTGCTGGTTTCCAAATGATTGTTGAGAGAGAAGCGTGGTTGATATTCCTGTTGGGAATATTTTTGGACAGCCAGGGAGAATGTGCGGCAGTAAAGGTGCTGAGTGTGGGGGTTGGTCCACAGCCAGGTTCTTGCATCTCCTGTCTGGTTGGGCTCCTGCTTCTTGGGGCTTTGCCTGGGTCGATAAATGTGGTTTTGGACATGGCAGAGAGGGCACGGTGAGGCCAGGGGATCTGCAGTGCCAGGAAGAGAAGAGCTGTGGGTGGTGGGGGGCAGTGCTCCCTGTGCAGCTCCTCCACGTCACTGTGCCTGGCATGTCCCAGCAGCAGTGGTTGGTGGTGCGTGGTTGGACCCCCAGAGGTCCTGGCCCCATGTCTGTGGGATGCTGCTTGTGAGTCCCCTGGCAGTGGTGGTTTCTGGCAGCTTTGCTGTGCCTGGTGAGATGCTTTGCTCCCGTGGAGGTGGGAGCACCAGGGATGGGGATTTGGGTTTGCCTGAGCTCTGTGGGGGGTGATGGAGGGTGCAGCCGTGCTCTCAGCCCTGCTCCCCCCGCAGGTACCTGAAGTACCTGACCAAGAAGTACCTGAAGAAGAACAACCTGCGGGACTGGCTGCGCGTGGTGGCCAACAGCAAGGAGAGCTACGAGCTGCGCTACTTCCAGATCAACCAGGACGAGGAGGAGGAGGAGGAGGAGGATTGAGCCGTGGGGCCGCCATTTTGTACAGTTTTGCTTTTCTGGAATAAACGGCGGGGAGAGTTGTTGATACCCCGCGCTTGGCTGCGGCAAATTCGGGGGATTCGGGGCTTTTGGGAGGTTATTTGGGGTGATGCGGGAAGCGCCTCGCGGAGGGGCGGGGCCAGAGCCCGGGAGGGGCGGGGCTCAGGGCGCAGGGGGTGTGGCCAGGCGCTTAGAGGGGCGTGGTTTACCCTTAAAGGGGCGGGGCCTGTGCCCTGGAGCGCCGCGGGTGGGCGGGGCCCGGCGGCCGCCATCTTGGCGCGGAGCGGGCGCTCCCGCCGCTCGGCAGCGCGGGGCGGGCAGCTCGCTGCTGCCGCCCGGTATGCGGGGCCCGGCGGCCGGCCGGGAGCTGCTGGGCGAGGCGGAGAACGAGGAGGACGTTTCTGGTAGGTGGGGGTCGGGCACTGGCGGCGGGGGCTGCTCTGAAGCGCGGCCCCGTCCGGGCTCCGCCTGGCGCTGCCCGCCCGGCTCGACCCCGTTGTCCCGGCGTCTCACGGACGGGCGGCGATGCCGCGGCAGCCGGCGGGGTGTGTCCGGGCGCGGCGGCCGAGACGAGCTGCTCTCGGGGCTCGTCACCGGGCGGGCTCCTCTGTCCTGCGCAGCCGCCTCGGGGCGGCCCCGGGAACCGAATCCCAGCCCTGCAACCCCGGCCCGTCCCCGGTTCCAGCCCCTCCCTTCCCGCGCCCCGGGGGCCCAGTTTCCCCCCCAGACATAGCGGGGACAGCTCCAGCGTGGCCTGGGGGCTGCTCCGGACCCTCTCCCCTGCAGCTCCCGGCACCGCCCGGTTCCCGCCATCTCCGGGTCCGGTGGAGCCCGGGGCACCTGCCTTGGCGCGGCTCGGGGTCAAACGAGCGATGTCCCAGCGGCTCTGGGGTGTTACTGCTGTATAAGCTCAGAAGCTAGGAATAAAAACACTGATACAGGTTCTAAAGAAATGCAGGGAGTGTATGGGATGCCGGGACTGTCGGGGTCTGGAGCAGGCGGTGGTGACAGGAGGTGAGAGCCTGTGGTGGGTGGGGTCGGTGCTTCTGCCCGGTCTGGGGTCCCTGACCTGGCAGGTGCAGCCCGGCCGGGTCCCCGTGGTGCTCCCCGCGTGTGGAGCGGTGGCACAGCAGCCTCCTGTGAGCCGTGGCACCTGCCCGATGCTCCCCAATTCCCTGCGGGCGTGGGTCAGGGAGTGCGGGAGTGGCCCCGTGTCCCTCTCTCCCGGGGGCAAAGCTTCGGCTGCCGGCGCCGCGAGGGTTGTGTGTGAGTGGCAGCAGGAGCGAGGAGAGGCAAGAGCCTGCCAGGGCCCTTCGAGGGCAGTGGAGGGGCAGGTGCTGGTGCGAGGGTCTCCAGGAGAGGCCACAGAGCCCCATGTCCTGCAGCCTGGTGCTGCTGCTCGGGTGTGCTCCTCCAGGAGGCTGAAGGTAAGCCTGGTGTCCTGTGTGCCTGTGCAGCCCCTCGGCCTGACCCTGAGCTGGCCCTTTTGTCCCCAGAAGAGGATGATGGGGTGCTGGAATGCCTGGAGGAGTTTTTTGCAGAAGAGCAAGTGGTCGTGCAGAAAAAAAAGAAATCCAAGAAGCTGAAAGATGGCAAGGCTGCGAAAGTCAAAAGGAGGAAGAAGGAGGTGAGGCTGCAGGCTCCTTCAGGCACCTCTGGGGTGTCTGTGGGTGAAAAGAGGGGTTGTTACTGGGGTGTTCCCTCACTGAGCGAGTGCTCTCCTGGCCCTGGGAGGTCACAGAGCCAGGGCAAGAGCAGTTCTTGTCCAGCCTGGAGGCTCTGGGGTGGGAATCTGCCCTATGGAGGTCTCTGGAGCATGGCTGGGGGATTATGCAGCTGCCCGGCCCCTGGGAGGGGTTCAGCTGGGGTGTGTGTGTTGGTGTGTGATGGCACCATCCGTCCCTGTGCCTTTCTGGGGAGAAAAGAACAGGCTGAACAGCGAGTGCATGTTTTTTTTTATTAATGCCTTGTGTGGGCAGTGTTAACCAGCCTCTCTTCCGCCTGTGGGAGACTGTTCCCTTGTCTGTTGGCGCCAGGGAGAAACTGGTGCTGTTGCTGTTGGTGGGCACCAAGCAGCACCCAGGCTGCCTCTGGGGCGAGGAGAGAAAAAAAGGTGTGGGGGGCTTGAATAGCACTTCCTTTTCCAAAACTCCTCCTGCAGGGTTTTGAAAGTGGACTCACCCCTGGCGAGAGGAAAGGTGGGAGTGAGGTGGAAGGTGGTGATGTGGGGCCACGACTGAGTGACACCTGGCAGTCCCCGTGGTTTTATCACAGACATGGGGCCCGAGTGCTGCTGTGCTTGGGCGGGAATTGCCCGCGCCCGCCGCAGCGGAGCCGGGGGGGGGGATCTGTGCGGGAACTGACTCTGGAAAAATCTGCGTAAAATCACCAGGCTGCGGTCTGAGCCTCAGCGTAGGGAGATGAGGGTCCTTGTCAGGGAAGGGAGCGGAGAGGGGGAATTTCAACCTGTACTGCAGCAGTTACCATGGCAACCAATGATTCCGTGCCAAATTACAACTGTTTATAACCCTGCCGAAGGAAAGGCTGGGCTTGTGCTGAGCCGAGAGGGACCAGCGCTCCGTAATGGCCGCTGAGCCGGAGCACGGCCCGGCAGCCGCGGGGCCGGGGCGGTGCGAGCAGCTCCGGGCCGGGGGGGCAGCGGGGGGGGGGCACCGGGAGGAGCACCGGGAGGGCACCGGGAGGGCAGCGGGGCGGGGGGCCCGGGGTGGCCGGCGGGCGGCGGGTCCCGGCGCTGTCCGCGGTGCTGAGGGGGCAGAACGGGACTGAAGGCTGGAGCAGCCCCTGGTGCCCCTCGGACCTTCCCGGCCCTGCAGCCCTTGGACCCGCAGGGCCCCGGCAGCAGCTCCGGGGGAGCCGCGCTTGGTTCGGGGCCGCTCTCCCGGTTCTGTGTCTGCTCCGCTGGTCGGTACCTGAGGCTGCGGCGCCCGGGACCGCGGGAGGGCAGAGCAGGAGCCGCCTGCGCTCTGGCTGGTGGCAGCAGCTGCCGGGTGCTGGCGGGAGGGTTTGCTGGAGAAGGGGCAGGCCCTGCTCATTCTCCACTGTCGGTTTCTGTGTTAGGGAAGCAATGATGAAATGTCAGACAACGACGAGGAGATCGAGGAGAAATCAGAGAGTGAAGGGAGTGACTATTCCCCCAACAAAAAGAAGAAGAAAAAACTGAAGGACAAGAAAGAGAAAAAGCCAAAGCGAAAGAAGAAGGATGAGGAAGAGGATGACAATGAGGATGGGGGTTTAAAGGTACCAAAGATTCCTTTACCCCCAGCTGGTGCCATGTTCATTTGTTTTTTGGAAGTGTGTGAAGCAGTAGTTTATGAAGCTCTTGTGCAAGTTCTGCTTTTTAAATTGCAGAAACAAATCCCTGTGTGTTGCTGGCTAGGGAGAGTGTTTGATACAGAGCACAGCAGAGACCCAGCCTTGTCCTGATCATCTGTGGAGCTGCAGTCAGTTTTGTTAATGATAAAACTCTGTAAATCTCTCTGTAAATCTACAGGAGCCCAAGAGCTCAGCCCAGCTGATGGAGGAGTGGGGCCTCGATGATGTAGATTACATTTTCTCAGAAGAAGATTATCACACTCTGACTAATTACAAGGCTTTCAGCCAGTTCCTCAGGTAGGTCTGGATGGGGCCTTGGGCAGTGGTTGAGGTTTGGGACTTGATTAGTGAAATGGATAAAGTTGTGAAGTAAATTCTGCATCATGAGTTTATTGTTGCTTCTCCCTGCCTGACTCAGACCTTCAGACTCCCATCTTAATTGCAGGATTATCTGGAAAACAGCTGCAGCATTTCTCTCTCCTTTTCCTGTCTCCAATACCCCATTTTTGCATGTGTTTATTTGAAAAGTTTCATGAGAAAAATTGATTAACAATAATGAATTTTCGCTTGTCCTGCGAGCTATTCAAAACACAGTGGGTATGTCAGGGAAAGGGGCTTCTGGGGAAGTTGAGGCACCCCCTTTTTTGGGTGTATTTAAGAAAGCTCTGGATGCTGCTGCCTGTCCCGTGGCACTGCAGCTCTGAGGCTGGTTTGGGCACCCTGGGTGCATGTCTTGGGCTGCAGAGCCAGCACACGGCGGGCTGGAGCAGCAGAGTGTTCTTGTTAGCGCCCGGGCTTCCCTCTCCCCTGCCCTGCAGGCCTCTGATCGCCAAGAAGAACCCCAAGATCCCCATGTCCAAGATGATGACCGTGCTGGGTGCCAAGTGGCGAGAGTTCAGCGCCAACAACCCGTTCAAGGGCAGCTCGGCGGCAGCGGCGGCAGCGGCTGTTGCTGCAGCTGTGGAGACGGTGACGGTGTCCCCGCCGCTCGCCGCCAGCCCCCAGCCCCCCGCCCTGCCCCCTGCCGTCAGGAAGGCAAAGACCAAGGAGGGGAAGGGTAGGTGCTGGCCCCGGGGGGCTGAGCGGAGGGGCTGCTCCTGCTCTGGGGTCCAGGCTGGTGAGGGTCTGCAGGGCAGTGGGTCTGGTCTGGCCAGATGAACCCGCGGTGAGCTGAGCGCTGTTCTCTGAGGGGGGAAGGAGGTCAGCGATGGGAGATGCTGGCGCTGAGGCTGCAAGTCTTTCTCAGAATAAAGGGTTCGTTCCCCTGGCAGTTGGGTGGAAGGGGCTGTCTTCAAGGCCCACTTGTGAGGAGCAAGCCAGCTGTACAAACCTGCAGCAGCTCTGGGGGGCAGCTCTTTGTAGGGTACCAAACAATCTTTGCTTCTCCAGGTCCAGGTGTGCGGAAGAAAATCAAGGGCTCCAAAGATGGGAAGAAAAAGGGGAAGGGGAAGAAGATGGCAGGCTTGAAATTCCGGTTTGGAGGAATCTCCAGCAAAAGGAAAAAGGGCTCCTCTGTGAGTATGTGCTGTGTTCTGTGGTGACCTTGGGTGTGGGTGGGGAATGCTGGGACAGCCCTCCCCTGGCAACCTCCCTGGTGCAGGGGGATCACAGTCATGTTTGTGCCCTCCTGCAAGGTGGTTGTCTCCAATCAGCACTGATCTCCCTTTGATGGAGAGCTGTGTCCAGGCTCAGGTTTGTAAAGATGTGTCTGGGCACAGCTTCTGCTGAAGTCACATAGCCATGGTTCCTTCCAGCAGTGAGGTTGTAACGCCACCGTTTCACATGGCATTGGCCAAGGTATTCCTCAGGGCTCGCGCTGCAGCTGAGCCCCATGTCAGAGAGAATGACTGAGTGCTGTAATTCTGTTGGCATAGCTGGCTGCGGGTGTCTGCCATCCCATAGCACAGCCCAGGGGGGCTGGAGCTTCCCTGCTTGTGTGCTGTGCTCTTGTCAGCACACGGGTATTGGGCATGTTTTAAAGAACAGCAGAGCATCTTAAGGATCAATCTCCTAAATAAGTATTGAATGGGTGGGGGACTCTTGTCAGTTTTGATAATATCGATCAAAATCCCATTAGTTCACCCTTATTGCACCTCACTGTCTCTCTAGTTCACAAAACTCAACCTGTGTGTGAGTTCCTGGGTGTGGCAGAAGCTGAAGCAGAGGGGCTGTGTGAGGCAGCTGCTCACTACTGTGCTTTTTCAGTGGCACATCACAGAAAATTCCAGGTGCCCCCTAGATCTGTGCATTTCCCTTCCCATGAGTTCCAAAGAGCTTGGGCTTGCTCCTGCACCTGCAGCACCCAAGTAAGAGTGTGCAAATTGGGGGTTTGTGAGTGTAAGTCTCAGAATAAGCCGTCAGATGTGCTGTGAGATTTGGATGCTGTGGGACGCGGAGCCTGTTTAACTCCTTCCACATTTTGAGGAGGGTCAAGCAGGAATGACTGTGTGTGTGCAAGCAAACGGGCATTGGGAGAGGGAGCAAAGTTCTGCCCAGGAGTGGAGAAGAGGCCCTGACAGCCCGGGAGTGGGAGCAGGGTTTGTTACACCCTGGATAATGTTGCAGCAGCAGGGGTTGCTGCTGGCTGATGCCTGCAGGGTGCTGAGCCTGTCCCGGTGTGCCCAGCCAGCTGCACAGCCTGGTACCTCAGTGCTGCCTGGGAAGTCCAGCACCTGCCTCTGGTCAGGGACTTGGCATCTTGATTTGCCTGTTTGACACGTGTGTGGAGGTTTGCTTGGTGGGTACAGGTCAGCAGTGCTGGGAACAGGATGGGCTGTCCCTGTGCTGACAGTGCTGGGTCATGGCCCTTGGGCTGTGGTCTGAGCCCAGACCTGTGCTGGTAGGTTGGGGGTCCCGAGGAGGTAGTTTTCCTGTGGCACACTCTGTGAGCCCCGTCTGGCATTGCCAGGATCCTGCTGGCTCTGCCACCAGCCCTGCCAGTCTGTCCACGTGGAGGGGAGTGTGTCCCAAGGAGCCCAGCGCTGCTCTGTGTTCACACCTGGATTCACATGGGTCTCTGGGGATCTGTTGGCTTCTCCAGGAGCTGTCGCTGGGATGTTGGTGCCTGGACTGTGTGTGCTTTGGTTTTCCCTTCCACAGAGTGAAGAGGAGGAACGGGAGGAATCTGACATGGACAGTGCCAGCATCAACAGCTCCTCCGTGCGCTCCGAGAGCTCGGCTGGCCTGGGGAAGAGAGGGAAGAAGAGGAGAAAGAAAAAGAGGAGTAGGCCATCCTTTGTACTCTGTTCCTGGGGATTTCCCTCTTCAGCTGGGTGCTTTCCTGGCCTTGTCAGCTCGGGGCTGTGCCTGGGGCTGGCTTGTTGGGGGAGAATGTGCTTGTGCTTGTCTGTGTGTGGGGTGCGAGGTGCTGAGTCCCCCTCCTGCACCCTTGGCAGGATGTGGTGTGGGCAGTAGGCACCAAACTTCCAGAGGTTGTGAGGCTTCCAGGAAAGTGAGTGTCTGAGAAGCAGCCCCTGGAGAGATGTGGATTGTGGCAGGTTCCCAGCAGAGCAGGCCAGGGAGTGGGGAGAGCAGGGGCTGTGTCTGCGTGAGGTGGAGCAGCAGGTCTGTGGCAGCCACGCCAGAGGAAGGAGGTGCAGCTGTGGGGCTGTGTTTGTGTGCATGTCCCTGAATCCCTCCCATCCGGATGGATTCAGTGGGATGGGACCTCTGTCCCTGCCAAAAGCAGCCCCCCCACGTCGAGCTGCCCCAGCTGGGCCCAGTGCTGCCCTGGCTGCCTTCCCACCTTGTGTCCATGTTTGGGATGAGATGCTTCAGGTCCAGGTGCAGCTTTTGGCTTCCCAGCTTTGTCAGTGGGTTTTTGGTTCCAAGCAGTGGAAGGACAGCTCTGGGCTGGGCTGTTAGGGTGTGGTGCTGGTCAGTGGGGCGGGGCTGCCCTGTAGCTCCATGTCTCCAGCTCGGTGCTCCTGGAGGAGCGGGAGGTTGGAGGTCTGTGTCAGGAGTTTGTGACAGAGCTGGGAATGCAGACAAGACATTCCAGCACTTGCAAGGCCTTGTCCCTCCCTCATCCTGTCCATGCTGAGGGGTGAGAGCTCCTGCATCTGCACTAGTGAGCACCCAGGAAGAGCAGAGTAGACCCAGGAGAGGAGTCCTCCTCCTCTTCCTCCTCCTTCTCCTCCTCCTCCTCGGCCGTGTCACCCTTGCATGGTGCGTTTGCAGTTGGTGGTGCTGGTACCTGGGGAGGTTTCTCTGACTGGCCTCCCTTGCAACCTCTCCAGGTTCTGGCATTCTCCATTGAGAGCCTGAAGGAACCAAAGGATGATACAGTGTGGAGAGAGAGAGACAGAGGTGAGATGATGCTGTGTGCAAAGATGAACTGCGGTGCTGAGGGACAGAGAGGCAGGGGGACGTAACAGGAGGGGTCCCAGGCGAAATGCTGTCCTTGTTTCCTTAGCTGTATCGTAGAGGATCGAGTGTCCTGTTGCTTCCCAGGAGAGCTGGTGGCTCTGCCCTCTGACTGTGCCCTGTCCCTTGCTTGCAGTCGAAGAAGGGGATGGCTATGAGACGGATCACCAGGACTACTGCGAGGTGTGCCAGCAGGGCGGGGAGATCATCCTCTGCGACACCTGCCCCCGCGCCTACCACCTCGTCTGCCTGGACCCTGAGCTGGAGAAGGCCCCCGAGGGCAAGTGGAGCTGCCCCCACTGTGTGAGTGGGGTTGGGGTCTGGGGGGATGAGCTGGGTGTGGCGGAGACCCTTGGCAGTACGCTGGGTGTGCCTCCCCAGGAGAAGGAGGGCATCCAGTGGGAGCCGAAGGAGGAGGAAGAGGAGGAGGAGGAAGGCGGTGAGGAGGAGGAGGAGGATGACCACATGGAGTTCTGTCGGGTCTGTAAAGATGGAGGGGAGCTGCTGTGCTGTGACACCTGCCCCTCCTCCTACCACCTGCACTGCCTCAACCCACCACTGCCTGAGATCCCAAACGGGGAATGGCTGTGCCCGCGCTGCACGGTGAGTGCGACCGGCCCACAGCCCTCCCTGGAGGAGCACTGCTGCTAGCGGCACTCACCTGAGGGCCCTGCAGGGCTCTGCTGCCTGTGCCATCATCCCGTGGGGATTTCTGCTTGCTGTCCTGCTGGATTTTGGGTGGGATGTCCAGCCCCATTTGCTGCATGGCCAGTGAGATGGGTGCAGGCAGGGGCTGGGACTGCTCAGGTCACCCCTTTTTACCCCGCTTGGCTCCCCGTGCCCAGGGGTGGAGCCAGAGCCCTGGCTGTGCTCTCCCTGCATGCCTGCATGGCTGCCGAGCCCCCTCCCGGCAGCCCCTGCCTGGGGGCCACCTCACTCCTGTGCTCTTGCCCCTTTGCCCCTCTGCCCAGTGTCCCCCCCTGAAGGGCAAAGTCCAGCGCATCCTGCACTGGGCCTGGAAGGAGCCGCCGGCTGCTGTGCTGCCTGCCCTGGGCACGGAGCTGCCGCTGCCCCCGCCGAAGGTGCTGGAGGGGATCCCAGAGCGCGAGTTCTTTGTGAAGTGGGCCGGCCTGTCCTACTGGCACTGCTCCTGGGTCAAGGAGCTGCAGGTGAGCCAGTGCAGGGTTGCCGTCGGTGTCGCGGTGCCCCTGCCCAGCCCGCGCTGAGCGCCGCTCCCTCCCGCCGCAGCTGGAGCTCTACCACACCGTGATGTTCCGCAACTACCAACGGAAGAACGACATGGATGAGCCACCCGCCTTTGACTATGGCTCTGGGGATGAAGACAGCCAGAGGGAGAAGAGGAAGAACAAAGATCCCCAGTACGCCAAGATGGAGGAGCGGTTCTACCGCTACGGCATCAAGCCCGAGTGGATGATGATCCATCGCATCCTGAACCACAGGTCAGGATTTCCCCCCAGCCACCTGATGGGCGTGGGGAAGAGAAAAGCGTGTGCCAGGGTGCCCAAGTCCTCAAACACTGGCACTGAACTGCTGCAAGCCAGGGCTGGGAAGTTCTTGCCATCCTTCTGCACATCCAAAATCTCAGGCAGGTAGAGTTTCAGCTGCTGGCTTGCCTTGACGTCTCCGTCCCCTTGGAGGTTTTCTCCCAAGTGGAAGCCAAGGCCAGGAGTCAACTGATGCCTTATTTTCACTTCTGCTACATTGTTTGTTAAAGATAGTCCTGGTAAATTTTCCCAAAGGGGGCTGCACAGAGTTGTTCCACTCTCCCAGACATTGTTTGGGTCCCTGTGACAGCCCAACCATTCCCTACATTTCTGCCACAACCTGGTGATGGGTCTTGTGTCCATTGACTCTGCCCTGAGGCTGCTCCCGTGTCCGTGCAGGCCACTTGTTCCCTTGGGAGCCAGGCAGCCCCTCTGTGCTCAGAGGTGAGGCACCAGCAGGGCTGTGCTAGTGCCACCCCCTGCCCTGGTGCTGGGGGGACGGTGCCCAGGAGAAGGGCTGGAGCAGGTGGCTCCCTTAGGACATCAGTGCTTCTCTGCTGTAGAAGGAGTTTCCTGCATATAAACCGTGCAGATGGTTTTTACATTGAGTGGCTAGAGATTCCTTTTTGTGCAATTTTTACATTGCAAGTGGCAACTTGAAATTTCAAGTGGCAACTGTGTACAGGCTGCTTGGCAGGAAGTAAATGAAGCTGCCTGGCTAATTTTCACACAAGCTTTACATGGTCTGCTAATAAGGCCAGGGGCTTCCCCTGCAGCTGTATCCATAGTGTGTTAATGCATTTTTCCTTGTAAGCAAGACTTAAAGGGTGGTGAGTACTGCAGGAGGGGAGTGCTGGTATTCATCCAATTGAGATAAAACAGGAGAACGAGGTTTAGTGGAGTGGAGGAGCCTTTACAGCTTCATGATTTAACACATTTCTGCTGGAAAGTGTCAATATGTTCTTCTGTCTCTGCTGGTTGTTGTGGGTTGTTGGTGACAGTGGAGGGTGGGAGCAGGTTCTGTCTCACTGCTCCCAGGGGTCCAAGTGCAGTTTCCCTGACGGGCTGTTCTTGCCCTGTGTTCCAGCTTTGATAAAAAGGGAGACATCCATTACCTGATCAAGTGGAAAGACCTGCCCTATGACCAGTGCACCTGGGAGATTGACGAGATAGACATCCCCTACTATGAAAACCTAAAACTCCTCTACTGGAACCACAGGTGATGGTTGTGGTCTCACTGCACTTCAGGGTGGCTCCATGTACTTCTGCATGTCTGTTTTGAGGGAAAAGCACCATGTTCTGATAAGACTGCAGTTCTTCACTGGTGGTAATTTTGTGTGGACTGTTGGGAGGGGAAGATGATCACTCCATGAGTGCCTGTGCTGAGCGCCTGTGCAGAGGAGCTGCCATGGGGAGAGGCAATGGAGTCTCTGAGGTGTTTCTGTCCCTGGGCATGGGGATGGGGACAGGAATGGCCACCTGCCCTGTCCTGACGTGCCCTGGCTGTTGCAGGGAGCTGATGCTGGGGGAAGACACACGCCCTCTGAAAAAGCTGAACAAGAAAGGGAAAAAGCTGAAGGAGGAGAAGCTGGAAAAGCCTCCGGAGACCCCTCTGGTGGATGTGAGTAGGAGTGGGGGGAGCAGCATGGAGGTGTGCAGACCTGGAGAGAGAGAGAGGGAGGTCTTGCCCCCCCCCCCCGTGGTGTTTTTCTCCTTCAGTTCCTTCCTGGTTTGTTTTATTTTTTATTCAATGCTCTGGGTGGCTTTGCTGGGAGGAGTCTGGGGGGTTGGCTGTGTGGGGATCTTGTCTGCATCTCTCTGGGGGAGCGGTTGGGTGTCCAAGTCTTCAGAGACGTGCCTGGCTGTGGAGAAAGGAGAGTTGGTTCTCATTGCTTTGCCTCCTGCTCTGTCTCTTCAGCCTACGGTGAAGTTTGACAAGCAGCCGTGGTACATCGACGCCACGGGGGGCACGCTGCACCCCTACCAGCTGGAAGGGCTGAACTGGCTGAGATTTTCCTGGGCTCAAGGGACAGATACGATCCTGGCTGACGAGATGGGGCTGGGCAAGACTGTGCAGACTATTGTGTTCTTGTATTCCCTGTACAAGGAGGTGAGTGGGGTGTCCAGCTGGCCCCGAGGTGGTCAAGAGCTGCCTGGTATGGAGGAACAGTTTGGAATTTTTCTCCCTGGCAGGGCCACTCAAAAGGGCCGTATCTGGTCAGTGCTCCTCTCTCCACCATCATCAATTGGGAGCGTGAGTTTGAGATGTGGGCACCCGACTTCTATGTCGTGACCTACACAGGGGACAAAGAGAGCCGGTCGGTCATCCGGGAAAATGAGTTTTCTTTTGAAGATAACGCCATCCGGAGTGGAAAGAAGGTTTTCCGGATGAAGGTGGGAGCAGGGGTTGTGCCCTGCCCAGTATTTACCCAGTGAGAAGGGGAGAGAGCAGAAGTTGACCTGGAGAGGGAGGTGGGTGAGGTCCCTGGTCAGGAGGTTTTCCAAAGAGAGAGGTTGGCACTGTTGACAAGAGCAGGAGAGTTGTGATAAGATTGAAAGATTCCTGCCAGACCCTTTTCTGTTTTTGTAGTTCCTGCTTGGCTCTAATGTTCAGAGGGATTTATGACTCCTTCCCCAGCCCTGTGTTCTGGGCACTGTGGTGCAGGCAGCTCCCTTGTTTCTCCTTGGGTTACATCAGCAGCAGCAAAGCTGGAGATCATTCCCTGTGCACTTATCCAGGCTTTTCTGTCCCTCTGCTCCTCCAGAAGGAGGCCCAGATCAAGTTCCATGTGCTGCTCACCTCCTACGAGCTGATCACGATTGACCAGGCAGTTCTGGGCTCCATCGAGTGGGCCTGCCTGGTGGTGGATGAAGCACACAGGCTGAAGAACAACCAGTCCAAAGTAGGTGGCAAGTGTTGGTGAGGGATTTTGGTGTGGCTGGTGCCACAGATATGAGACCCCAGCAATGGGAGTCTGCTGCTCTTTGCTTTCCTCCCTGAGAACTGGAGGTTGTCCTTACCTCACCCAGGCTCTGCCTGGACCCGTGTTTTGGTGGATTTGCTGTGTTTAATGTCCTCTGGCATTAAAAATCCTTCATTAGTGGGAGAGGCAGCAGCCTGGCCCTGCTCTGCCAGGGGGGCAGGTCCCTGCGCAGCCTGCGAGGCCCCACAACTGACCAGCTCCTCGAGCTCTTTTCACTTGCCCTCTTTTGTTTTTCCAGTTCTTTAGAGTATTGAACAGCTACAAGATCGATTACAAGCTGCTGCTCACTGGGACTCCTCTCCAGAACAACTTGGAAGAGCTCTTCCACCTCCTCAATTTCTTGACACCCGAGAGGTTTAAGTAAGTCGCGCTCGTTCATCGTGGAGCCCAGTGGGACCTGAGTGGCTCTGCAGAGGTTTCCAGCTGGCAGGGGCTCTGGGAGCCAGGTCTGTGCCAGTGTCACTGATCTGTGCTGGCAGCCAGCGTCACCCTGTGGGCAGTCACAGCAGCTACACGCACAGTTTGTGTAACCCCAGAGTTATTCCCGTGGACCTCTGGGCCCTGGGGGTGCCTATTGCCATGCTCAGTCAAGAGATGTGGGAGAGAGGAGCGAGAACCTCTCTCCCCTTCCCTCTCTCTGAGGGACAGAGCTGCTCTGGGCAATTTGTTCAGACCTAGTGTTAGTGCATTTAGGGCAGATTTCCCCCCAGCCAGCCATGCTGCTCCTCACTCTTCTCGGGCACAGGCCGGGGAGCATCACCTCATCGCAGCCTGTGAGAGCTCTGCCTTTGTCTCCAAGTCACAGGGAAACAGGGGTCTTTGCTCTGGCCTGTCCCCTTCTTGCTCAGCATGGGGTGGTTCTGGCTGCCTTCACAGCAACCTGGAAGGGTTCCTGGAGGAGTTTGCAGACATCTCCAAGGAGGACCAAATCAAGAAGCTCCATGACCTGCTGGGTCCCCACATGCTGCGGCGGCTCAAGGCCGATGTCTTCAAGAACATGCCAGCCAAGACAGAGCTGATCGTGAGAGTGGAGCTGAGCCAGATGCAGAAGTGAGTGACTCCAGCACAGCTCCCTGGGGCTGGCTTTGCCCCCCCACTCATCTGCAACCTGGTGAGGTGCTGGGGTGCGTTTCTGGGTCTCAGACACCCCACTGTCCTCCAGCCTGCTGCTGGAGGGCTGGAGAGGTTAATGTCCCACCTGGGAGTACGTTCAGCCTGGACAAACTGGGCTCTGAGCAATCCTGGCTGCTCAGGGAGCCTTTGGTGCCTGTGCTGGGGGCACAGAGTAACCACAGAGGCTGAGACCCCTCCTCCTGGCCTGGGCACTGGGGCACCACAGGGGCAGCCAGCTCGGCTGGCCTCGTCCCTGCTGTCCCAGGGATGCTTCCTCAGCTCCTTTGGGTTTGGCCTGACTCACTCAGCTTCAGCAGTGACTCTGCCATGGTGGGACTGGCAGGGAAGGCTGTTTGTTAAAAACATCCAAATGTCCCTTCTGAGGCTGCGGTGGCACAGGTGGGGTTTGGTTGGGTGCTGTCCTGTCAGTGCCAGTCCCCATCTGGCCTACTTAACACGGTGTTTGTCCCATCCTGCTCCTGTAGGAAGTACTACAAGTTCATCCTGACAAGGAACTTTGAAGCCCTGAATTCAAAGGGTGGTGGGAACCAGGTCTCGCTGCTCAACATCATGATGGACCTGAAGAAGTGCTGTAACCACCCGTACCTCTTCCCTGTGGCGGCCGTGGTACGTCAGCCGGGTTTGCACCCGGGAGACGTTTCTCAGAACCTGGTGTGAAAGCTGCTGGGGGGGCTGTTCCCGTGGCCCTGCTTTGGTTGTTGGTGTGGGTTTTCATGCGAGTGGTTTCAGACAAGGATTTTGTCTTCAAAACATGAATTTCTCCATGAAGTTCACGTGTTCTCCTCAAAGAGGCTAACCTGGATGTCTCTGCAGGAGGCCCCGGTTCTCCCCAATGGATCCTATGATGGGAATTCTTTGGTCAAATCGTCTGGGAAACTGATGCTGCTCCAAAAGATGCTGAAGAAGTTACGGGATGGGGGTCACAGAGTTCTGATCTTCTCCCAGGTGAGTGTAGGGAAAGGACATTTTTGGTTTTGTTGTATATGATAATTTTGTACTAGGAGCAGATAGAGAGATGGAAGAGCTGGTGGCAGTTTATCCCCCAGATGGTGCAGCAGCCATGGCAGTCACGATGGATGGACTGTGTCCCAGCTCTCTCCCAAGGGCCTCCCTGTAGTGTTTAAAACCTCTTTTATTTCTGGATAAAGAGAGGATAGCAATACTAGTGATTCCCTGGTGTTGACAGAGCTGCCAGTAGGAGACACGAGGCGAGCCTTGCTCCTCTGGCATTGGCTGTTGGTCATGCTGTGCCACTGGCTGTGCCACCACCTTGGGCTAGGGCAGGTCCCTGGGGGACACGGGGATGCAGGGATCCAGGCTGTGCGGAGCCGGGGGTGCCAGGGTCTCCTCGCCTGCAGATGACCAAGATGCTGGACCTGCTGGAGGATTTCCTGGAGTACGAAGGGTACAAGTACGAGCGGATCGACGGGGGCATCACGGGCGGCCTGCGCCAGGAGGCCATCGACCGCTTCAACGGTACCTGCCGGGGGCGGGGGGTGCCCCTCGGGCCTCGTGCCGTGCTTGGCGGGTCCAGGTTCCCGTGGCACAGCAGCAGCTTCCCTGTCGTTGGGCCCTTGAGCTGTGTCCGCAAAGAGCCCCAAGCGTGCCCGCAGCAGACTGCCTGGGTTGGGGCTCCTGTCCTGCCCTTCGAGGCCTTGGTGGGTGATGGAGCTTCCCTTTCAGCTCTGGGGCTGCGTTTCCTCCAGTACCTGGTCTCAGGAACAATGGGTTTCACTCCTTGGCTCTCCTGCCTGTTGCTTCTTGGCTGAGACAGACGGTTCCTGCTGTGGGATCCCCAAAGCGTGGGTTTGCACCTCTCCATGTCAGCTGCCCTGCTTTCTCCCTCACCGTTGGGTTTGTCTTTCTCAGCTCCTGGTGCTCAGCAGTTCTGCTTTCTCCTCTCTACCCGCGCTGGCGGTCTGGGCATAAACCTTGCTACGGCCGACACGGTCATTATTTATGATTCTGACTGGAATCCCCACAATGATATCCAGGTTTCTGACTTTTCCTTTACTTTCCCATAAAATAAGAACCTCTATAGCGCTGTCCTCTTTGCATGCCTTGCACAGGGAGGTCCATTTCTTCTCTTGAGAGCTGCCCACACTTTCTGCAGTATTTGTGGGGCATGTTTCTGCTCAGCAGCCCCCTTCAGCATCCACCAGCCTCACCCCAGCCTGGCTGTGGCACAAGAGAGACCTGACATGTAAAACTGGCTCTTTTTCACGGACTCCTCTCTTCCTCCTGCTGCTTCTCTGCAACTGGGAGCCCCCTCTTCTTCTGGGGAGCTTCCACTTGCATTTCCAAAAGCCCAGGGCGGACCCTGGCTGGAACTGCCCACCAAGGTTGGGATAGCAGCTGGAATGGGCAAGCAGCTGGTGAAAATAATGGAAAAGTGAAGAGAAATGCATATCCCTCCCATGCTCCCCAGCCCAGAAGAAGGTCCTCTCCAAAGCTATGTCCACTGTTGGCATCTGTTTGTGCCAGCCTTCCCTTTCCCAGGGCCCTAGGCGAGAAAACGTGCTGCTGCAGGGTAGTGGATCAGCCCCCTTGGCCAGTCTGACACTGAGCCAGCTGCAACAGAGCTGTCCTCTGCCTGCAGGCGTTCAGCAGAGCTCACCGCATCGGCCAGAATAAGAAGGTGATGATCTACCGCTTCGTGACCAGAGCCTCTGTGGAGGAGAGGATCACCCAGGTGGCCAAAAGGAAGATGATGCTCACCCACCTGGTTGTCCGCCCGGGGCTTGGCTCCAAGTCAGGCTCCATGACCAAGCAAGAGCTAGATGACATCCTCAAGTTTGGGACAGAGGAGCTCTTCAAGGATGATGTGGAAGGTGAGGTCGAGAAGGTGCTGGGGATGCTCAGCACAAGGTGGGGCCCTGTCCCAGCTGCTGGAGCTCCTTCTCTTCTCCTGCAGGCATGGTGTCCCAGGGGCAGCGGATCGCTGTGCCGGAGGGTGTCGCCGCTTTCTCTGACACGCTGTCAACCAAGGGTGGTACAGTGACTCCTGGCATGAAAAAAAAGCATGGGGGCACCCCACCAGGTGGGTACCCCCTCATGTTGGGGTGACCCGTCCCCCTGGCCCTGTGCCCCACCCATGCTTGCTTGGCTCTGGGAGTGGGCTGCCTCCAGCACTGTGATTTGCACTCCCATTCCCCTCCCTTTGCCCTCCAGGTGACAACAAGGACGTGGATGACAGCAGCGTGATCCACTATGACGATGCTGCCATCTCCAAGCTTCTGGACCGAAACCAGGATGCGACTGATGACACGGAGCTGCAGAACATGAACGAGTATCTCAGCTCCTTTAAAGTGGCCCAGTATGTTGTGAGAGAAGAGGACGGTGTGGTAATGTGATCAGTATCATGTCTTACGATCGCACCTCTTTGTACCTCCCTCTGTTTGTACTCCTTCCCCTCCCTTTCCTGTTCTGTGAGTGTTTCAGCACAGGGAAGAGCTTCTCCCCGCTCTCCATCCGTGACTGCCAGAGGTTGTTCTAGACCTGGGGATCCTGGGGTTGACAGGACCACCCACAGGCAGAGGAGGCACAGTTGTCTTTGTCCTGTGCAGCCCACAATGCCAGCCAGGCTCTGTCCTTGCTGGCACAGAACCTCATTGCCATCAGAGCAGCTATAGGTGCCTTCTTCTGGAGGCTCTTTCTGGCAGACTGGGGCTTGGCACAGTATCACCAATGTGCAGGGCTGCTGTCATTGATTTTCCCAGACTGGACTGTTTCTCTTGTCTCTCAAGGAAGCCAGTCACAGGCTGCTGCTCTGCGAGTCTCTGCAGACCTGTTGTTTCCCCTCAGTGTGAGCACGGGCACCGCGGGGCAGGATGGTGGCACTGTTCAGGTGGCTTCATTGGGGTGGTGGTCTCGGCCCTTTGGAAGCCTTGCACCAGGGTCAGCATGTTTGGGCAAAGGCCCAGGAGCCAAATTCCAGCCAGTGGCTCAGTGCCCTCCTCCCTCTGTCCCTGGGGTGCCCTTGGAGGACAGGCAGCAGGGTGAGCAGCTCTGTTCCTGCCCCATCTTGAGCCCCTTGTCTCTTGCTTTGCAGGAGGAGGTGGAACGTGAGATCATCAAGCAAGAGGAGAACGTGGACCCTGACTACTGGGAGAAGCTGCTGAGGCACCACTATGAGCAGCAGCAGGAAGATCTGGCCAGGAACTTGGGGAAAGGGAAGAGAATCCGCAAGCAGGTCAACTACAACGACACTTCTCAGGAGGACCAAGGTACAGGTGCAGCCCCTCAGCTCCGGGCCGGGCAGCAGGCCCTGAGGAGCTGCACAAATAGCTTCCCAGAGGGACGTGCTGGCTGCGGTAGAGTTTGCTGGGCGTTTCTCTGCTCTTTGTTTTTTTGTTCTGTATACTCCGCTTTTGCTGGAAAAATTTAGGAAAAACATGTCTGTGGGCAAAATATTTCAAATAGGGTTTTTTTCTGTATAGAAGAACACTTAATTTTGGAAAGCCTTGGAATGTGGTTTCCTGCTTGCTGCGTCCCCCTCTCCCGCTGCCTCCTGGTGGATGCCCATGGCAGCTGTGGGCAGGGTCTCACCTGTCCCACATGTCACTCCTGGGAAGGGTCCCATTGTCCAGGCACTCTTCTAAGCTGTGCTCTCCCTTGGGATCCACAGAGTGGCAGGACGAGCTCTCTGACAACCAGTCGGAGTACTCCATTGGCTCTGAGGATGAGGATGAAGACTTTGAGGAGAGGCCAGAAGGTCAGAGTGAGTTCATGTGTTTGATTCTCCCTGGGATTGTGCCCTGCGGGAAGCCCCAGGTGCTCAGGTGCAGCAGGAACGTGGGGATGGGCTGGTGCACTCCTGGTCCTCACGGTGGAGGGATGGGACCACAGGTACCCAAGGGCAGGAGGGTGCCCTGGCACAGGAGGCTGGTGTGGTGGGTGGATGGGGCTCTGCAGCCAGGGCTGCTGCTCTGCCTGGCTCTGCTCCCCTCTGGAGGGAATGCATGAACCTTCAGCCATCCTTCCTTATTGCATGGGGTCCTCCCTCATTGAGGCTGCTTCACTCCTCTAGGTGGCAGGAGACAATCCCGGAGGCAGCTGAAGAGTGACCGGGACAAGCCTCTCCCTCCTTTGCTGGCAAGAGTCGGGGGGAACATCGAGGTGAGTCAAGAGCAACGCAGTTGTGCCAGGGCTGCCCTGGGCCCGTGGGCTGGGCTGCTCCCTGCCCAGTGGCCAGTACGCTAGTCCTGGTCCTGCTGCAAGGCTCCAGAGTGCCCCACGCTGCCGAGGCTGTGGTGTGGTCCCAGCAGCACCTTGGGTCCCTGCAGGTTCTGGGCTTCAACGCCCGGCAGCGCAAGGCGTTCCTGAACGCCATCATGCGCTGGGGGATGCCCCCCCAGGACGCCTTCAACTCCCACTGGCTGGTCCGGGATCTGCGAGGGAAGAGTGAGAAGGAGTTCAGGTGAGCCAGCCTGGGCACGGGGCAGTGCCCTGGTGCTGGGTGGCAGCGGAGGCTGTGGGCTGAGGGCTGCCCTCCCCGCAGGGCCTACGTCTCCCTCTTCATGAGACACTTGTGCGAGCCGGGGGCGGACGGCGCCGAGACCTTCGCGGACGGCGTTCCCCGGGAGGGGCTGTCGCGCCAGCACGTGCTGACTCGGATCGGTGTCATGTCCCTAGTAAGGAAGAAGGTGGGTGAGTAAAACTGTAAATGTGCCGTTTCAGGTGTGTTGGGAGATGTTTGGGGTTTGATGGCTGCTGAGTGCCTCTCGCCAGGGATCCCCCGATGAATCCAGACACATCTGTTTTGGCCATAAGTGTACAGGTGACAGTAATGCAAACTGCCCTTCAGACCCTGCCTGGGCAGCCTGTGCCACGGCCTGACAACCCTTTGGGGAAGAAATTGTTCCTAATATCCCCTGGTGCAGCTTGAGGCCGTTTCCTCTTGTTCTATCGCTTGTAACTTGGGAGAAGAGAGCAATCCTCCCTCACTCCAGCCTCCCTTCAGGCAATAGTCGAGAGTGAGAAGGTCTCCCCTCAGAGCTGCAGCCCCAGCTGTCCCTGGCAGGGTGGGTGCAGCTGTCCTGCCACAGCCTGAGCAGCCTGGAGACTCTGGCTCTGCAGCACCGGGCTAGAGATGCTGTTACTGTGTCTGACTGGGTGGCGTGTCTGGCCCAGGTCCAGGAGTTCGAGCACGTCAACGGCAAGTACAGCACCCCTGACCTGATTCTCGAGGGCCCGGAGAGCAAGAAACCCAGCGAGGTTGTGTCTTCAGACCCCAACACCCCTGTCCCAGCCAGCCCAGCACACATGCACATGGGATCCATGGCCCTTGGAGGTAGATGTTGCTTTCAGGATTCCAGGGGACAGTGGCTTTTGGCTAGCTTGGGAAGGAAACGGGGCCAAGACACCAGAAGGCCTGGCAGGTGCCTGCCTACCTCAGTCTCTTAGTAGCTCCCTGGCTTTGCTGTTGCTGCAGACAGAACAGAAACACAGCTCGGGTTCCAGGAGGAAAAGGAGCAAGTGGAGCAGAAGTCTAGGAAGGTGTCTGACAGCCAGGTGGGTTGGCTTCTTTCAGCATCTCCTCTGGGAAGCCTTCTCCTAGCCTGCCTGGCACCGCAGGGTGCTCCCCGAGGAAGGGGCTGATCTGAGGTGGGGCCTTTGTGTTGAGGTACCTGTGAGTGCTGAGAAGGTGGAAAGTGAAGAGTGCCCTGAAAGCTGCGAAAGGAAGGAGAAACTGAGGGAGGAGAGGCAAGAGGAGAGCGAAAAGGCTGAGCCTTTTCCTGAGCCCATGGCAGAAGGTGAGTCTGTGGCTCAGATGAAGGTGATCCCCCCACGCGTGGGATCCCCTTGGCCGTTCTGGAATCTCTGTGAGGCTGTGGCACCCAGCAGAACATCCATTTGCACTGAAGAAGTTCTGCAGCTGAAGCTGTGTGGAGGCCAGGCCGTGCCCCTGCCAGCCTCGGGTGTACTGGGGCTCCTCATGGACCAGCAACCCTCTGGGGGGAGACACCAGCCCTTGCACCTTCTTTGGGACTTTACCATCTCTGTATCTCTGTGAGAAGCCTGAATGTCACAAGGTCCCACAGAAATTCTTGAAAAAATGGAGTTCAGGTTGTAAATGATGAGAAGTGCTCATTTTGGGGGAACTTTGTGTTCCTAGCAATATGTTCCTCCAGGCATCTCATGAAAGAGGGAAAACTAAGTTTTCTTGGTAGAGTCACAGAATCTTAGCAGAAGAATATTCTGTTAGAAGTTGTTCAAATGCCTTGAACATACAAACAATACAAACTTTACCCTCAAAGGGAGAATCTATCTGGATAAGTTGTTGTTCCCTGAAGAGTGTTGTGCAGGTCAGGCTGCTCCCATGTTCTGTTCCCTCTGCAGATGAGGGAATTCAAGAGAAAGAGAAGCCTCTGGAGAAGCCAGAGCTGAGCAGCAGCCCAGGAAAAGGGGAGGACAAAGAAGCCAAACCAGGTGAGGGCTGAGGAGCTGTGGGGCAAGGAGCTGTGCAAAGGGTCTCAGCAGCAGGCTGGGTGCCTGGTGAGGGAGTGTGGCCATGGGGTGATGGCCGGGACGACTGGCAGTGTCCGCAGCAGTTGGTCCTTGTAGGGAGCAAGGCCCCGCTCCATGGGCACTGCTGCGCCTGCTGTGCTGACTGTCAGACCTGCTGGCAGGAGCAGGTGGTGGCTGGTGTGGCACTGGTGGTTTTCCAACTGTGGCTTGAGCAGGCTGGGGGTTCCCCTGGCAGCTGCTGGGGCAGGGATGGCACTGGCCGGTCTTCTGGCGCAGTGTGATTGGACTGGCACGACGTGTTGTTTGCCAAGCAGAGGACACCAAGGCAGAGGAGAAGGAGCAAAGTGAGGCTCAGCAGAACGGCGACAGAGAGGAAGAGGAGGATTGCAAGAAGGACGATAGAAGCCTGAACTTCCGGTTCATGTTCAACATTGCAGATGGTGGCTTTACAGGTAGGAGCAAGAGACAAGGCGATGGCTGTTGTGGCTGCCTGGGAAGTGTCATGGCTCGCCCTGCCTGGTGCCATGTCCCCAAGCCTGGCCAAGCTGTCTGGCCTCTGCTTCCACAGAGCTGCACACGCTGTGGCAGAACGAGGAGCGGGCGGCCATCTCCTCCAGCAAGATCTATGACATCTGGCACCGCCGGCACGACTACTGGCTGTTGGCTGGGATTGTCACGTACCTTTTGGCTTGGTGGGAGAGGGAGCTGGATGATGACACGGTGACAGGGGGCCCGGGGTGTGGTGTTGCTGGGGGTGGGGGGCACACTGTTGGGTGGCCAGTTCATCCCTTGACCCTCCCTCGGCACCAGCCACGGCTACGCCCGCTGGCAGGACATCCAGAACGACCCACGCTATGTGATCCTGAATGAGCCCTTCAAGTCAGAGATTCACAAGGGGAACTACCTGGAGATGAAGAACAAGTTTCTTGCCCGTCGGTTCAAGGCAAGTTGCAGGCCCAGGTCTGGGGAGTCCTGGCCAAGAGGTCAGAGTGGCACTCTGACGGGAACACGGGATGAGAGGAACATGAGGGCTCAGCCTGTTCCCCCAGGATCTTTTGGGTTGCTGGGCAGAGGGTCTGCTGGCATGACCCACCACCTGGGCAGCCTGACCTGCAGAGTGGTGCTGGTCTGTGCTGGTGCAGGGTCTGGTCCTGAGTCTTTCCTTCCTGTCCCCTCCAGCTGCTGGAGCAGGCTCTGGTGATTGAGGAGCAGCTCCGCAGGGCTGCATACCTGAACATGACCCAGGACCCCAGTCACCCAGCCATGGCCCTGAATGCCCGTCTGGCTGAAGTGGAGTGCCTTGCTGAGAGCCACCAGCACCTCTCCAAAGAGTCCCTGGCTGGGAACAAGCCTGCCAATGCTGTCCTGCACAAGGGTGCGTGGGGCTGGGAGGGGTTTGCTGTCCCGGCCGTGGGAAAACACAGCCAGGAGGTTGTTCCCAGCTTGTCATCCCTCGGCCAGGAGCTGCCTGCTGGAGCTGGCTACTCCCTGGGGCTGGGACTCTGGGGGTCTGGTGGGTGTTGTCCCCCCAAGTGCCACCTCGCTCTGCTTGCAGTGCTGAACCAACTGGAGGAGCTGCTGAGTGACATGAAGGCTGACGTGACGCGCCTGCCCTCCATGCTGTCCCGCATCCCGCCCGTGGCCGCCCGGCTGCAGATGTCGGAGCGGAGCATCCTCAGCCGCCTGGCCACCCGCGGCGGGGACCCCCCTGTGCAGCAGGTCAGCGGGGATGGGGATGGGGAGATGGCAGTGGGGCTGGGGCTGCAGCTTAGGCTCTCCTCCCTCCTTTCCTCCCCAGGGCTCCTTTGGCTCCTCCCAGATCTACAACAACAACTTTGGGCCAAGTTTCCGAGGTCCTGGCCCAGGTGGAATCGTCAACTACAGCCAGATGCCTCTGGGGCCCTACGTGACCGGTAGGTCGGGCCTCGGGGGCACAGCCCTGGGCAGAGGGACTCAGGGTGCAGATTTGAGGGGCAGGAGTGCGGCCAAAGGGCAGTGGGTGAGCCATGCTTGTCCTCTCTCTCCACAGATATTTAGCTGTTCCCACCAGTTCCCCTGCAGCCCCAATCCCAGCTGAGGTGAGGTTGTGCTTGCTGCTCTGTGCGGGTCTCATGGGGACATGTGGGTGGGTGGGAGCTGTACGGGGTCTCTGGGCTCCCTCCCTGGTGCTGGGATGTGGCCACTGGCTCCAGCGACCACAGTGGGTGCTTGGAGCAGGGGCAGGATGCTTCCCAAAGCCCTTGGCTGGGGGCCAGCGTGCTCCCGGGGGGCTGATGTGCTCCCCCCTGCCCCTAGTTTGGCGCGGGGCCAGCCGGAGCTGGGGGGCCGGAGAGCTGACGGCCTCTTCCCTCTCCTTGCAGCAGTGCTGGGGTTGCCCCCAGCCGAAAGCCACCCTGGTGCTGGAGGAAGGGCCAGGACACACCAAGGCATTGCCTGGGTGGACAAGGAGCTGCTGCCAGGCTCCACTCCTGCTTCAAGTGTGCTTTGCCCGCCGCGTCCCCCTGGCATGGCCGGGACGGGGACTCGTTTCCGTGTACATTTTTTGCACTTTCTTATTGAAGACTTGAAGAGTTTGTCTGGGCGAGGGGCTGAGCCAGGGTGGGAGGGGTGACGTGGTGTTGGTGTCTGGTTTTGTCGCTGTATGTGGGGTGTGAGGGGAGGCCAGTAGCTGCCCATCTTCCTGGTCGGGTCCGTTTCTGCGTCCTTGTGGTGTTCAAGCAAGTGCCAGTGCCAGTGCATGCCTGCCGCCGGAGCGCGGCCGCTGCCCCTGCTGCCGCTGGACCCTGGCACTGTCCCGGCAGCAGGACCGGGCGGGGGTCCTGGCATGCTGGGCTTGGGGCCCATGGGTGGAGGGAGGTGACAGTGGGATTCAGGATGAGGAGCCTAGCGGTGACACTGGTCTCTCTCTGGGGGCTGCCAGCAGCTGTGCCCATCGCCCCCCGCCTTCCCCTCGTGCTGCGTCTGTCCCCGTGTCTGTTCTCTGTGGTTTAATAAATCCCTTCCGAAGGAGGCGGTGGGAGCCTGGCGGGGCAGGGTGGGGAGGGAGCGCGGGGCGAGGGTCCCACTGAAGGGGCGAGGGCGGCTGCGCTCTGTGGGGCGGGGTGGCCCTGGGGGGGTCCCAGCTGCAGTCACAGCCCCCATGGTATCCTGCACACCCACACGCAGGGTCCATCACTGCTCCTCTGCAGCCCCCAGCCCCACTGTGTCCACGTGCTCCTTCTGCAAACATGGACAGACACAATGTGTGTGTGTGTGTGTGAAGGTGTAGACAGGTAGGTTGTAATTTTTACCTGGGTGCATACACCCATACCTATATGTACATATATCTCCATGATCTACATACATATGTATGTGTGCAGCTCCACAGCCATATGTAGATGTGTGTGGATCTGTACATGTGCACATTGGGCATTGTTCATAGAACTGTATTTTTTAGATGGGTGCATGTTCATATACATCCTTACAGAAGCACACACAGGAAATAGGTATTTAAATATAGGTAGGGCTGTACCTATGCAGGTGTGTCTGTATACACATCTGTATATTTTTATACATGCATATGCAATGTATTTGTAATTTTAATACGTGTGTGCTCCTGTGTGTGCTTATGTACAGGAGTCTGTGCAGACATAGGTATGGGCAGATAGACGTGTAGGTATGGACATACAGACGTTTACGTAGGTGTATTTACACAGACATTATCTCTGTATGTACGTAAATACATGTTTGTAATTTATAGATGTGTATATATACATGCATAACACACTTAGAGGTATATATCTACATAGATGTATCTATATGGATATGTAGGTATATAGGTCTGTGTATATATACACACGTGTATTCATAATTTTTATATATTTACACACAAGTGTAAATATGGATACAGATGGAGATGTATAGATACAGCTACACATACAGAGTATACATACGTGTATGCACAGATACACATATATATTTGATTTTATACATATATGAGTATATATATGTTTATATATGCATACAAACATCTATGTAGTTCTGTAGAGATCAATAGATACATATAGATATATATGTAAAGATGTGTAGGTAAATGGTCATATGTAAAGCGGATGTGTGTGTGTGGTTGTGCATAGCCCCCCCAAAACACACCTGGATAGACAGATGTGTGAGAGGGTTCATGTATCCTGAGAGAGACTTCTGTGTGTATGCATGGAGCTACAGTTTGGTACATAAATTTACATGAACATGTATGTTTATGTGGGTATATGGGGTCATGTGTATATATGGCAGGTGTGTGTTTGCACAGAGGGCTCAGAGATTTTCTCCAGCTATAGCCAAATTACAGATATGTAGATGTATATATAGGCGTATGTTAATACGTATAGAGCTAGGTATTGATATCTGCACGTATATGTGAATATATACATATATCTGTAGATATAAACATTTATGTACATATCTATTTGTGATTTTCATGTATGTGTGCATATAGATACATACATGGATGTGTATATATCCATGTATCTACATATATGGATATTTCCATGTAGCTATATGGACACATGTCTATACACAAATACACGTCTACATTTGTATGTTGGCATACGTATTATGTATGTAATTTTATGGATGTGTATGTACAGCTCCGTATGTAGACTGAGAGATACAAAGAGGTGCTGATACCTGTAGGGATGGGTGTAGCTGTAGGGGCAGAGGTAGAGCTACAGCTCCACAGGCAGCTGTAGGGAGGGTGTGTGTATGTGTGTAGCTGCAGCTGTGTGGGCTGTGGGTGCTGTGTGCTATGCACACACACTGCTTGTGGCTGTGCACAAGCACAGTGTGCTTGTGTTCAGGGATGTGCAAGTGTTCAGGGATGTGTCTGGGTGTCTGCACACGTGCTCGCACCCTCAGGCACATTCACACGCCCCCAGTCCCGCGCTCAGCCCAGGTGGGGGGTGGGTACCCCCTCTCCATCACCACCCATCCCACCCCTGCCCATGGGACCACAGCCCCAGGGTGCTGGGGTGATGCCAGTGCAGGCGCAAGGTAGGGCAGAGGCGAGGGGCCGGGCGCAGCCTGGGGAACAGCTTCGTGTTGTTGGCCTGGTGGGTGTACAGTACCCACCCCCGCCCGCCCCGCGCCCGGCGCCCCTGGCACTGTGGGCAGCGGGAGCAACACATGCAACGGGCCCCGCGCTGTGCCGGTGCTGCCTGCGCTGGCTCCGGCTGCAGACCGGGGGGCTCGGGGCTGTCCCGGCGCTCAGAGCCACCTGGCCACAGCCGTGCAGTGGTCGCAGTGCAAACCACACTCTCCACTTTGCTCCAACAAAGCGTAAGCAAGCGAACGGGCGGCGAGGCCTGCGCAGCGCACTCCGGTGCGCACTTAGGATCTGTAGTCCTTCTTGCTGTAGGGTTTGTTGCCCAGGATGCTATCGATCTCGTGGACGATGGAAGACGACAGCTTCGGAAGGACCTGCAGGGGATGGGGGATGCTGCTGGGAGTCGGGATCGTGCTGCTGGTGCAGGCGGGGGGATGCGGCCAGCAGGGGCACGTGGCCCTGCTGCGCTCACCGCCTCCACCCACCGCCTTGGTTCTGCAAGCCCCAGCTGGCTGCTGAGCGACCCAGATAGGGAAGCCTGGGTCGGGCTCAGCGCCTGCCTCAGCCCCACCGAGCTGCAGCTCTGCCGCTCGGCTGCCCAGCAAGCCAAGCCATTGGTTTTGCTTTGAGCCACGTTTGCAACCTCCTTTTCCTGCGCAGTGCGTAGCAGCAGCGAGCATTGTCGGACTGCAGCAGCAAAGCACATGCAGGTGGGTGCTGCCCCATTAAAGCCCCCTAAGCTGGCTCTGCTCCCTTCCCCATGGTGAAGCCTCCCCGTGTGCCACCGCTGGCAATGGCCACTCACCTGTATTGCTCCTATATTCTCCATTAGCTGGTCAGCATTGGAGGCGCCCAGCAAGACTGAGCTGACACCCTCATTACGCAGGCACCAGGCTGGGCAGGAGAGAGAGCAGAGCTAAGTGTAGCCAGCCACACCCAGTGTCCCCACTGGTGTCCCCGGTGTCCCCGGTCCCCTTACCGATGGCGAGCTGGGGCAAGGTGCAGCCCAGGCGCTCGGCAATGGCTTGCAGCTCCTTCAGCTTGGCCTGCTGCCGCCGGCCCTCCTCGCTCAGGATCTTGTCCTTCAGCCACTGGTATCCCTGGGGGTGAAAGGAGGTGTTGGGGTGATGCAGGGGTGTACTGGGGCTGGGTGCAGCCAGGGGAGCTCGTGACCCCCTGGCCCTGCTGCCCCCATCCCATCATGACCCCTGGCCAGGCTCACCTTCAGCGAGGCACGGGAGTAGGGTGGGATCCCCCCATCGTACTTCCCCGAGACGATGCCGCAGGCCAGTGGGGACCAGGTCATGGCTCCGACACCTGGGACAGGACAAAGTAGAGGGTGACACTGCTGTCCCTGGCACTGTGGCACAGGGCTGGCTGGCCCTGGTAGTGCTGGGCTTTGGGGAGTGCAAGGGGGGCCAGGGCAGGACCCCCAACACCACAGTACCTATCTTGTGGAAGAGCTCGGGGAGCTGCACCTCCACCTTCTCCCGCTGGAACATGTGGTACTCGGCTTGCTCACAGATCGGCGGGATCAGGTTGAACTGCCGGGCCACGGAGTACGCTTCCTGCCAAAGAGCCGAGACCCTCAGCACCACGCCACCCCCGTGAGCCCCCCTGAGGCCCCCCTGAGCCCCAAGAGCTGCCCTGGAAAATAATTAAGGCTCAAGCACATCTGCAAGCACTTGGCTCCAGCCTGCTGCTGTCTAATTGCATCAGCGTCACCGGCAGCACTGGGATTGCTCTGCCGTGGCCGCCCCTGGCCCCTCAGGCCCCTACCATAATCTCCATGGAGCTCCAGCGTGAGGTTCCCCAGTACATGGCCATTCCCTGGTTGATGACGTGGGTCATGGCTCGCACCGTCTCTGCCAAGGGAAGAGGAGAGCGGCAGCAGGGGTTACCAGGGCACGGCACCAGTGGGAGGGGGCTCACGCTGCACCAACGGCTGCCGAGCTCCCCCCTCCCCAGCACTGAGGTAGGAGGTGGGTTGTGTCTGGAGAATGCTTTTGGAGAAGGAGCAGGATGGGGACTGAGGGAGCAGCCGCTTGGGACGTGCTGGGGATCACGGCTGACCCTGACATGCCGCTGGCGATGCCGGGGCTCTCCCAGCATGGAGAGCAGCCAGTTGGCTCCTGGCACTGCCCCGGCCCCGTGGGGTGCCGGCGCCGTGCTCGGCACTGCTGCGGGGAGAGGGACCCAAAGCATCGCCAAAACCCAGGAGAGAGAGGGAGGGAGCCCCAGCCCCCCTGCGAGGGAGCCTGGGGGGAGCCCCTAAGCCATGCGGGCTGGGGCCAAGCCAAGCTGCGCTCCTGCAGCCACAGGCGGGGGGAGGAGTGGGCACGGGATTGCTGGGCCAGAGCGTGTCCCTGGCGCACTGACCACTGCCCTGCCGAGCAGGGACCCTGCCACGGCTGCCAAGGGTGCCCATGGCAAGGACCCTGGAGAGCCTCTTTGCTAATCTCCCTTTTCACCGTGCAACAGCTGGGGAGTGTTTGTGGTGCTGCCGCTGACTGTGCAGGGTTTGCTGGGGACAGAGGGGGGACAAGGGTGGACATCTTGGAGAGGTAGGGGCTCTGCCCTGGGAAGGGCCACTGGGAGCCAGGTGGTGCCGCTGGGCAATGCGGCAGGGAGTACCTTCCATGATGAATGTCCGGGACTTGGAGGAACTAAATGGGTCCCCTGGTGATAAAAGAGATTGAGAGAGAAGCGGAGTCGGCCGCTGCTGGCGGAGCGGAGCAAGCAGCTCACCAGGGTGGGGCAGAGACCCACCACCTCCCACCACCTGCCCCCACCACGGCCCACCGGGGGTTGGCAGAGGCTTAACTGTGGTGTGGGCTGCCCGTGGCGACAGAGGGGCCCTTTCTGCTCGGGAAGGGAGAATGCCCTTGAATTAAAAGCCTGGCACAAACCAACCATGACGGCGATGAGGGTGTCAGGGAGGAGCGTGGCACTCACCTTCCATCGGCGTGTTGGGGTCAGGCCGGTTGGCAAATACCACGTCCACGTACTCCAGCTGCAGCCGCTCCAGTGATGCCTTCAGACCTGCCGCACCAAGGGCACCATCAGCTGCACCAGGCCCAGTGCCACCAGCCACCGTGGCAGCTGGGGCAGGCACAGCCTTGCAGCGCCTGGCCAGCATCCTGCCATCCCACCATTCCTACATCCTGCCATCCCTACCTTCGATGATGTGCTTTCGGGACAGACCCCTCTCTGTCTCAGCCCTGGAAAAGGAAAGGTAAGTGAGAGCTCAGTGCACTCTGGCACTCTGCTCTGGGGTGGGTGCTACCTACTTTCCTCCCCAGAAGATTTTGGTGGTGATGACCAGGCTGGACCGTCTGCAGGGAGAGAGAGAGAGTATCACCAGTGGTGGCACTACAAAGCCCCATGTGCCCTGCCTTTTCCCTGCCCACCCATCCACCTCTGCTGCTTTCCCCAGCCCATGGCACGGTGGTGATGGCTTTGCCATGGAGGGCCAAAGCCAAAGCCTGGCTTACCTCCACCCCTTCTTCTTTATGATGTTCCCCAGCACCACCTCAGCCCTGCAAGGGAAGGGAATATCAGCTGTTGTCCGCTGTGGCCGTGGAGAACAGTGGCAGCTGTCAGGGCCAGCCCTGGTCCCTGGTAGACCAGGAGGCAAACGTGGTGGCTGTGGGGACACGGTTCCCCTCTGGTGCTGAGCCGAGCTGCTCCCCAACATGCTAGTTTGCTATTTTTAAGTGGGCACGTGTGCACTCTTCAGTGCCTCCAGGCCTGGGCAGCCATGGCTCACCGTCCCGGCGAGGGTGCATGGCTATGCCTGCCGTGGTGCAGGCAGGCACAGGCAGCATGGGACCACATGATCCATCATCCCCATGGGCAAACCCTGGCAGCCCTGTCCCAGCAGCTGCTTTGCAGCTGGCAAACCTGGGAGACTCCCAGTACTGCCACAGCTCATTGATGCCAGAGGCCGGGGCACAGGGTGAGGCCCCTTGTGCCATTGCTGAAGCCGGGTACCTACTTGCCAGCAGCATAGACTTCTGCTGTGTCGAAGAGATTAATGCCGTTGTCGTAAGCTAAAGTCATCAGCTGCTCTGCCATCTGTGAGGGGAGAGCAGGGAGGGTTGGTGAGGGGGGGTGAGTGCTGGAGCATGCAGACGAGGGATGGTAGCTCCAGCACACCACGGGCACTGAGACTGGCACCCGCAGCTGTGTCACCCCATCCTGTCCCCACTTCACCAGGGCGGGACGAGGCGCGACCCTTACCTCGTCTGTGATTTGTCCTCCGAAAGTCACCCATGTTCCTGTGGAGGAGAGGGTGCATGTGTGGTGAGTGTGGTGAGCACCAAATGCTGCTGCCCCAGCCCTCCCAGCCCGGCACAGCCCTGGCATGTGGAGGTCACGGCTGGCCCTGCCACGTGCAGCGTGGTGCTCCCAGCACAGCCCGGTCACTTCCTATCACAGCAGAGAAGGAAAAGGGAAAATAATTTGACAGATCCTGGGCTACATCTCAAAACCTCCACTGGGCCAGAGGAAAACCCTTTCTTTCCCTTGGCAAAGCATCACCGGAGTGAGAGAAAGGATGGAGGAGCCACTGAGGGGCTGTGGCAAAGCCTGGCACTTACCCAGACCCAGGCAGGACACACGCAGCCCAGACTTCCCAAGGTTCCTGGAAGATAGAGACTCGTCAGGGAAGCGACCAGAGAGCCCCAACATGCCTACGGGTGAGTCATGGTCCCCAGGGCCAGTCCCCATCCCTGTCCCTTATCCCATCCCAGGTTTCCATCTCCATTTCTGATCCCATCACTAGTCTCCATCCTTGTCCCCATCCCTGGTTACACCCCAGTTCCCATCCACATCCCTGATCTGATCTCCATCCCCGGTCCCTCATCTCCATCCCCATTCCCGCCTGGGATGGTCCTGCAGCGAGGTTAATCCCATGATTATTTATTTAATTTCATTATTTTATTTTTAATCCCACAATGGATTAAAAAGCTATCCCAGGCCAGGCGCACGCGGCTCACTGGCAGTGCAGCCAGCACAGGTGCATCGATGCCAATTCTGGCACAGAGAATAACTGCTGTGCCCACAGGGCACTCGAGAGTGGCAGTGGGCAGTGACCTGGGCAAAGCGGCTCCCTGTGAGAGGGCTGGGGGGTTTGGAACCCCTGACAGTGCTGTGGGATGCGGGGGGAGAAGGGGGAGATGGTATGCCAGCAGTTTGGCCCAGGATGTTTTACATGTGGCATGAGCTGTGCCTGTTCTCTGCAGTACGGCACAGGGGAGCTCAGGGCTTGCATTGGCATAGGGTGCTGCGGTCCTGGAGAAATGGAGCATCCTGGAAAAATGTGTCCGGCACAAGGAGCTGGAGAACAGCTTTGGGGAGGGGGCTGGGCTGGCAGCCGCCTTTGCTGCGGGGATGGCGAGCCCGTTCCTTGTCAGAAATGACAAAGGCTCGAGGAAGGAGTGTTAAAATAAATAAAGTGTAGGTGAGCCACGGCAGCTTGCCCGTGTCGCGTAGCAACCAGGAGGCACCGCCAGCAGCGCGGCACAGAACCGCGGGCATGGGCATGGCCGGGGGTCTGAGGGCAAGCCAGGGCATCTCCCCTCCGTGCTGCATCGCCCAGCACCAGGAGGGGTGGGCACCTTTGGAGCCTTTGGTGGTGGGGAGAGGCCGTGGCCATGGAGCGTGATGGCGGCGATGACACCAGCCTCATCCTGGCCATGGAGGGTCCTGAGGGGCTGGCAGCACAGTGCCACTGCCAGCTGTCCTGCCCCACAGTGCCCTGCCGGGCTGCCCGTCCGAGATACTGGCAGACTCTGGGGGAGCCTAGCACACCCAGCACTGGCCATATCACGGCACGCAGCAGCTCTTGGCTGCACCGTGGTGTGTGCCCCATCCTGCGGGGTGCAGCCCCATGCCTGGGTGCACCCTCGTCCCTGGGGAGCCCCCCAGCCCCACGCCTGGGTGCACCCTCGTCCCTAGGGAGCCCCCAGCCCCACGCCTGGGTGCACCCTCGTCCCTGGGGAGCCCCCAGCCCCACGCCTGGGTGCACAATCATGGCGGGGGGGGGAAGCCCCAATCACTCTGCTCTAGTTCCTGGGACATGGACCGTGTTAACCCCATGGGTGCTGGCCGGGGGGGCACAGCGTGCATATGCCACTCCTTCATTTCGAGACCCATCGTGGCAGCTGGGGGACAAATCCTGGCTGACAGCTCCATGCACACTTGGCCGGGCAGCGAGTCTCCGGCAGTGCAGTCAGGATGCCGTGTGCCCGCGAATTACCGCCTGCCACAACTCTGCGACCCCCCCGGCTCGGCAGGAGCCAGGGATCCTGCTAATTCTACCCCAGATTTTAGGGTCACATCCCACCGGTTTCATGCGAGGCTGGATCAGAGCAGGGACAGGAGCAAACATTGAGGACAGAGATGCACGGTCAGCACTTTTAGCGCCGAAACACCGACGGAGCAGGATGGGATCGGGGGAGCGCAGGACACCCGACCTCCTAAACCGCCCCCGGCCCTGAGCTCCTACCGGTATTTCATCCCCGGCTGCTTGACGCTGGACTCGCTGGAGGAGGGAGCGTTCTGCACCGAGAGCTGGCCCAGGCTGCGGGCCACCATGGCCACTGCCCGGAACTTGCCGCGGGTGCCGAGGCTGGGACTGCCGGCATTCTGCCGGTTCAGCCGGTCCTCCGCGCTCCGGCTCTTGATGCTGTGCTCGGAGCACACAAAGGAGACCTGCATCCTGCTCCGGCGGGCGGCCGCCCCGGCTGCCTAAATTTAGCCGGCGCCCCCGGCGAGGCGGGAGCTCCTCCCGCGCCCGCGACGTGACGGCGGGGGCCGCGGCGCTGCCGGCACCCCTCCTGCCCTCAATCTCTGATGAGCTCAGGCAGCGAGCACGCGGCGTGCGGGCAGGGGGGCCGGATGGCACAGCTGGGGCCCCCCAGGGCATCCCCGTGCCCTGCCGAGCACCCCCCATGGGCGACGCTTCTCGCCCAGCCTATTATGGGGGGCTCCAGGAGCCCCTGCTCAGGCAGATGCAAATCTCCCGGCGCATCCACCTCGGAGTGGATCCAAGGTTCTGGGGGAGAGCGCGGGCGGCAGCGATGCCACCATCGGTTTGCCAAAGCTGGTCTGGTTGCCCTCTCGGTACCGTGGCCCCAGCAGAGTGTGCCTCACATTTTGTGGAACACAACCCGGCATCTCCTGCCGAGGCAGGGACTTAAGGGGCTGCCCCACCGGCCGTGCTCCCGGGGAAGGAGCAAGAAGTGGGGCTGGCGCTTGGCTCGGGGGGTTAAATTATGGACACTTAGCCCCAACCTGATAAGAAACTATGTAATCTCCTCCACTTCCCTCGACCACAAAGCTCCTTAGCTGGGTAATCCCACTGGTGCCAGCTCGTGGGGGGGGGACAGAACCCAGCAGCAATCGGCATCTCCCTGAAGGAGGAGCTAGCCCAGAGATTTGGGGGGCAGCAGGCACCTGCCCAAAGGGGCAGCACTGGGAGGGGGGGAGGTTGTGCCAGCTTTTTCCTATCAATTAATAATGCCCCATGAATATTAGATGGGCTCTTGCTGCTGGGTAAATGTTACCTCCGTCATTGTGAGCTGAGGGCAACCTGACCCGTGGTGTGGCATGGCACAGCAGGAGCCAGCAGAGCTGCTGGCCTCCTGGGGGCTTCGCTGGAATGGGGGGCCAGGGGCACCGTCCCTGCACTGTCACAGGGGCAACAGTCCCCATGACCCCACCCCAGTTGCATTACTGGGTGATGCTGGGGGAGACTGGGAAGGGATATACCAGAAAGCCAGCCACATGCCCTCTGAGGATCCATGGCCAACCTTCTGGCTGCTCGGCGTGTCCTCCCCAGCACCAGCAGGTAATGACAAGGACAAGTGTCAGCTGAAATCCTGAGACGCCACGTGCCGTGCCCAGGACCCGCATGCAAAATTCATGGAGCGCCAGCTCAGCCACGAATGCTCCACGAGGGACAAAGCAGCTCAGTGCTGGTGGCTCCAGCACCCTTTTAACAGCACCAAGTGGGTTTGCACTTGGATATGTCCCAACAGCAAAAAGGAAAATCAAGGGAGAAGGTCAAAGACCATCAAACCAGCAAGAGTAACGGCGAGGGATTGCCTTGGTGCCAAGGGCACTAGCTCTTCCCGACCACGGTGCCGCATGGGGAACCCGCCGGAATCCTGCCAGGCTTTTCCCCGACCAGATGTAAAATCATCACCAAGAATCATTCCCTGCTCCATTCCCACATCTGGCGACGTTGGCTGCCCCAGCAAGCGTTGGTGCTGCCTTACCTGTAGCTCATGCCGGTGGCGTGGGCGGTGCTGTCGGCCAGGGAGAGCCCGTGCATCCGCAGGAACTCCTCCAGCGTCTTGGCCCGCGCCGCCGCCCGCACGTCCCGCAGCCGCCGCAGCTCCAGCCCGTCGGCTGGGCGGGGGGCTGGGGGCAGCCCCCACTCGGGGGGGTGCCGGCTGGCCACGCTGCGCAGGCTCTCGCTGTATGTCATGGAGAGCATCCTGCTGCCTGCCTTGCTGCCCACCACTCAGCGATGCTACGGAGAGAGCTGGGACAGTGCCTCAGCGCCATGCCGAGCTCTGCTTGCACTCGGGGCAGAGCCCTGCCTGTGGTGCCAGCGTGGTGGCACCCACCCTGTTAGGATCAGCGGCGGGTCTGGAGCCAGGAGGGGAGAGCAGGGGTGATGGCCAAGCCAGTTACTTCAGCGGAGCAAAGCAGTGGCAGGAGCCAGAGAGCAATGGGAACAGGGAGGGTGGCAGGGCAGGGACATGGCGATGCTTGCGGCTGGTGGTGATGGGGAGTGGAGCTGGGGCAGGTGTCAGCACAGCCACCCTGCACCAGGCAAACAGCTGCCACCTAGCATGTGCCCTGGCACCATCCAGGCTGCCACTGGTTTGCATCCCCTCAAGGAACATGGTGAGCCCTGGAAGCCCGTGGGGCTGGGCAAGCAGTAGCACAGCACCGCCAGTGAGGATCTGGTGGCAGTGGGAGAGGTCAGGACAGGAGAGTGGCCCCAAGGGGCTGTGCAGGTAGGGCAGGCACCCACAGATGGGCTGTAGGTGCCAGTGGTCACCCTGCCTGCACCAGCCTGTGCTGCCAGCCAACACCTTCCCTGTGGCAGAGCTGGGCTCCTGCTGAAAATAGCCTAAGTCAGAGCGGGTTCCTTGCACTTGGCAGTGCCCGCTGCCACTCCGGATGGGACCTCGCCAGTGGTGGCACCAGCATCGATTTCCCTGCTGCTGTCTGCAGTGTCCCTCACACTCCCGTGTCTGAAATAAGGAGCAGGGACTGGGGCCAAAACCGCGGCGCCATTGCTGAAGCAGCCACTGGGAGCTCACTGTGCTGGAGCTGTGCTGGTATCAGGCTCCTGCCGTGCTCCCACCACTGGCGTTTTCTTTCCCTACAGAGCTCAAATTCACAGTAGCGGGACCCAAATGCAAAGTGCACTTTCCATTGAGGTGTGACCTCAAGGAATAAGAAGAAAATCCAGGCAGTGCCAAGCAGATGCTGATGAGGGGTGACCAAAGCCCCAAGGGCTCCTGCAATGCCCCAAGCTGCTGAAGAACCTCCTGCTTCACAGCCAGGGCTGGGAGAACACAGGGAAATGTGGAGAGGGGACCCCCTCCCACAGCAAAGCCAAACTGAACCCTGGCCTCCTGCCTCCTCTACCTGCCGCACCTCAGAGCTGGAGTTGGGAGTCAGGACTGGCAGCACCAGCCCCTCTCCACAGCTAGAGGTTTTAATTGGGGCAGTGCTGGGCATGGGCATAGCACCCAGTCCCAGGGGAGCCCCTTGTTCTAGGTAGGATCCTCTTGTTCCTGGTAGGATCCCCTTTCCCAGTAGTGGCTGGGAAAAGTCTGAGCCAGCTGTGCCATTGCTCTGCAGCTTCACCATGCAGCAATTAAATGGCTGCAGCCAGGGAGCCAGGGTCTGGGCTGGGCTGCTCTGGGGGATGGGGTGGGAATCCACGACCCCCTCTTCCCACACCTCTCAGGTTTTCAGCTGAGCAACGTTACAGGACGGCGGAGAGGACGCGGAGCAGTGGGTTCTTCCAGGCTGTTAGCAGAAATCCCGAGGGATGAGCAGCACTGTGCCAAGCAGGAAAGGCTGTTTTGCAGGTATGGAGTGGGGATCGGGACAGGAAATGGGACCGTCAGGGGCACAACAAGTGGGGGACAGTCGGCAGCTGCTCAGGAAGGGTCTGCCCAGCCTCACCTGCCAAGCCAGGAATATGTTGGCAACCGACAGCCTGCCTAAAACCAGAAAGACCCCAACCCCCAAGCGACCCCCCGCTGCCCGCACTGGCCCTGACGGCGCTGCCGGAACCCAACTCACCCGCACTGGGGACGCTGCTTGCTGCTGGTGATGCTCTGCCCGCCCCGGCTGTCCCAGCAGCTATAAGAACCCCACAACAACCGGGACGTTTTGCGTTAGGGGAGTGTCGGCGCTTGGCGTCCAAAGCACTTGGCGGCCGCACCGGCCCCCCCGAGCCCAGCATTCTCACCGCGCTCCATTAGCCCAATTAGGGGATTTTCTTCCTTGTGAAGGGGAGCTAAATTATTCATAGCTGCTTCACTAAAAGCCTGGGGATGCGCCGGTGCTTTATCACCGCTGGCATCACTGCCTTGCCCGCAGCCGACCCTCGCCCTTACAGGTCCTGCACCATGGGTGGTGGGGACAGCCAGGGACACCAGGGGCCATGGGGAGCGGTCCCAGCCCTCCCACGGGCCCTGTGGCAACAGGGCCGGGGCAGGGCCATGGCAGGACCAAATCACGGGCTCCTCTGGGCCCTGTGCTGGGGTGAGGTGGCAGGCACTGGGTGGCCTCCAGAGCGTTTTGCTCCGGATGTGCCCAGCAGTTCTGGTGTGTGGTTTAGCAGCCAAAACCCACCCATGGCTCAGGCTTGGCACTGCCCGCGGCGGCACATCACTGGGACAGGCACAACTGTGGTGCTGCTGAGACACCCTGGTGCTGGTTACCCTCTCCTTATCCCACTGTGTGCTGGGAGGCCATGGGTCTTGTGGGGGCCAGCTCCCTACCCCATTGCAGCCAGGGCTGCTGTGGCCCTGGGTGTGCTGGGGCAGCTGCTGGCGCAGTGTGCAGGGAAAGTGCCGCCTTCACTTCAGCCGGTAAAAGGCTGCGGCGGGAAGCGTTGCCTTTGAACCACTTAATGACGCTTCTCTTAATGGAAGGAGCCGCGGAGCGGTTGGCCGGGTTCCTGGAGCTGCCCTCGGGAAAAGCCAGCAGGCACTTCCTGGCGCATCATCGGCGCAGGATGCTTCGCCCCGAGCCCAGCCCCATGGTTGCGTCCCGGTACCACCCAGGCACGCTTTGAGGAGCCCGGTGAGTGTGGCCCCCACCTCCCCAGCTGCACACAGGGTCCCCACGTCGCACTGCCAAACCCGCGAGCTAGCAAAGACGCGGTGCCGGTGCCACGTGGCGGTGCCGGGCACGGGCAGGGGCTGCCGGGGGTTGGGGAGGGGAAGGGCTGGTTACCTGTAGAACTGGAGCTGGCGCTTTGGGCTCCCGTACCTCGCGCTTCCGACAGCAATTGGGAGAAAGAAGAGAGATGCCACAAACCCCATTAGAAAGAAGGAACGGGACTGAGTGGCAGAGCTGGTGGCCGCAGGGAGGGTCGGTGGTGCCCGCGCCACATCACAGGGACACGGTGCAGCTGGCACCGATACTGGCACCAGCATGATGCTGAGAGCAACTCGCTCGTTCCACAGCAGGTGCCAGCACCCCCAAGTGCTGCTGCTGCCGCCTGGTTTTTTGCAGCCCTGGAAGTTCTTGTTCCAAGTGTGCTGGGGCAGTTCTGGGTGCCGCGGCGCCTGTCGGGGCAGCACCCCGGGCTCGATGCCCTGCAGAGCCCCCCCGGCACTGCCCCGTGCCCTTACCTGTAAATCATCCCTGGGGAGCCTGTCTGCCGCAGCGAGAGTCGCGCTGGGGAGTCAGTGGTGGATTCGGGATACATGGAGCTGGGCTGGGCTCCCCGGAGCCGCTCGCCACCTCACCCCTGCCACGGGGAAGAGAAAAAGAGGAAGAAATGGGGGTTTTGGGGCGCGCCCATGACGGTGCTTCCTGTTGCAGAAGCTTGCGAGCCGGATGGGCACCCAGCACAGGCAGTGGTGCAGGCAGCAGTGCAGGCAGGGTACAGCAGCCCTGCCAGCCCCCAACACTCCTGACCCACCGCTGATCTCAAATCCATCCCACCCCTCCCCTATGCCAATAAATCCCCAATTCAGTTGCTCTCCCCAAACTTCTGGAGCCCATGGGAAGGGCAGAGGGGGCTGCCTGCTGCCTGCCTTGCTGCCCAGCTGTTTGCCCTCCTGGTTGCCTATGGGAGGTGAGCAGGGCAAGCCACGGGCCAGCCCAGCTGGCACCAACCGCACATCAGGAAATGGTGGAGAAAAGTGGGCCTGAAAAATTAAACATATTTCTGGTGTTTAAGACTAAAGCAGCCCCCAGAGGCAAGGGACAAGCCAAGGAATGGAAAATAGCTCAGCTTTTCCTGCAGCCAGCATATGCTGTCGTGAGCAGGGGTGCAGGAGCTCTGAGGGAAAGGGAGACTCACCCCCAGGCACCTCCCACCCTCCCTGTCCTTGTCCCCATGCTGGGGGGCATCCAGTATGCCTCCCCAAGGAGCTGTGGTCCTGCTCCCGCTCCCCATCCTGCAACATCATCAGCAGTTTCCAGTAGCACAGAAAACCACAACACTTCCCTACAAAACTAGGGCAAATTTGCAAATTTAATCCATCTTTCTTTAGGCCTGTGAAATGCCATCTTTGTGCTGCAGGTCACCAGCTGCTTTTTTTTCCTCAGATGGGGACTGAGATCTCTGAGCTTCCCAGCTGCCCTGGGCACAGTGAGAGTGTGGCCTTGCACGGCATGCTCATGTCCTGGCACGCTTCCTGCTTGCATCCTGGCACGGTGTGCCTGCATTCTTCATCCCTCCCGCATCCCAGCACAGTGTGCCTGCATCCTGCATCTCCCTCACATCCTGTATCCCAGCCCCATGTTCCTGCACCCCGCAGCCCTCCTGCATCCTGCATCCCTTCCTCATCCCTCCAGCATCCCAGCCCAGCATGCCTGCATCCTGGTGCAGCCCTTGCAGCAACTGCAGCAGCCACGCTGGTCCCTGCAGAGCCAACTGCCAGCCCCCTCCAGCCCCCAAACCCCTGCAGGCCCCAGTCCCACTGCAGAGCCCCATCTGTCTCCTCCCCTTTGGCTGCAGCCATGCTGGGACAGGAGATCAGGTGGACTGGATAAATCCAGGCTTATTTTTGAGAGGGCAGGAGGGAGCTGCCCCCTCCCAAACAGGACCCTGCTGAGCCCCCAGTGCCATTGTGACCCCCTAGCTTGTCCCAGGGCTACTTGTGTCACCTGTGCTGTCCCCCAGGCCCCTCCTCCTGCAGCTGCCTGCAACAATGCAGGGTGAGTGGCAACCCCCAGTGCAGGCACTGTCTGGCACGTGAGAGCTTCTGAGAGCTGCTTTTTGCCTGCTTGGTGTCACTTAATTAGTGGCAGTATAATGAAGCTGGAGCAAGCTGGGGGGATGCTGGCAGGGGAGAAGGCCAGACCTCCTGCCCCAGCCACGGTGTCCTTGGTGCGCTGCCACAAACTGAGCCACAAACTTATCAGAGGGCTTGGGACCAGTTGTGCCGGAGCTTCCTGGGGATGAGTGGTGGGATGAGCTTGGCAGGACCTGCCAACCATCGTCCACTGCCTCGTGGTGTTGCTGGGGGTACCGAGCGCAGTGCTGGCAAGTCTCCAGTGGCACTGGAGGAACTTTGCCAGGAAGCGCTGCTGGGCCGATGGCACACCGGGCAGGGCTCCACACCCCAAGGAGCAGGAGTATCCTGGCTCCAGGCCCTCTGAGCCAAAGATGCTGCCAACAGCCCCGTCACCTCCATGCTGGCAGTTTGCTGTGTCCCAAGGACCCCTACTGCACCCTGACTGCAACCACAGGAGGTTCTGCAGGGTGATGCAGGGGAAAGGAAGAAAAGAGTTTTCTTTTGCAGGATGTCTCAGATCTGGGTGCAAGGGCACCTGGCTCCAGCCCCATCCCCATCCCGGGCCAGCATGATGGGGCAGGAGACATGGGCAGAGATGCTGGAAGGATTCATGGCCAGAAAGCTCCTGGGAGCTGAAGCCCTGCTGACCAACCCCGGGGGGATGCCCTGTGGACCACAGCCTGCAAACACGCTGCAGTTGGAGAAGAGGTGAAATTGCCCACAGAAATGGTGAGAAGATAAGAGGTGAAAGCTCCAGACACACCGAGGAGCCTGAGACCCCAGAGGTGAGGCACTGTGGTGGGGGGAGTGGTGCGACCCCCACCCTGGGCACCCCAGTGTCCCTCCCAGCTGCTGAGACAAGAGATGGAGGGGAGACAGCAGGGAGCATCCCCCCACTCGGGCACCCATCCCTGTCTCTCTGCCGGGTTTGTACACAGCAAATGCACTCCCCCCCAATATGCCCCGGGAAAGGTGACTTTGGCACAAGGACTCACGCTGCCCCGGCACGTCCTGCTGTCACCCTTCCGTCCGTGCCCCTGCCGGGTGCCCGCACCCCCCGCCCCGGCGCCGCAGGGATCCGCAGAGCTGCAACCCAGCCCCTCCCGGGCCCGGGGAAGCCTCTACTGCAGAGCTCCTTCCCCCCTGCCACCGTGGCCCCCCCGACCCGGCCGGGAGACTCAGGCGCATTGACAAGCCGCTCATTAGGATAATGAACAAGGCGATGGGGATTTAGCTGCGACACGTGAGGTCGCCTGTGATGGTGCTGTGCGCGCCGGAGCGGTGCCGGAGCTGATGACACAGCCCAGACCCACACGCCAGACGGGTTATTCCCGCTTTGCCGTCACCTGCGGCAGCACCCAGGGGGTCTGTCACACCGAGCACCTGCGGGTCCCCAACTGTGCCCCCCTTCCCGCGCCACCGCCACGGCACCGCAGACCCGCCGGTGGCACCGGCCACCCCAGTGCTGCACCCACCTGGCTCTGGCGCGCTAAGGGAGATGCGTGGTCAGAAGGCAAAGAAAATGAGATAAAAACCCCAGCTGGCAGCAGGGCTGAGGCTCTGCGGGCTGCGGGACGCGGCGCCGGTGCCAAGCAGGCGGGGGAAACACAGCAGGTGCCGGTTCCTACCCCATTCCCTCTTCGTTCCTGGGAAAAGGCGTCTGGCGGTGGCGGGAGGCCGAGACCCCGGAACCTCGGGATGCGGCAGCACCCAGGGATGCTGCAGAGCCGTCCCTGCCACTCTCACATCCTGACTCGGCAAGTTTGGCTCCGCCGTGGCGTGGCGCGCCGTCCGGCTCCCGATCCCATCGGTGCTTTAACCGTGTCGGCGCCGTGGCGCGGCACCGGCAGCGCGCGTGGGCCAGCGAGCCGTGTCCCGGGCACCGGCCGCTCCCGCGCAGCCCTGGTGAGAGGAGGCTGGTCCGGCGGTCGCGGGGAGCTCAGAGCCCGCGTTTCCATCGCAGGTGCCTTAAGTCATGCCGGATGTTTTCTCTAAATAACGAACCAAGGGCGGCCGCAGGCGATGGAGCGGAGCTGCCTCCCGGCACCGGGCTCACCCACCCGCCGCGTTCCACCGGGCCTCCTGTCCTCCTCCTCCGAGTGCCAATCGTCCTGTCTCAGCCGCTACTGCTTTTTGGCCATCTTGGGCAAAAGTCCCACCCCGGAGCGTGCGGTTTGGGGACACCCCACTAACTGGAGCAGGCTGGTCCCTGGCGGCAGCGCAGCACCGCAGTCCCCGGGCGACGGCAGCACCAGCGTGGCCAGGTTCAGCTTGAAAACCAGAGGTCACACCAGCAAAAAGGGGTCAGAGATTCGGAAGAGCGCAGCAGCACTTCTTTCATTTATAAATTAGGGAAACCTGGTGCCTCTCCATCCACGAAGTCCTGCTCAGCGTGTGGCGATGGGGCCAGCGAGCACCGAAGCACCCCAGCACCGCTGGGAGAGGTGACCCCAGCAGGTCGCCCAGTTCCCACGCAGCAGCAGGTGGGGAAGGCCGCAGACCCCGTCCCATGGGGGCAGTGCTCCCCGGCACTGGCACAGCCACAGCTTTGCTGCCCTGGCACACAGTGGAAGCCACACAGAGGCTCCTGCTCCTGCCCTGCCGCGCGTCTGACCCACGGCCCTGCACACCTTGAGCAGGGAGGCCACAGCCCAACCCCTCTGCCCTCCTCACAGAAATAGTAGTCATGCTAATGAAAACAAAAAGCAGCTCGTGTATCTTTCGTCAGCAGCTGCGAGCAGAGGTGCTTCTTGTTAACCAGCTGGAAAATCCCTGCATATATGCAGCATGTGTATTACATATATGCGATATAGGCTGGATATATATTGTGCATACTTGCAATATGTGCATATATATGCAATGTATCCTGGATATATACTGCACATATATGCAAGATGTACATGTATGCAATATACACTGGATGTATACTGTGCGTATGTCCAACATGTGTACATATATGCAATATACACTGGAAATGTATTGCACGATGTGTACATAGAGCAGTATACACTGGGTGTATATTGCCCAGCCTGCCTGCTCTGGCATTCTCCCTCGACACTGCACCATGACCCCCAGGGATGCTTTGGAAGCCCCCGCTGTTTTCTGGGGAGCTGGGTGGGCGCCAGCGCCGTCCTGGCCTCCGGGTGGCACTGAGCACGGCTCTGCTTTCCTACCCACCCCGAGGGTCCCCATCGCACGGCCACCAGCCTGACAGGGCCGAGGCTGGGGAGGGGCCAGCGACCTGGGACACCGCGGGGGGCGGCAAGGCTGGGGGAGGGCCAAGGGCAGGGCGGGGAGGGGGGTCCTGTGCAGGAGCCCTCCTTCCCAGCCACGTCGGTTAACGGAGCCACCGTCTTCGTTAGGAAAGGCGAGGGTTTGTCTCCGCTGTGCGCAGAGGCTGGTGACAACAAGGGACGGTGCTTGGGAAACACCGACGGTGACGTCCTGCTGCTGGCCGCGATACCGGGGATTGCCGCGGGCCCCAGGCTCCCCGCAACCGGAGCACCCTCCTCCGTCCTCCGCAGGATGCAAAGACCAGGATGCGAGCGTACCCCCGCGGGAAGAGGCCGCGGCTGCCCCGCGCATCGCTGCCGGGCTACCGGCCAGCGGCTGCGGGAGGGGACGGGCGTGAGGCGCGGCACGGCCTCACCGCAGCGCGGCCCGACCCCGCCCCGAGCCCGATCCGATCCCCATCCCGGCCCCGATCCTGGTCCCGGTCCCCGTCCCCGTCCCCGTCCCGGTCCCGGTCCCGTCCCGCTCCCCCCGCACCTGCCGCCGCCGCCGCTCCCGCCGCTCCGCCGCGCCCTCGTGGGGGGCCCGGCCCGCCCGCCCCGCCCCGCCCGCCGCTGATTGGCCGCCGCGCCCGCCACTCCCGCCCATGCAAAGCAGACGCGCGCCCCGCTCCGCTGCCATTGGCTGCAGCGCCGGACCCGCGGCGAGGCCCCGCCCCCCGCGGTGCGGCACCATCGCCCTAGTAACCCGATGCTGGGCCGGGCGCGACCACCCGCGCGGGGGGGGACGTCCCCGCCGCAGCCGCCGCGGCTCCGCCATGTCCCCTCCCCATCTCCCTCCGCCATCTCCCCGCACGCCGCTCTCTCCGGTGCCCGCCGGTGAGGGGGCGCGGGGCTGCGGCGGGGGGCGGTGAGCGGCGGCAGCGCGTCAGGCCCCCCCTGCCCGGCGCGAGGTTTGGTCGGGCCCCATAAGATGGCGTCGGGGCGCGGTGGGTGCGCATGGGAGGGTGGGTTGTGCTGCCGGCCGGGGCTCTGGCGCTGTGCGGGCACGGTCCTGTGTGCGCGGGGCTGGTGGGATGATGGAGGTCTACCAGGAACGGTGGCTGGTGGGGCTGGGGTCCCACCAGCATGAGTGGAGCTGGAGGACCACCAGGAATGGTGGCCGGCGGGGCTGGACGGCCACCAGGGTGGGTGACTTTTAGAGCTGGGGGTCTACTGGGATGGACGGAGTTGGAGGACCACTGGGAATGGTGGTTGGTGAGGCTGGGGGTCCGCCAAGCTGGGTAGCTGGTGGGGCGGGCGGCTCGCCAGGGTGGGTGGCTCCCCGGGAGCTGTTTCAGACACTTCCCATCAGGGTTGTCCAGCTCTGCAGCTCGGGAGCTCGTTCCCGAGCGTGCGTTTCCCTGCTCTGTTTTCCAGGCGGCCGTTCGCCGTAGGGCGCCGGGAGGGAGCGGCGGCCTTTGGGGAGCAGGATGAGCGAGTGGGAGCGCGTGTTCCCGCGGGGCCTGGCGCTGCCCCCGCACGGGCAGCGCAGGCGGGCTCGGCCCCCCGGCTCCACCGCCTTCCGCTGCGTTCTCAAGGCCCTGGAAGGGGCTGTCCTCGCCCAGGTACGGGAGCTGGACCCCCGCTCTGCCTGCCCCCCGTCCACCGCACCACCGGGATTTGCTCTTCGTGGGCTGGAGGTTTTCAAAACCAGGTTACTTGTTTTGGGGAGAACTAACTGTCTGTCTCCCAGAAACACAGACTGGAGCAGTGTCCTGAGTGTGTTTTCCCCTGCAAATCTGATTTAGCTTTTAATTAGCTTAAAATTAAATTTTAAAATTTTTACTTCAGGCAAGTGTTTTAAAGGTAAATTTTTTGGGTGGCACTTGAAAAGTCTGCTACTCCTTTGTTATATACTTAATACTCAGCTTTCCCAATTTTGTGTTGCTGGTTTCAGCCTCTGGCTTCCGGGCAGGTTCTTGAGTGACACGTGAAGCTGTCTGCAGCCCCCTGCCTGGTTTGGGCCTCAGAGAAGGGGAATTACTTGTCCTCTTGCTGAAGTGTTTTCTGCAGTCTGGGGGTGCTGAGCTGGTGTGTCCCCGGGCGTGGGGGGACATCTCCTGCCCTGTCCTGCCTTGCAGGGAGCAGAGTTCCAGCTGCGCCTGTCCCTCTTTGATGCCACCTACCACCACTTCTTCGGGAGGACCTGGAGGAGCAGCTGCAGAGCTGCCCGCCGTGCCCCGCCACACCCGGCCAGGGCAGCTTTCAACGAGGTAGGGTGGGGGGGCCCATGGGTGGGCAGGGGGGTGGGCTGGGTCCGGGGCAGCACCCTGGGACTTGGGCACCAAGCGCAAGGTTGGAGGTTTGTCACGGAGAAAGCTGTGGGTGCTCGTGTGCCGCCTGGAGCTGCTCCCTCGGGGGCTGGTTCGCTCCGTCGGGGCTTCCTCATCCTCTGCCCAGAGCAACCCGCGCACTGCCTGGTTACTGAGGTTTCCCACACGGGGAGAAATGGGGGGTTTAGGTTCTCTCTGTGGCTGTGGCGGTGTGGGGTAGCAGCGTGCTGTGTCGGGAGCCGGCGGCAGGGAGCAGTGTCTGTTCACAGGTGGGAGGGAAGACGGAGCCGCCGCTCCCTCCAGCACAGCCGCTTTCTCTCCTTACCCGAACTAAACGCACCCAGAGCCTCACCCGGCCTGGGTGACAGCAGAGATGTCATGTTTTCTAGTTCATTACTTGTTTCTTGTGCTACAGATGAAATGTGGCACAGATTAGCGCCGTGCTCCTTCGTTGATTTAGCTCAGTGGTGTTGACCTGTGTGTTTGTTTGAATTACTGCCTGACCCCTGCTTATTTGAGGGGGAATGGGATGGGGACTTCAGGCCTTCAGCAGGTCGGGTTGACCCTGCTGGCAAGATTCATCCAGCCTTATCCTCAAGGTTTAGGGGAGAGGAACATGCAACCAACCCCCTGTTCATGGTCATGGAGGGAACCATGAGCTTGGTTTCACAAGGGCTTTGAGGGCTCTGCCTTTGCAAGGTGTCAGCCTGCAGCCAGTGGTCGTTATTTCCGCATTTTTGCAATAAAAGATAATAGAATAACGATTTATTTCCCTGGGCTGGTGTGGTAATGTCTCTCTTTGTTATCCCTTCATGACAGCCTGTGATTACAGTAAACGTTTTCCCTGGGACACTGCAGTAATGAGTTTTTAATAGAAAGATTAACCTGGCTTTAAATCCTGTCCTGGGGAGGTGACCTGTGTCCTGTCCCCTCCTGTCCTCAGGTCCAGGCTGCCCCCAGCTCCCCTCCCTGCAGCAGGAGGGTTTCCAGCTCCTTTGGCTTCCCCAGCACAGGGCTCACCATGATGCTGAAACCCTGCTGTTATGGGGTCTTCAGCCTGCCAGGTACTCTGGAAAATGGGTGTTTGCGACAGAAAGTTAAATAAAAAAAAGTTAATAGTGTGTGAGATGTAAGGAGGTTGACATTTCCAAGCAGTGCTGGAGGTTTGCCTTGAGCCACAGTCTGGAATTTTTAAATGGATTTTCTGGTTGTGCTGCTGGCTGTCCAGATGCAACAGGTAGGGCTCTGCCTGCAGCTGCCAGCTCTGGAATACTCTTTCTCCCATCTTAGACTGTTTATTTCCACACCTCCTTGAACCACTCTGGCATTGCTGCTGTTGTGGAAGTGGTCGTGACAGCCGGGAATGGGGATGGGAGCTCTCGGCATCTCTCCTGTGGCTTTGGGCTCATCCCCCTCTTTGGCAGCGGATCAGAGGCGACGGACCCAGCTGCTGAGGGCAGAACGTAGGTCCCCCCTGCTGTGTGATGGGGCACCCTGGGCGTTGGGGAAGCAATGTGGATGGCTACTGGGAGGAAGAAAGGGTGGTCCTGGGGCAGAAACAAAGCCAGTGTTTGGAAACCTGGAGTTCTGACTTGCTGAGGAAGCAGTGATGGGTTTATTAGGGAAGCTGGTTCTCTCCCTGAAGGACAGGGGCTTTGTAGGATGGGCATTTCTCACTGTTGAGCAGAGGTTTTGTGGAAGATGAAGATGTGCTTCAGACTGGGTGTACTGACTGCTGCATGTGCTCTTTGCTCTCAGGCTGAAGCTGTACCACGGGACGCCCCGTGCTCTGCTGCACCCGCGCTTCCAGGACCCCATGGAAAGTAAGCAGCAGCAGCAGGGCCTTGTCTCGCTCCTTGCTTGGCAGCCTCTGATCCCATGAGTGTCATGTGTGTCTGGTTGATGTGATCCATGGTCCATGCCTGGACAGTGCTAAGCAAACCTGCTTTACTGCCAGCCAGGAAAAACACAGGTTTTCCTTTGCTCCCAACATGTGTGCTCCTGGCTAATGACTTCTTCAACAGCAGTGCTGTTTGGGTCATTCCAGGTTGTTTTTTCTTCTTCAGAGAACAAATACCTGACCGTGATGGAGAAGAGCCACCTGCAGTACTCCCTAAAGCCTCACCAGCCCTTGGAGATGATATTTCACCTCCTTCCCGAAAACCTCCTGGTGTCTGGGCAGCAGAACATTCCCGGTGTGCTGCCGGCATGCGGAGATGCAAGTAAGGACTGTTCCTCTTTCCCTGCTGCCTGGCCCCTCCTGCTGAGGGCAGCAACTCCCTGGGGAGGCTGTGGGCAGGGCACTCACCTGGGCTTTCAGGGCACACCAGCAGGTTCTCTGCAGCAACTCCTCAGCATGAGGGTTTTAGCCTGGTCGTGCCGCCGGGGCTGCAGCCCTTGCATCCGTAAGTCGTCCTGAAATGTGTCAAAATGGCTTTGTTCTGTTCTTCTCCCGTTAATTGTGTTGCTCCTGGGAAACTGTGAGACAGAAACAATGGTTGCTTTAATTATAGTCGACAGAGTCTTCAGAGAAGCCCTTGCAGCTTGTTTAAAGTCCTCCTTGGTGGCAGAGCTTGGGGTTGCTGGGGGCCTGGCAGGTTCAGAGGGACAAGCTCTTGCATGCTCAGCCCTGGTTAATCTCTCCCTGTGGGAAGCAGCCTTGCCCTTCAAGGTCCTGTGATTAAAATTATGTGATCTGAAGATTCAGAGGGTGAAAAGTACTCTCAGTTCTGCAGCTGAATTATTTTTATTATTAACCAAATTGCATCCACTGACACTGAAGACGTTGGGTATTCCTGGGTCTCTCCAGGGCATAAAGACACACGTGTGTCAGGGAAGCCGGGGATCCCACCCACAGGCACAATTGCTCCCCGTGCTGCTCCTGGCTGCAGGTTCCCCTGTGGTCCTTCTGATGTTCCCTCAGCCATGGCATGACCTGTGCCCACCACCTTGCCTCTTCAGGTGACTGCTTGCAGAAACCTCAGCTGCTGAAGCCAGTCACCTGCTACCTGGAGAGGCTGTCCATCCAGCTGCACCCTTCCCTGGAGGAATTTGAGGAAGAGCTGCTGGACCTACTGAACAGTGATCGCTTACTTAAGGTAGTGCCACTGCAGTTAGGGAAGGAGCAGGGTGGGAGCAGGAATGTCAGCACTTGGCTTCTGGTCAGGTTAGAAAAGTTCAGATGAATGGTGCTTGTGTCTTTTTTGCACTTGGAGTCTTTTGTTGTTGTGCAAGCCTTGTGCTCACCTTACCACTGGATCAGTGCACAAATGGGCTTGTTTTGAGCATTCAGACCCTAATTTGGGTTTTTTCTGCTATGGAAATGCAAAGATGCAGTGTTCACTATAGTAGTAACTCTTTAGTAACCTCTTTAGGAACAGCAGTGCTTTGTGTGCAGTAAGAACTGCTGGCCAAGTCCTCCCTTATTTGCCAGATTTACACCAATTCTGTCATAAAGGTGAAATATTTTAATACCCATCAGCACTGGGAAGTAGGTCTCATTTTCTGAGTTTTTGATGAATTGCCTGAATGTTCCTGGTTGTGGGGGGCCCAAGGAGGGATGCTGAGCCACCCTGTGCCACTGCACCAGGGCTGGAAAACTTTCCTGTCACAGGCCAACGCGGCGCCGGACGGTGCCGGGGTGGCGGTTCGGGAGCGGCGGCTGCACGTTGGTGTCCACAACGGGCTGTGCTTTGTCCAGGCACCCCAGGTAGCTGTGCTGGTGCCTGAGGCAGAGGTGGCCCGGGGCAGCTGCCCAGGGGGGCTGGCTCCTGCAGCCAGGTAAGGGGAGACCCTCCAGAGCTGTGTCCCCCCTGCCCTGGGTGCTGCCCACAGCCCCGTCTCCATCCTGGCGCAGGGATGTGGGTCAGGCCCTGGTTCTGCGGAGCCGCATCCACCTGAGTGAGATGGTTCCTCACCCAGCCTTTGGGGTCTGCTTCCAGCTGGAGTATGTCTTCTGCAGCATGGGGAGAGCTGGTGGGAAGGTAGGGCTGAGTGTGCATGTCCCTCATGAAGGAGCAGGGTGTGTGGGTGGGGGGTGAGCCCTGTGGGGGGACACCATTTTCTCCCCACTTTCCACTGTCTTACACCCCACCATGCAGCCTCTCCTTGCTGCCCAACAAAAGGCCCTGCAGAGTGTCTGGGTGCTTTCCATTGCACAGAATACCCTGCAAAGGGACTTAGTAAATCATTGTAGTTACATGTGGTCAGAGCATGGCGGGGGTGGTGGTGGAGCCTGGGACCTGTGGCACAGCCCTCGGGCAGGGCAGTTAATCCCAAAGCAGCTTGCCCAGCTGATCACAGTGTCCTCCATGCCATAATTAGCAGGCTGTGGGGTGATTGCCTTGTGGGTGCTGGTAGAGATCTCTTGGTTTGCTTCTGCACCTCTCCTTTGGTCTGAGGGGAGGCTGTGGATGTGCTGGGGTAAGTGGAAGCCTTTCTGCTGCCTTTCCCATCTGCCAGGGATGGGGGCTCAAATGTACATCCCTTAATGCAGCAGCTTGAGCGAGGGGTCACAGCCCTTTGGGGCCTGGGGTCTTTGACTCAGCCTACATGAACCTAAATATATATATATATATATATAAATATATATATATAGGGATGAAACTCTGTTATTTTGGAAAAGCACTATATCATGTTTTTATATTGGCATTGTATTCTGCTGATCCATAATATTGTGGTGTGATCTGGTGAAGGTGTGAGTACCCGGAGGGTGGGTGCTCGCTGTGCTGAGGGACGGGGAATAATGTCAGCAATGGGCTGGATGAACGGGGGGTGCAAGAAAATCCTGTGTGGGAAGAGTAGTGTGAGATTTATAGGCGCTTTGTGGTCAGCCTTGAGGAGGGCAAATCCCACAGGAAGGTGCTGGTTCTCCCTGTCTCCCCCCAGGCCCTGCCCAGTGGTGCCCGCAGCGAAGCCACCGAGATGTGCTCAGTGCGCTGGGCTGTCTGGAGCCCTGCCCTGGGCACTGGTGAGAAGGAGGAGGAGGTGGTCCTGCCCCTGCGTGGGGGTCCCCACCGTGGTCCCTGCCAAGCTCTGGTCTACCGGACTCCCCCAAGTGGCAGGAGCTCCTGCCAGGTGAGGGCAAAACACAGGGACACTGCCAGGGCTTGGGCAGGCTGGACTAGGCACTGGAGGGGCTGTGGCAAAACCTGTGCAAGTGTAAGGGAATAGGCATGGATGGGTAGGTGGGTGTCTGCAGAACTTGCTCAGTAAACTATTACCTGGGTGGTAATGGGTGGAGTTGGTGGCTGTGTGTGTGTCCCTTCAAGGACCAAGGTATTTGATCAGTGTGTTGGAGTCAAAGCTCTCGCCAGCTCTGCCTCCAGCAGCACCGCTGCTCCCGTGGCTGCAGGACAAGGCAGTCATCCCTTGAAGGGAGCCTGTGTTGTCTAAAGTATTTCATGTCCAATTTCAGGGAAAGCACGTGGAGTCTGGGACTGTCCAATTCCATGTTTCTACTGATTCGGAAGAACATCTTGTAACTGCTGCGAAGATCCCAGATAAAGGCAGGGACGCGTTGGAGCAGCCTCCCACGCTGTCGCTGAGTGAGTGTTTTCCAGATCGCTGACATTTAAAATATAGAGTGTGGCACTGGTGTCTGCTCAGGAGAAGAAACACGAGTTCACTGAGTTTCAGTGAGCAAGTCTGTGAATTACGGGAGTGAACCAGGCTTCTAGTGAGTTGAATTCAGCTCTCACTTTTCAACTTGCAAAATTCCCCTGTGAAAGTCACACTGAGCCAGGTGCAAAATCCCCCGGAATTTCCAGCCTGCTCCAGTTTTGGGTGGCTGTGGCAATGTTTGGGCTCAGCCCCCAGAGCCACTGTTGGGCACTGCAGCCATTGGTCCTGGGCACTGCAGCCATTGGTCCCAGGCACTGCTGCTGTTTCACTCTGGCCTCTGCATCCCTCTGGGCATGAGGGCAGGAGAGATGTCAGTTGTAGGCTGAGGAAAGAAAGAATGTCATTGTGCTGCTACTCTAGGACCTGACACCAGGCTGGAAAACTAGGCTGTGTGTGTGCCTGCATGCATCTGTCTGTGACTTTGGGGTGCCTGGGGATTCTGCTGGGTGTTGGAGGTGGAGAGAAAACTGCCTTTGGCTTGAGCTTGGGCATGGAGCTCAGCTGATGCCCCAGGCTGCTGGAAATCCTCTCAGGCTCGGTTCTGTTTGTGCTGCCCTGCTTCCCACGCAGGTCCTAGTGTGATGCTCCAGTTCCAGAACATCATTTAAACACGGTTAATGAGCTTAGCCAGCTCCCGTGGCCAGCCGTGGCTGCCAGCTGGTGTGTGGGGCGATGCCGCTGCGGTGGGAGCAGCCTGGGTACCTTCCACGAGGTGGCACTGGCACCGTGGCTGTGCTGCAGCACCAGCCTCAGCGAGCAGCCGGCTTGGCTGGGGCACAGCAGAGATCTTAGGGGTGAAATGGAGGGGCTGGGAGTGAGGGGGGGATGCCCTGGGTGGGCCATTCTGGGGAATGATCTGGCGTTTCCCTGGCTCTGGGGGCTGACTGCCCCAGGGAGGTATGGTAGTGGTCCTGGAGTGGTGCTGCAAGGTGAGTGGCAGCATGCAAGAGACAGCCTGTACCCCGAGCTGCTGAAAAGAGCATTTTGTTAACTTTTCACAGTGCTTTGTGGGAAAGTGTTCTGCTGTCTGGCCCTTTTGGCTAGGGGAGACCAAGTGCATCTTCTGTGGGCTTGGCTGCCGGTGGTGATGATGACCCTGTCCATTCTCTTGTCACCAGTAGCCAAAGCCATCCTGAGAAAAAACAGTATTAGAGATGTGAGGGAGGCAAGCTGCTTTCCTCTGCACAGCATTCACCCTGGGCAGCTGGAATGTATGTGGTGGTGAAAGCAAAACAGGGTATCAGCATCACAAAGATGCAGAGGTAGAGCATCCCTGCCCCTGGTCTGCTCTGAGGGACCCACGGCTCAGCGAGCTCAGCTGTGCTGGCACGAGCTGAGCAGCCAAATATAGACACAATAAAGCTCCTGCTGTTTCGGGGCACAAACAGATGAAGGGAGTGACAAGAAATAGCAGGAGCAACGAAAACCTTAAGTATCCTAAAACTTTCACATCTCATTAAGCATCCCACTTAGGCAGCGCCGCAGGGCACAGCGGCACCATCTGGGGATGGAGTTAGCCTAATTCCCAGCAAAATAACGGCTGGATCTGGAGACGCGCTACGTTCCGCCCCCAGGCTGCAGTCTTATTGAAAAAATAAGTCAAATAAGAGATAGTGAGCCACTGTGTTCAGCTGTTTCACCCCTGAAATGTGAACAGGTGGGTGGGGTGTTGGAGGGGGCTCTCTGGGGGTGGTGGCTTGGTTGCCGCATCCCTCCTGTCCCTCTCCTCAGGTCCACAGGCCCCGCTGCGAGTGCCGGCATCCCCGCGGGGACCAGGGGTAAGTGCTGTGCGGGCGGTGGGCTGCGGTGTTCCCAGGGGACAGCTCTTGCACTGAGGGCATTCCTCTGGTCCTGTCCTTGCCACTTTTCCTGGCTGCTGTGGGCAGGAGGCACCAAGCATCCTGTTCCAGTCCTCCTCCTCTAGGGCAGTGAAATGGATCCTGCCTATAACATGCTCTGCAAGATTCCCTGAGGTCTTTCCACACCCCAAATGTGTTTTAAGGGCAGTTCTGGGTTTTGACAGCCTAGATTTGCTGGGTGCTGTTGTCCCTGGTGCATGCTGACAGTGACACATGGTGTCTTTGTGCAGAGCTACTGGGGTTTAAGAAGAGCTATGAATACCCAGGTGCCTCTTTATGCTTTTTTTTATACCTTGATGCAGGGATCAGTGCATACAAATAATTTTGATGAAATGAAATGCTTAATAAGATGGCATTAAGCAGCTTGATCTTCCTGCTGCGTTTTCCCATCTTGCTGGGGAAAGTGCAGCAGCTGAGTAGGACGTGGAGGTGCAAACCCTTGAGCAGCCAAGCCATGCTGCTTCCCGGCAGAGTGCTGATGCCAGAGCACAAGGCATCTCAGCTGCTTTAGTGGGGAGGGGGCTGCCTGGCTGTGAAGTTCCTGTAGGTTGGGCTGCCTGGGGGGCTGCTATGTGGTGTGGGGGCTGTGGACACTCACCTCACCACTCTCCCTGCAGCTGTCAGTGTCCCAGCTCTCGGCCATGCCACGGGGCAGGGACCAGCCCCTGGATGGGGGGATCACTCACCTGGAAGCCGACCTTGGGTGGGCAGACCCCAAGGCCTGCGCCGAGGAGCCTCTGCGGGCACTGCCCTTCGCCCCGCTGCAGGTGCCGGTTGCTGCGCTGGGGCTCCAGGCAGACAGGTGATGCTCAGCTGCCCTTCCCTGGGCTCCAGCACCCCGTGCAACCAGTTCCATGTGTCTCACTCCTGTGTCTTAGTTCCCACACGCTGCTCTCCCGGGCCGCACTGGCACGCCTGCACACTGCTGGCTTCCCAGAGATCCTGGACCGTCACCAGGAGCCAGTGGGAATCTCAGAGCCTGTGGACCCGGCGACTTTCAGCCCACAGCTGGAGGAAGCTGACCCTCTGCAAGGCAACGAAATAATCCTGCAGTTCCTGGCTTTTGGCAGGTGGGATGGGAGGTCTTTGTGGTGCCTTCTGCAAGTTGATCCCAGGGGAGAGTCCTTTCCCAAAATCCTCGCTTCTCTGCTTGAGCGGGAGAAAACCTTGCAAAAGTTCTGTGTCCTCCAGCAGCTGGTGTGGAGACAAAGCCCCAGAGGGTTTTACAATGAGGCTCTTGTCCTTTCCAGGGACTCTTAAATCATATTCCTATTTTTTTTTGTTGAATCCATTATATCAGTAAGAGCTGGTTAATGCAGGATTTCTCCATAAATGCATATGGAGCTGAGGATGTTGGCACCCTTGGGGATGGCTCTGGCTGGGTGAGGCCCCACTCATGTTTTTCCCATGGACAGCAGTGTGCTGTGTGGAGGTAAAAATCTGCTTTTGCTGGGCTCTTCCATCACAGCATATGGCAGGAGGCAGCTGGAATTATGAAGCTTTTTGGGAAGCCAAGGCAAACCATATGCCTGCTGTCTTCAGATAAGTCCAAAGACTTGTGATGCTGCCGATCTTCTCTTTTCTTTTGCCTCTCTGTGGGTGCCAAATACACGAAGAGCTTGTGATGGGACGGCAGTGCCATGCCATGAACTGACCCAAGCCCTTCTCTGTCCCTCAAGGGATGCCCGGGACCATGCAGAGGGGACGTGGCCGAGGACCATTTTCCTCACCTTCCAGTTCTACCGTTTCCCACCAGTCACCACGCCGCGGCTGCAGCTGGTCAGCATGGAGCGGGGGCCGGCGGCTGGGCAAGCACAGCTCCTTGTCCGGGTGAACAAGGATGGGACCCTTGGCAGTGGTAAGTTCTGCTGGAGCTCCTGCATGTGGAGCTGTTAATGGGAATGCAAGGGTGGTGTGTACAGACTGTTTCTGTGGGAAGGAGCCAATCCCAGGGAGCTTCAAACCTTACTAATTGACCAATGGGTTGATCAAGTGGAGGCAAGTGGGTGTGCAATCAGGCAGGCTTCTCTGGAGCAGGAGTGTCCCTGTTCTGGCTGAGTTCTGGTGCTGGTGGAGCTCCCTTTCCACACCGGTGCCGTGTCCCGCAGGACCGCCGGGCTTGCAGCTGAAGTACATGGTGGATCCTGCGTTCCTGCGAGCTGGGGAGCAGCGCTGGTTCGTGCGGTACCTGGCTGAGCACAGCCTCCAGATCGACATCTGGGATGGAGACTCTCTGCTCCTGGTTGGATCTGCTGCTGTGAGGCTGCAGGTCTGTCCCCTGAAGCCCTTGGATGGCTCTTAGTGCAGGAGGATTTGGTTTAGGGTGCAGGAAAGTTAAGGAGGAGCCTGACTCTTCCTTCATTCCTGTGTTGAGATGCTGTTGTGTCACCCTTGTGTCTTTAGTAATTGCGTTGTGTCAGTCCCTCTGTGTCAGTGAGGCCCACGTCAGCCTGACAAGCCCCTAATTGTGGGATTTGGTGTCTTATCAAAAGTGTTGTCCAAACATTGACTTCCTTCCACTTCCCTGGAACTGCTGTATTATAGGGCTGTACCACCAGCCTTGAGACACCCTTATCCCAACCCTGTGGCCCCTCAGACCTGACACCCCCAGTGACTTGTGACCCCTTGTCCTCAGTCCCTGCTGCGCCAGGGCCGGGAGGCCATCAGGACCCACCATGAGCTGGAGGTGGCCACAACTGAGTACGAGCCAGACGTGACGGTGATGGGCCAGGAGGCCCTGAGGCACGGAGCCCTGCGGCCCCTCGGGGTCCGCGTGGCCCTGCGGGGCCGCCTCCACCTCTCCATGGCCAACGTCGGTAAGAGCTCAAGGTCTGGGTACCAGCACCCTGTGGCACCCCTTGCTGGGTGCCACCTGAGCCCCCACCCCCTTGCCAGCTGCTCGACTCCTGGTGCCACTGGGCTGCAGGCAGAAGCATGTGGCTGCTGGTTGAGTTTGTGGTCCTGATGCCAGTGGTGCTGGGATGGTGGCATGGGGACAGTGCTGTGCAGCTTGGTGCTAGCAAACAGCATCAGGCTGTGGGAGAAAGGACTGCATCTCAACCAAAACCACCCTTGTAGGGAGTGTTCTTCTTCCCAGAACCTGCTGGCTGCATTTATTTTATACATTTAATTCCCTGCCCTATAAATGTGCAGTGACTCCAGGTTTTAACACCTTATCTTGAGAAGAAAGATTAGCTCCATTATAAGTTATCTTAAATCATCATTTCCTTACTTTGCCTGCAAAGGGCCGATAAGCTCCTGGGAAGGAGAATCTGAGGTTGACAACCCCAGGAGAGGTTTAACTCACACCCTGCAAGAGAAGTGGGAGAGAGGAGGCAGAGACACAGCCCAAGGGCAGCAGCCACCCTTTGGGCTTTTCTCTGCTCTTTTTAAATTTCAAAATACTATTGTTGAAAACAGGATTGTTTTGGTGTCCCTGCCTGAAGGACAGGAGGTAGTTTGTGGGCTGAGTAAATACCTGGTGGGTTTAGAGCCTTGTCTGGCTCCAGGTGGCACAGCCTTCATGGGAGACTCTGGAAGGAGCACGTGGGGCTCAGAGCACCCTGAGCAGCCAGGTCTTTACAGGCAGTTTACAAAAGCCAGAGCAGAGAGCTGCAGTGAGGACAGGAATTTGCAGTAGATTTTATAAAACTGAAAAGGGGATGGTTTCTGCTCAGCCTGCCTCTGCTCTTGGCAGGCCACCTGTGCGAGGAGACCCCGGGGCAGTTGCCCTCCCCGCTGCCATCCCGCTCCCGCATCGTGCCTGCACCGGACAACGCTCGTGTTATCCCGGCTGGCAGCTGGTTATCCCGGGACACTGCTTGTGGTGAGTCCTGGTTATCCCTGAATACTGCTGGTGGTGAGTCTTGCTGGGCTGGGGCTCAGCCCATCCCCTCGTGTGGATCAGGTTGGCCAGGTCTCTGCCAGTCTCTGCTGCTGCAGTGCTGGTGCTTTGCCCCCAGCTGCAGGCTGGCTGCCCCCTCTGGTGCTCCCTGGCCCAGCAGCATCACCAGGGTCCCTCAGGGCCACCCTGATGGTGGGTCCCCTCTCCACACAGGGCGGGTGTCACAGGCACGGAGGCTGGTGGAGGTGGACAGCGAGCTGGCGGCCGCGCTGCACGCCCACCGGCCGGGGCCCAGGCTGGTGCCCCCCGCTGTCCCCAGCGAGGCCGCGGCCGCCCGCCGGCGCAAGCTGCGGCGCATGGCGCTGGTGCGGCAGCAGGAGGAGGCTGGCGGTGGGAGGATGCCCCAGGTCTCGGTGAGGAGAGGGGTAAGTGGGGGCTGGGGAGCCTCTGGAGGCTCCAGGTTTATGGTCCACTCCATCCCTCCTGGCAGGGCTGGCAGGAGCAGCGTGCCCAGCAGGTGCGTGACTTGCAGATCATCGATGCCTACCGGGAGCACACCAAGGGCGAGAGCATCTCCCGCCTGCTCAGCCAGGCCATCACTGCCACCCGCACCGTGCACGCCGTGCTGGGCACCGCAGAGTTCTTCGAGTTCACCCTGAAGAACCCGTATGGTGTTCAGCACACTGTCACCATCGAGGTTGACCACCCTGAGCTCAGGTGGGGGCCAGAGTGGGGTCTTCCCCGTGTGTGTGGGGAGATGCTGGGGTGGCACTGGACCAGTCCTCACCAGCACCTCTGCCGCTGGTTCCCCAGTGTCATCCTGGACCCAAGGGAGTGGCGTCACTTCAAGGAGCTGACCAAGAGTGTTACACCAGTGGAGGAGGAGATGTTCCACCTCCGTGATGACCTCCGCCCTCAGGTCTACCTGCGCCCCTATGAGACCGTCCGCATCCCCTTCAAATACCAGACCTTCTCTGCAGACCCTGCCATCGTTGCCGCACAGGTAGGCACGGGTCCCCTGTTCCAGCCTGTTCCTGGTAGGAAGTGTTTCCCTGGCTGTGAGGGCAGGGTGGTGTAGCTATGGGGGGCCCTGCACAGCCACAGCCATGCTGCATCCCAAGGAAACCTGCTCTTGCACCCACAGGGGCCAGCTGGGCTGGACAGCAGTGCTGACACAGCCGCCCGCTCCCTGGGGAAGAGCGGGGCTGGGCGGATGAAGCACATCCAGGTGAGGGAGGTGGGAGAAACTCTGCTCCAGGGGGAGGAGAAGCATCCCTCTTGCAAACCTCTGTCCCTCTCCAACTGGCCCTGGGGCAGGTCTCCTTCCAGGTGAGTGGGGGGAAGCCCATCGCGCTGCTGCTGGTGAAGGTGGAGCCGCAGCCCCACGTGGTGGACCAGACCTTCCGCTTCTACCACCCAGAGCTCACCTTCCTCAAGAAAACCATTCGGCTGCCCCCCTGGCATACCCTCCCTGGTGAGACTGCAGCTCTTTGTCTTCAGCCACTTCTTTGCACTAATTTCATTTTTCATTCCCTGCCCCAGTGCACCCTTGTGGTTTGCTGGTAGGCAGCACAAGGACTTCTGGTCTGTGGCTGCGTGGGGAGCAGGGTAGCAAGCACAGACACAGGCTGAATACAACTGCACCTTGGTCTGCCTCCTCCACAGGCACTCCAGTGGGGATGCCCGGGGTGCAGCCTGAGATGTTTGTTCGCTGCAGCGACCCCAACATCATTTGTGAGACCAAAAATATGGTATGGATTACACTTTGGCTTCAGTTTGTCCTTCTGCTGGGGGTTGTTCTTGTTGGCAGATGCCTTGTGCCCATGGCACTTGTGCCAGTGCCTCGCTGGCAGTGATGAAGCTGGAATTGCTCTTTATTCCCAATTAAAGGGAGCTGCCTTGTTTCTGCAGTCAAAGCTGCAAGCTGCACCTTATTGCAGTGTAGCTTGTTTTTCTGAGCAAGCACCAGAGGATGAGGATGCTGGGGAAAAACAGCTGCTTGTTGGGTGTAGGACAGACCCTCCCTGCTGTTTGGGGTACTGGTGGGGGCCCCCAGCACAGCATCTCTCTGCCTTGCAGCTGGGGGAGGTAGATGGGGAAAACCAAACTTCCACACATACATGCAGATGGCAAGGGAGGGTAGTTGCTAATTGGTGTAGCAGAAATGTGTTAGTATGGTAATTGGATTATGGCTTGTTAGAAAACTTGGGGAAAATTTGCCAAAATTTGATTACAGATGCAGACCTGGAATGCAATAGTCGTTTGTATCCTCTTTTGTAATTAAAAATACTGGAAGAGCTCAGCCAAGCTGTATAATAACTTAATAACATAGTTTAACTAGATGCTGAAAGCATCTGCTTTCGTAAGTGGATTGGTGGCGGGTTTTTCTGTTAATGGGAAGGAAACCCTGGAGTCCTCATTAGCTGTTTGATCCCGAGGTTAACTGCTGGAACCATGCTCTGATTCCTGCTCACAGGGGCCTGGGGAGCCACAGGACATCTTCTTAAAAGTAGCCGGAGGACCAAGCCCACAGATCAAGAAGTTCTTTGTTGCTATTTATACGTAAGTAGCAGGACCTCAAAAAGTGGGAAGCACTGACCCCCGGAGCATAGCAGGGCAGGAGAGAAGCTCAGGCTCTTCCCTTGCCTCCCTGAGCCCGGCCAGCTTGGCTGAACAGCAGAGAGGCTTCCCAAAAGGTTTGTGGCTTAGGGATTTACATCATTCCTTTTCCTGGAAGTAATCCCTGGGCAAACGATTCCCAGTGTGCCAGGGAACGCCTGCTGAGCCCGCTGGGCAATGAGATACTTTAGGGATGGGTAGGACCCAAGTGGGGCCCTTTGAGGAGGCTCACGGGGAGCCTGGGCTCCCTGTCGGAGCTCCCTGTGCGGAGCTCTGAGCCCGTGGCTGAGCTGCCTCTGTCTGTGCCACAGGGACTCCTGGCTGGCAGCGCCCGTCCAGATCTGGCAGTTCTACCTGCACTCCCTGCAGCGCCTGGACGTCAGCTGCACGGCCGGGCAGCTCTCCCGCCTCTCCCTGCTGCTGCGGGGCACCCCGGCCCCACGCAGGGTCCGCGCCTTCACCTCCCACCCCCACGAGCTGCAGGTAACGCCCCACGGGTGGGCCTGGGGCTGCTGGGGTCCTTGGTGGTGGCAGCTGGGGGCTGGGCCGGGCATTCTCCCTCCCCGAAAGGGAAAGGCAACAGCAGCCCACTTGGAATTATGAACGATTTACTGCTGTAAAGTGTTTGGGATAATTAGCTTTTCATTAGAGCTGTCATGTGTAGGATCATGGGCACGAAACCCCAGAGGGCAAATTATCTGTGTTAATGAGACCAGCTGAAGACTAACAATTTCTTCAGAATTCCTTTGGCCTTAATTGTGAGTGTGAATAATAAAAGGCACAAACCCCTCATCGCTGCCCTGTAAACAAAAGAAAGTCTCCCTGTGCAGGGGGAGGGAGGCCCCAGGCTGGGGGGGAGCAGGCTGTTCCCAGCAGTTCTTTCCCTTCCTGATACGAAGCTGGTTCTAGCATATTCCCATAGGTGGGATTAGGTGGTGGTGGTGTAGGTGTGCAGGGTTTTAAGAGCAGGTGGGTCTGGTTTAGGCTCCAAGCTGGACATTGTGGAGGTGTGGTTGCTGCAGCTCTGGGTGTTGGTTCCCACAGGTGGATCCGGATGGGACATTCCTTCTTCCTGCCAACGGCATCCAGGAGCTGTTTGTTGGGGTGAGGCCTCGGCGGGCAGGCAGCCGGTTCATCTACCTCAACCTGGTGGATGTGGAGTCCCACCAGCTGCTGTCCTCCTGGCTGCTCTGCCTGGCCTGTCAGCAGCCCCTCATCTCCAAGGTAGGACATGACAGTCTGGCTGATCACTGGGGCAGTCTCCTGCTTCTTCCTCTCTTTACATCCATGGGTTTTTTTGTGCTTGCTACCCTGAGCACATGTTTAGCCCTCAGGTGCTCAAATAACATTGCTGAAGACCATGGTAAAAGGTCTTTTGGGCTGTTTTGAAGGCAGGCCCATGCTGAGGGGTGTCAGCTCTCAAGCACCCCCGGGTGTGAAATTGAAGCTGCAGCATGCTGAGTCCTGTTAGTGCTGTGCTCTCAGAGACAGAAAATTAGATTTCCTGCCTAATGTGTTTCTTTTAAAAACATCTTCCTGAGCCCTTTGGTATGGGGGGAAGTTCAGATTGGTGTTTAAGCTGATGCCTCAGTGTCCTGCCATGTGCCAGCCCAGCTCTGGTGCCAGGGGCATTACCTGAGCCAGCACCATGGCTCTCCCTAAGGACATCCCTTAATTACCTGGAGCACGGGTTGGGATCCCAGCAGCTTCCTCAGCTCTTTGTCCTTCAGGCTGGTAATTAGTCCCACGAATGCAGGTGGTGGTCCCGCATACTGGGTTTGGGGGAGCACCCCTTGTTCCCACTCTGTGCTGCAGCTGCTGCTCCACCCACAGGCGTTCGAGATCTCTCTCCCTGCGGGCGGTGGCCGAGGCTGCAACAAGCGCATCACCTACACCAACCCCTACCCCTCGCCGCGCCTCTACTTCTTGAGCACCAGCCGGCCCGACCTCCTGCAGTTCAAGGAGGACTCCTTTGAGGTATGAACCCCCGCCCTTGTCTAGCTGGACCATGTGGTGCAGGGTGTGATATGATGGGAGGGCCCGGGTGGGTCCTGCTGCTCAGGTGGGTCCTGCTGCTCAGGTGGGTCCTGCTGCTCAGGTGGGTCCTGCTGCCCGGGTCCTGCTGCCCCTTCTCCCGCAGGTGGCCGGGGGGGAGGTGTACACCATCGGCCTGCGCTTCGCCCCGAGCCAGGATGTGGGTGAGGAGGAGATACTGATCCACATCAATGACCACGAGGACAAGAACGAGGAAACCTTCTGCGTGAAGGTCCTCTACCAGTGAGGCCACCTGGCAGCACCACCTCGGGGACACCAGTGTCCAGTGTCTTGCCCAGGGGGGGTTGTGGGCCCCTCACAGTCACCTTGCCAAGCAGGAGGTCTCGCCTCCCCCTGGGGCCCCCAGTGGTGCCACACTGCTCCCAGATCAGGGGCAGTGAATGTTTTTGCACCCCACGTTGTCACTGCAGGGTGCCTCTATTTTTGTTAAGTGTTACTACATTTTAGGCAATTTGCAATCTTTTTTTTTTAAAAAGCTTGCAGATATCATTCTGTGGGATATTTTTAAAGTATTTTATATTCTATGCTGAGTTTTGCACACACTGAAGCAGTTTTGTGGGATTTTTGATACTATTTACTCATCCTTGATCAATTAAACCTGCTGCATAGAGCTGGCAATGTGTAGTGGTGGTTTATTTCAGGGGAGATGGAAACCCTTGGAGTCCCTGTCCCATAGAGACAAGTACTGGGCTACAGCACCTGCAGTGCCAGGCTGGGGAGTGTGGGGGTCCCTCTCATCACCCCCTGTTCCCTGGAAGCATCCTAGGATTGGGGTTGATGTTAGGGCAGGGATCACAGAGGGGAAGGGTGGGAAGGTAAGATGTGAGCTGACACCTCTGGGGCTGAGGGACATCATCCCCTTCCCTGTGCCTTACCCTTGCCATGTCCCTCTGCTGCTGGGCAGTGGGCAGAGCCCTGGTGGGCAGTCCCCATCCCAGGAGATTGTGTCCCCATGAGCACTGTGTTGCTCCTCCTTCTGTGTTGGGGCCTGAATTAGTAGCCACGATGAAGTTGTGTGCTGAGATCCTTTGCCTCCCTAGGACTGATCGGAAATGACAGCTAATATTTTAAAAATTATTATACTGTTGGCAGCAGAGAGAGGCCCTGAAGTTGGGTTATTAGGGTAGATTAGCTGAATAATTTTCATTATGTTTTCATACAATGACATTTCTTGAGACATTTGAATGAGTTGGTGCTGTACCCTTGGCTGTGGCAGGGGAGGCAGCTTGGGCACAGCCCTGGGTAGATGATGTGACAGGGGACACTGGCACAGAGACTCAAGCTGAGCTGGTGCCTCTTGCTGATGCTTGTCCCAAGTGCCCAAGGTCTGGCTGTGAGCAGCGTGGTGGGCACCAGAACGTTTCACCCCAAAATCTGCACAGTGGGTGGGGCTGTTGGACCAGGGTGGCTGTGTGGGGTCCTCAGCTTTTGGCACTGGGGGTTCCTGTGGGTGGCATTGCAGGAACAGCAGCAGAGGAGGAGGAGGAGCAGGTAAATCTGCTTGTGGCTGTAAGCTAGGGAGGGGCTGCTAAAAAATGTCAACTAGAAAGGAGAAAATAAAGAAAAAGGAGTTGGGTGCAACAGCTCCTGCACCAGCAACGCACAGGACATGCCTCTAGCCAAAACTTTTAATCCCAGATTATTTTTCCTGTTATCAGGATGAAATTGCAACTGCCTGAGAAAACTCTAATTAAACAAAGATGCCCTGTAATATTTGCTGGGTGCTTGCCAGCCTCGTAATACGAGATTACCAGGTATCTTTATTAGCTGAAATGAGTACTTAGTGCCTCTGCCAAATTGAAAGCTGATAGACTTGTTTGAGAGAGCCACTGCAGAGGAAACACTGCAACCTGCCCTGGCTGTGGCTGGTGGTGGTGGGAGGGGCTGGGAAGGTTTATGCCCCATTTCTCCTGGAAGCACAACCACTGGCTCGATAAAAACTGATTTAATGGTTACAGAACCTGGAGATAAATCTGCTGCTCTTAATGGATTTCTTTAAGATCAAGGCTGTCAAATACCAGGCTCAAAATCCTTTCTACAACCAGAGTAACTCTAGCAAGTGCACTCCATCAGAGCCAGGCTGAAGCTCCGTAGGTGAAGCCCAGGCTGTGGGAAGGTGGTTTGTTGGCACCTCTGCCAGGAGTCTGGCCTGGAGATGGGAACTTTCAACCTGCACTCCAGCCACAGGGTGAGATGGGAAGGACATGTTCTGAACATGGCCTCGCCAGCTCCTCAGGTCCTGCTGGGGAGAGGCTGGTGGGGATTGTCCCTAGAGCTGTGAGGGGAATATCCCAAAATGGCCTTTGGGCAGCAGCTTTGGGGCGAGGGAATGCTCGGCTGGGGACAAGAGCTCAAACCCATGTAAACATCTGCCAGGAGAGCTGTTGACTGCTTCCTGGTGGAGGTGGGTTTAGGCAGGGATGTTTCTGGGTTTGTAATGCTCCGAGGGCTTTTTGGGGTCTCTGGGACTTTCTGCAGCTGTCAGGTGAGGGAGGTGGGGCCTCTCTGCCACAGGCTGCTCTGTGCAGGGAGACCAAAACCAAAAAATTAGTTTTAATAGTAATGCACAGCTACAGAATGGGAAATCTGTAGCGTTTATAAACTGCTGGTTGTTTTTAAATAATTTCCTTTCTTTCTGTCCTAGGCTTGACATTTGATAAGAATTGAGGCTTTGTGTTCATTTACCAACTAATTCATTGTGCAGACGTGGGAAGCAGTGTGTCCCCCCCCCTTAGTGAAGGTCACTGGCACAGGGTATTTACTTGTAATTTCCAAATGCTATTAAGCTTTTTAACTACCTGTTTGGGTGCTGTAGGCAATGACAACATCTGCAGCAGGACCAGCCTGGAGAAAACCCGCCAGAGGGGCAGGGGCTGCTCTTCCCACCCAGAGCTACAGCATCCATGGCTGTTTGCCCTGTGCTGGACGGGCCAGGCTTGGCTTTTACAGCTGGAAATCTCTTAAATGCTGGTGAGTCACCTCTTAGTGCCAGACATGGTGTCACTGTGGGTTTTGGGAACTGCTGAGCCCTTCTGTTAGCCCCCTTTGCTGGAGAAAGTCTGGGAAAGAAAATTGATGATAAAAGCTGTTCTCTGCCTTCAGCAGGGGGTTAGGGACTGAGGCCGATGTTCACATCTGCTGCCGGGGTTAATTCCAGGATTAGACACTGCCAGCCCCTGCCCCGTGTGAGCCTGGCTGCAGAGTCATCCCGTCCCATCCTGTCCCTTCCCACCCCAGTCAATTCTTGGGGATTAACTCCAACTCCGGCAAACTGGAAATAATTAACCTGGTAGGGTCTGCCTTTGCCCACAGTGCATGCGGGAGGCTGCTCTGAGCTCTGCCTGCACAGATGTCCTGGTTTGAGCCATCTCCTCCTTACTTCAAATCAGTAGAGAGATTCAGAAAGAGAAAAAAATAATAAAGTCTTCTCTCGGAAAACTTGAGCACAGAAAAAGGGGCCAAATGAATTTAATAAATCCTTTGCTGCGACAGGCTGGCCCCGCTCAGCTCCCTGCCTGGTGGAAACAGGTTTTCAAGCCTAATGGTGTCAGATACTCTTTTGGCACCCAATTTCGGAGCAGCATCCCACCCCTGCTGCTTCTTAATGCAGCTCATCTCCTGCCAATCGCTCCTAGGGCTGCAGCCAAACCAGCACTTCAAATTAAAGCTTTTCCCACCGTTCTCAGTGTGGGTTTCCATGGAGACCCGAGCGGGTGCTCTGTCCTCCTCTGGAGCCCATGGAGAGGCCCTGTCCCCAGGGAGGGTCTGCGGCAGGTCCTGGGGGTCCCCCAGCATCCAGCTGCTTGACCTGGCACCTTCGGTACAGGCACATGGGTGCCCGTCCCCACCAGCACCAGGAGCCATGAGTGAGCAGGAGGGAGCTTTGGGACCACCCGATTTCCTGGGAACAGCCTTTTGGGATCAGTTATCCTGGAGCTGAACCCCAGGGAGCTTGGCCAGCAGAAACACTGATTGTCAGGTGGGAATCAGCCCTTTCACTAGGTAGGAGTCAGGTTTATTTGTAGCCATTTCATTTAAACAATGAACAGTCTTTGTAGTCTGAAGACAGTTTTCCTGAGCATTGCTGAGGGCAGCAGGGCCAGGGCTGAGCTGTGAGAGGCAGGGGTGGGTTCAGCTCTGGAAAAGCCCTCGCACATGCGGCTGAACTAGCAAATAGCTGCGATGTCTAAGAAATGATAGTAATTACAGGAGCAAAATGGTTATTAATGTACTAATTTTCTTGGGAGCCAGGCTTTATGTAATTACACTCCAGGATCAAGATAAGGTTAATGCATTTACCTTCCTGGGTATTTATAGACCTTGTGTGTTGTTCCCCCTGCGCTGTGGGACACGTGGCTGCGAGGGGACGAGGGCACAGGGACATTTGTGGCTCTTTGCTGATACTGCTAATGAGGGGATCCCGGCTGTGTCCTGTGGGGCTTCCCTGGTTCAGCTGCTGCCTGGAGCCTCTTAAACCAGCACATCCATGTGGTGGGTGAGGTGTCCAGGGAACTGGTGCTTGGCTGCTTGGCACTAACCCATCCTCTGGGCTCGGCAGCGACGGCGCAGCCACCGTGGGCAGTAAACCTGAGCTGCTCTAGCTTAACGTGAAAGCTTGGCAAACACGTCTGAAACCATCAGGTACTGGTGAAAAGCTGCTGCCTGAGAGGCTGCTCTTCCCCACGTTGGCTCCCTTGCTCGCAGGCCACTGGCAAGCAGCTGCTGAGTGTCACCAGGGATATTGCTCCTGGTGTCACACGGGGAAGACAGCAGCAAGCTGCAGAAGGTCAGAGCAGCCCTCAAAATACATCTTTGTGTGTGCACAGGTGTATTTTTATCTGCTTCATTATTTGACACACATGCTGCTGGTTAAAAGGCTGGAGAGACCTGTTCACAAGTAACCTTTAAGAGCAAGGGAAAGGCCTAATAAGGTTACAGCAGGCCTAAAGGACCCTCAACTTGGCATTTTGCTAATTTACAAGGGAAATAAACGTGTGTGGTTGTGGGGAGCCCGACAGCTGCCCCTTCCCTGCTGAGCTTCATGGTGGAGCAACTAGGAAGGGAAATGTGCCAAAGTGGAGCCTGTGGAACTGAGCAAAATCTAAAATAATGTCCCTGGAAATCAATGGGGAGATTTATTCCCCTGTTTAAATGGGAAGGAAAGGCGGTTCTGGGCTGTACGTCAGGACCACTTAAGCGCATCATGTAAAACCATTTTTACAACAAACATAAGTTTGAGTTATGTGTGTTATTTTTGCTAACTGTTTGCACATGGCTGAATTTCATGATGACAGCAGTGAGTAACTGCACAAGGTTATGCAAATGAAGTACTTAATTAAGTAGGAGTATACGAAATGAATTCCAGCTCCACCACATGCCCTCTGTTTTCTCCCAAGTCTGGGTCTCTCTGAGTGATTTGCTCCCAAAGGAGACATCCTCTTCCCAGGGGGACACTGCTACTTTTCCACCTTTGCTTGGAAGGAGAGTGGGATGATGGGGTTCCTGTCCCCATCCCCACCTCCGGAGCTCCCCTTGTGTTGTCCCAGCTCATCCCCCACCAGCATGGTGCCACCCACAGCTCTCCTTCCTCTGGACCCTCCCATTAATCAGCTTTGAAGGCTCCTCATACGTTAGCAGGCCCAGATGTTTCCCACTGTATGCTACAAATGTTAATTACCTCCTAATGAGTTATTAACAGAGGCTGGGCTGGCACAGAGTGGGGCCAAAGCCAGCCAAGGGCACTGAGAGCCTGGGGTGGTGGCACATGAACTGGAGCTGCTTCTAGTGGGGTGTTTATCTGAGTTCCTTATTATTCCCCCGCTCAATTCCCAGTATTTACTGGAGGGTCCCCTCTGTGGTCCCCCAGGATGGCCTTGCCCATGGCAGTGTGGAATGTGATGGTGCTGGTTTGCCTGATGATTGCACAAACCCCGGTGTCCTGTGAAATACCAGCTCACCTCCACATGTCAAGGCTGTGTTATTCCAAGCCACAGCAGAGAAGAAGAAAATCCATTCCAGCCAGGAGCAGAGCTCTGGCAGGCTCCTAATTCCTCCTGGAGACTGATAAGGGGGGGGACTGTCAGCTTCAGTGGGATCTTTAATCTCCTGAAGTGCCATGTAATTTAGATAAAGGAGGTCTGGCAAATTTATGCCTCTTTTTCTGGTGTTCCAAAATCCCCTTAAACCCAGGTCTCAATCAGTCCCTGTCCCTGAGCTTTGGGGGGATATGGGAGAGGGGTATGAACTGGGAGAGCTGCTGGGGCGTAGCTGTTAATTTGAGCACAGCATCTCACAGATGGGAGGGGAGCAGCCAAGCTGCCACCAAGCACCATGTGAAGCTCCTCAAGTGCTTTGTGTGCAAAGGGGGAAAAAAAAAAAAAAAAATCAAATCCTGCTGGCAGTTAATGGAGTACTTGTTAAAAATATTCTTCTTCCCCAATGTGCGGAATTTAATGTTCTTCCTCTCTTTTTCCCCCTTCTCCTCCTGATGCCACCCCCCTGTTTGTTACCCCTGGAGGTCCCTGGTTTAATTGCTGTGGTTCAATCTGCCCAGTGGGGTGTGAGGACAGCCAGTGTCTCAGGTGGTGCCTGGAGATGAATACTGCACATATTATACAAAAAAAGCCCAAACAAACACAACCAAACAAGCAAAAAGAACAGCGTTTGTGGAAGTTTTATTTTTAGCTCTCCAGTGCAAAAACAAATTAAAGACAGGATAACACCATAACACCCCACCCACAGAATGCAAAGAGGTGGAAGCCAAATGTCACTGCAGCTCTGGTCCCCTCTGGAGGAAGATCTGGTGCTATCAGCTTAGAAGCATTAGATTTGCATATTCATGTCCCCTAATTTGCTCTCCGGGGGCTGAAACCTAATAACTAATGAAGAAAATCTTCCTGTGCATGCAGAGGAAACCCTGATTATGTCACAGATACATTAAGAAAAATAATCAGAGATAAATAAGTGTCTGTCCCAAAGAAAAGGCTGCCCAAAATGAAAAACTTAGTAAGGGGGGATGCTGTAGGGGGGCTGGAGCCCAGTTTGGATGCACAGCAGCCAGAGGCATCGAGGTGTGTGATGGGAATGGGTTGTTTTAGGGAGGGAGAGAGACACGGTGGGGACCCTCTGGCACCAGCACGAGCTGCGAGGCCGTCGGTGGGGCTTGGACAACTGGCAACTCCCAACAGCCATGCTGCTGAGTGATGAATCCCTTCTGCTCACCCTTAATTAAATTTCTTTTAGCAACACAATAGCTCAGTTTTATGCCTGCCATTTATCAAGAACTGAAGTTACTGGCACCGTTGTTGGCAGCGGTTTTGATCCCGAGCTGGCGTGAAGACTCAGGAGGCAGCGATCGCTCGGTGTCCTGCTGCACACCCCGTCCTCACCCCCTGAAAATGGATAGGAAGAGAAACTACCAGAGCAGCTGTATCTGCTGGAACTAACGGGATGTGCAGGGATTGGTGTGACCACTGGATTAAATGGGAAGGTCCCGGGGGAGTGAGGATCAGCTGCAGCACACGGCGCTGGCAGCGTCGCCCTCTTGCCGCTGTGGCCATCGAGCCGAGGGCGCCGAGGGGCGGCCGTGCCGGGCTTGAACCACTTACTCCTTGCCGTGTCTGGAGTGCTCCCTCCATCTGATCTGTCAGAGGCTGTGATTACATATATTGTTGTCAGTAGCAAATAAAGATTAAGTTGTCAGAAAGATCGAGAGGCCAAGTCTAAGGCTGCTGCCTCAGGTAGCAGCACTTACTTACCCTGGCGAAACTGCAAATATTAGTTATTGTGTCGGACTTCAGGGGTGGCTGATTCATCCCAGCACAGGCTGAGTTAAGAAGCAAAACTGAATTGCAAGTGAACAGATAACATCTTACTGAAAAGAAAACAAGATAACTGTGTCTGTATTGATGAAATTGCTTTAGATTGATTATTTCTCTTTTTGAGTGGTTTATCAGGGAAAACACTTTAATTCCTACATCAGCAGAGTCAGGGGATCATTTGCATTTTGCCTTGTGGGACCCATCAGGGGAGACACTGCCAAACTCCACTGGGGAAATTCCCGGACTTCACTGAAAGTCAGTAATTTTAGCTCAAGCTGTGGGACTCAAATGGAATGGTAATGTCTGAGGGAGCTGACTGGACTAGGTTATCATGCTCTAACATCAACTCCTCTGAAGAAAATAACAAAGAAAAAAAATAATCTTCTTTCTTTCAGTTAATACATTTTAAATAAATTATATGATTAAAAAAGTTAAAAGTTTAATAATCTCCCTCATTGTGCTGGAGTTCAAAAGGAGCATTATCAGCTGCAAGCTCGACCATGATTTGTACGTGCTGCTGAAAGCTTTTTGAGTCACTCAACGGGAAACAATGAACAGAACTGATTAAAGGGGCCCCGGTGAGTGGATCCCAGCCCTCAGGAGCTCTGGCTCCCATGGGAGGTTGGCAGTCCTGATGGCCTGGTCCCCTCTTCTGTCACCCCTGTTCCCTGAGCCAACCCTGCCCTTGGCAGAGGATGCAAATGTGACCTGAGAAACAGCCCCTGGGCTAGTTTCTGCAAGTACAAATACCCACTGAATTATTCTCTTCCTTCTCTATCCAAGTCACAGCAAGAACCCCATGTCTCAGCCACACTATTTGGCACAGCCTTTGGGGGGGCCCTTCCCTGCCCTAATTAGTCCAAAAATGTGCAAATACATCAGTACAGCTGGAAAAAAAAAAAAAAGCAGATCTTTGCAATAAAATTTACAGAGTAATTTTGGCTTCTTCACCCCACCTTGCCTCCTGGGATCCCCATGTCCCTCCTCAGGGTGGCCAGCAGCTGTATTGCTGCCCCATCCCCACCTTCTCTCTTTCACCCGAGGTTTCCTTTTTATTGCCCAATAAAGGAAAGGTCAAAACCAATATCAGGAAGCTGCTGATGCTGCTGTGTAAAATCGCTGGTTCACCACCAGTAATGAGGGGGTTGGTGCTGAGTACTCAGTGCAAATGCTCTTCTAATTCCCCTGCCTGTCTCAGAGTTCCTTGGTGCTTTTATGGCTCCTGCCCTTTCATATCTTGATGTGAAACCAAGCGCTGGTCTGACTCACCTGCCCGAGGTGCTGGAGCTGTTGCTGGTGCTGCCAACCCTGCCCCATGGCCCCAGTTTGGTGATGGAGCCATGAGTTGCAGGGTGAGCAGCCTGACAACAGAGCCCAAAAGTTGGGTGCCGAAGCAGTGGGTCACCAGAGCAGTTTGGGAGCATCCCAGGGTGGAGGCAGCTCCCGAGGGACCTTCCCTGGCCTTGCTTGTCAGGCTTTCTTTCCCTCCATGGGACCCAGCTCTCCAGGTGCTTCCAGGACCTCAGGATGCTGCTCACAAAGCAAAATCCAATTTATTACCATTGCTGAGACAGTGAAGCCTTTTCCATAAGTGATTCTATATTGTTAACAGCAAAATCAGGGACTGCTGGCACCCAGGCTAAGCTGGAGTGCCAGCCAGCACCTGTGGTACATACTGACACCCCTCCACCTCTCTGCCACACTCCTTTCCCCTTTTGCTGCCCCGGGAACCACAGCAGCAGCCATTGGCTGTTGAAGAGTTAAGGCTGATTTTTCTACTGCCACTTTTCCTTCTCCAGGGAAGACAAATGATTCATTATATTCCCCATCATTTTCTCTGATGCCTGGCTGCCTCCCATCGAGATGTTGGGGCTGCACCATGGCAAGTCATTAACGTGATCTCCAAGAAGAGCTGTGGAGAGCTGTATTTCCTATTTGTATGTGGTGATTCATGCCAGGGGCAAACCAGTGTGATCAATTCTTGTTTTCTTTCAGATCTTTACAGAAATGTCTACATATAGAGACATGGCGTGAGAATACAAACAACAACATCCAGCTTTTACTGAGCAAAGGAGGGAAAACTCAGAGCTGGAGAAGATTTTGCACACTGGTAGCATGAAGGGGAGGGTGCACAACAATAACCTACATACACTGGCAGTTTATTGTGAGGACTACCAGCATCCAGCCCCCCTTGAGGTGAACATTGAAATCCTCTTCTCCTGGGCAATATTCACCTCTTAGATCTGTGAATTATATTATTCAATTTAGCAGAAGTCAGCCAGCAATGGGCAGGGCTCTGCAAGAAGCAAATAACAAAATGCAAAAAGGGCAAAACACAACCTTTCCCATCAGAGCAGCTGTACTCCCCACAGCAGCAGCTCAGTAAAGCTGGCTGTGGAGTTTGTCCATAAAAACATCCTGTTTTCCCTACAGGAGGGACCCATGGCCTGACTGGGCTCTGGCTGCACAGAGACAGTAACACGGGTTGTAATGAGGTGAAACCTGGCAGGATGCTTCAGCTTCTGATACCCAGGATCCAGAGAGTTTTTAGCAGCACAAGTCAGCTGGATCTGGGAGGTGGAATCAGCCCAGAACTCCCAGATGGCCACAAACACCCAAAACCCCCAAGTGAGTCCTAAAAGCCTGTTGGTTCCCCAGCACATGCCTGAGCCACAGCCCCTTTGCCATGGGAGAAACAGCAATAAAAGTGACTGATGACAGGACCTATTACTGTATAGAGAGGAAGGTGTGGGTTGGCATCTCTCTGGAGGGTTCTCTTAGGTCCTGTTGTTATTTCTAACTATCCCTGCATGCTTGGACTGAAGCAGGAATTGCAGGTTTTGAGAAGCTGGGATGCTCCCGGCCACATCTCTGCTGGCATGTACGGGGCTGGTTTGTTTTGATGGGCAGAAGCCATTCCTGTTCACAGACACTTAATGTAATGTGGGAATTAGTAATTTGTGATAGCGCCTGAAATCACTTTCAAATACATGAAACATAAATACAGCAAAAGTGGAGAAATGAGCCATAACTCTGCCTAATGGACACCCCGGCCTCCCCGCTCTTTATGGCGCAGGAAGAAATAGCCCCGCTATTTTCTATCATTAATTTTGTATTGGCCTGAACTGTGGTGCTGCTGGTTTCCAAAGCACTTTTTGCAAAATAATGAGGCTATTTATTAGTAGCAACGAGGCTGCACGGAAAGAAGAGCTGCTATAGTTTCTATAGTAACTCCCAGCTAAAACCTCTGACACTGGCCCTTGCCGAGGCTGTTCTGCCGCCCGCGCCGCCGGGCTGAGCCCCCAGCCCCAGCCGAGGGCCCGCCCAGGAGCCCCCACACTGATTTTCCTCCCTCTGTTCCAGGACCTGCCTTAATTCATTACAGGTACCACACGGGGGGTGTGGGAAGGGCTGGGGTGCAGGGGCAGCGACGCCTTTTCTGGTGGTGATTCGGCAGCAGTTCCCTGAGCTCCTCCTGCGGCGCTGGTGGGATGCTCGGTAAGGGGATGCCTGGCAGCTCCCTGCACCAGCTCTCTCAGCCCCCAGGCTGAGATACAACACATCTTTCCTGCTCATCCACAAGTTACTTTTTCATTGGGCACAAATATAAAAATCTCCACCCCTTCCCCCTTGGAGAAGAAGAGTGGGAGGAGAGCCAGAGGCTGAGCATGGGCTGGCTTCAGAGCATTCCAAGGCTCTCCAAGAGCATTAGCCACCCTGGTTTGGAGAAAACTCATCAAGGGCTCATGCTGATAAGCAGAATTTACAGAAGTAATTGGATATGGCCATTCAGTTACTTCCACAAATAAAACAAAACACAATTATTCACATACGCTGGCTGAACACCGTGGGAACTAAGAAATGAATTCCATTCATACAAAGCACACTCAAACCACAAAAGGTTTGGATGGAGTTAAGAAACAACAACCCTCCCTGGCATGCCATGCTCGAAGGAGGCAGCCAGCCTTGCTGGGGGCTGCAATGTGCCCTGTTCTCCTTCCCCACAGCAGAGGAGCTGGGAGCACCTGGGAAGCAAATGCAGGCCAGAGGCCATGGATGCCTGAAGGTTGAGAGGAGGCTAAATTTACTGAGGAAACTGTTATTCACTTGTCCCTACAGGATGGCTGGACAAACAGGGCTTGGGAAGGAGGATCAATCTGTCCCGACCTGTTGGGGTTTGCAGGGGAGTGGAGCATCCTCCAGCCTGCACTCTGGCTCCAGCTCCAGGTTCTCCTGTCCCCATGAAGCCGTTATTGAAGCTGGCAAGCCATCATGAGAAATAAAGATTTATTGTGGCATAATTTCCCAGGAGGGACAGAGATTAATGCCAAGGGGAAGGGAACCAGCATCCGTTTTCTGCTTGGGGAGCAGAGGAGTTTCCCACTCCCAGGCCCCTGTGCTCCTGCCCCCAGCCAGGGGCACGGCCTGGGAGCCCCATCCTGACCCTACTGGGAGCCCACCAGCTGTCCTGGGGGGAGCATTCCAGAACAAATCCTCCCTCCCCATGTGCCAGCCTGCCAGACAATCAGTGCTGTGTCCGATGGTTGTTCATCAAAACCAGACAAGAGTCGGGATTGTTTTCCCATGCCCAGGCTTGCCCACCCCTGCCCCTCTCCCAGCAGAGATGAAGGCTGCCCTTCCAGCTCCTCGCCCTGCCTTTTTTTTTTTTTGACCTTTGGCAGGAGCAGGAAAGCAAGGCCAGAAACCACCCAAGAGGCAGTGACGATGCTCAGTCCAGAGCAAGTGGAGAAACCTGAGGACAGCTGCAGACGAGTTGGATAGCACAGTCACTTATGGATTTTTACAGAGAAAAAAGATAAATTGTGGACTGAGGAAACCATCACTGCTTATAGACAGAGACCAAAGAGCGCTCACAAAAATCCCCTGGTTTTGTTACTGCTCTTCATGGATGCACTTCTCAGGAGGAGGCTGTACTTGTGATGCACATTTGAGTTTTGGCTGCAAAACTTTCATCATTATCATTTCAATTAAAATTGCTCTTTGAAGCAGTTTGTCTTCAGGCTCAGTCACATGAATCTTTGCTTTCATGAACACGGAAAACTTGAAAAATAAAAATGACTCTATTTTATCCAGCCCTTGGTTTCCCTCTCTGGACACCCCGGGAAGTGTCACCCACAGGGCAGCTGCCTCGGTCACCAGGCTGTGCCAGGGACTGGAGCACAGCAGTGGGACACGGGTCCCTCTTTCAGCACTCACCAGCCTCCCCCACCTCTGCTGGGGATCCTGGGATGGACCATTAGCCATGAATATGCATAAGGCAGAGATTATTCCACACTTCCATAAAACAAACCGATGTTCAGCACTAATTTATGGGTATACTGAATTATCTAACACAAATGTAAATAGGATTTAAAAAGAGATATCAGGAGAGGCACCTACAGTCGAGTCAATCTTCTTTACAGAGAAGCAGAAGAAGAAACGTGGAAAAGGAGCCCAATAATTTATGCATCTGTGTCCTCAGGAGCACGGATACCAGTGGCTGTGCCCGTCCTTCATAACTGCTCGCAATGTCATCTTTTTAATGAAAATTAAGTGCTTTGGTTGTACTAAATAGAAGCTGTGCAGACATGTCTAATTGCAGCGCTGGGGGATGGCAACCTCATTTGAAAGGAAGCAAGTCCCAGGAGGATCCAGTGCGGACTCTTCAAAAACAACAGACGCCATGGACTTAAAAAGACTAAAAATATTTTTTCCGGCATCTGTGCAAGCCGTTTCATTTCCTCTTCATTTTCTCTAATTTTCTTTGTCTTCAGCTTTAACTGATTTGATGCATCTTAATTAGAGGCACATCTGCCTGCTCCCGCGGCATTCCGGCTGCCCCGTGCCAGCGCCAGGGCTGGCGGAGGGATGAGGGATGGGAGATGGATGTGGCAGAAGTGCTGGCTCAGCGCTGCCAGATGCCCCTCTCCTGGGACCTGGGGACATCCCTCCTGGTCCCTGGGATGCTGCCCATCCATGCCTGGGGAAGCACCGGGCCCTGCAGGCTGGGTTTCCTGTGCTGTAATCCTGGGCTGGGACGCCCAGCAATTTTTCCCAGTCATTTTTCCAATCCCTGTCCCAGGAGCAGTTGGGATTGCACCCGCTGCTGCTCCTCGTACCCCGCTGGCAGGACCGGGGTTGGCACTTTCCATTAGCCAGCACGGAGGAACAGCCAGTGTAAATCCAGTGCTCAGAAGTCATTTATTCTGCTTCTAATATATGAAAGTGTTTTTCATCCAGATCTTAGAGAAAATCCATCCTCGCATTGAAGCTAAAAGCAAATCCCCGGCAAGATTAGGTTAGCCTAGAAAAACTCGGCCCACAAGCAATTACCCATCGTTTGCGAGGTGTTTTGTCTCCTGGAGTAAGGAAATGAAAATCCCCAACCAGCGATTCATGGGATGAAGCAGCTCTTAATGCGTGTTGTGTCCTTCCTTTAATCAAGTTAACGGTCACCGTTTCACATGCTAATGTCCCCGGGAGCCGCAGCCCCTCCAGCCCGACCCGGCGGCTGCTCCGAGGGGCTCCGGGAAGGGGCAGGAGGCTGCGGGGACACCGGGGGTCCCGGGCCAGGGGCCCAGATCTCTCCTGGGGGCCTTTAGTCACCAGAGATCCACAGGCTGTGTGGCACTCACTGCTGCTCGTTATCCTCCATTTTCTCCTAGCATCAACAATTAGCGATACAACCATCAACATCCAACCAATAACCATCAACAGCCAACCCCAAATATTGAATACTTCCCCCCACAATCATGGCACGGAGGTGACGGGCAGGGCCAGTGGTGGTTGGTGACAAAAGGCCTGCAGCAGTCTCCAAGGGCTGCAAGATAAGGGGCTGCCAGGGAAAAGCCAGAGCTGGGAGATAAGAGAGCTTATTCCATTCAATTACTGGGCAGATAAGGCAGCCCAGGCAAGCCCAGCTCTCCTAATCCATCACAGAGCCACAGAGGGCTTCCCAGTGAACCGTCCCCAGACGGGACGGGGGTAATTCCCGCAGCAGGTGGGCAGAGCCTGCCCCGCTGAATCTCCTGCTGGAGTCATGACGAGCCTGGGACTCGTATTTCTTGTGAAATACAGCCCTGGCATTTCCCAGAACCTTTGCACAAAGGTTGATGAGATTTGCTAGGTGCCCGGGTGTTGGGATGCTCTGCCAGCCGGGTGATGGAGATCTCTCCCAGGAAGCAGGGGCTCAGCTGTGGTTCCAAGGGCTGGTGAGGAGAGGGATCGGGGGGCAGTGCCATCCTGCAGCAGCCTGCCTGCACCTTCCTTGGCAGGGGGGCCTGCCCTTCCCTCCAAGGGGTGGGTAGGGATGGTGAACACCAAGGAAGGAGAAACACGTAGGAAATGTCTGTCTGTGGTTTCACCTGGGTGCCTCTAATTTAATCGCACGAGTAATTGGAACCGTAAATCCGCAGCTGCAGTTCACAGTGTGCACAGGACTGGAGCTGGTTATTAAAGCCTTTCCTTTAAAGCCTTTCCTGTACCATCTCCCTGGCTGGTGGGAGATCAGTCTTTGAGTGTCCAGGCAAGAGCAGAGACAGCCCCTGTACAGTCACAGCTCCATCACCCTCTGTCCCTCCCACCCCACTCAGTGGCTTATTAACCTTGTTCCTGGCAGCACCTTCCCCGTGGCGCTAACCACACCTGGATCCCAGACTGCCAGCTGGAGCCTGCCAGGGGGTTAGGATCCCTCTGCCCCCCCGGCACTGTCCAGCTCAGGCAGCTTCACCTCACCCTCTACTGAAGACTCTGAAAAAACACAACTCAAAGCATCCCTGAACCATCTCTGGGCTGGTTTGGTGGCACAAACAAGGTGTCCTTCCACCCCCCGTAACCGCGCAGGCTCAGATTGGGTCGGGACACAGCGTCGTGCTTTGGGGAAACTTCCTCAGATTTTTAATTATCACAGGCAATTAAGACTTTCATTCTGCCAGGCTCCAGCTGGCACAGCTGGCACAACTCCAGCAGCCAAGCCATCCTCTCTAAAGGATGAGGAGCTCCAGGAGAGGGGCTGGTCACTACAGTCACCGCAGGGTGACTGGGCATCTTGGTGACACCAAGGGGGCACACTGGGAGTGCCCAGAGCCAGGCAAGAACTGGGGCTGCCAGGATGCTCTTGAGAGCTGCCTCGGGGGAGCAAGGGCAGGTGCAAGAGGAGTACCCATAAAATGCCAATTACGCTGTGAAAAGTCAAGTGTTTTATGGAAGGCAGAAGGATGAGGAGGAAAAACAAGAGCAGCATTAAAAATAGATCAAGGTAACGAGGTGAGAGAAGTGGCTGGGGAAGCAAGAGTCCTGCCAGGAGTGGTGATGAGGAGCAGGGTGAGATGGAGGGGAAGTGTCCAGCCAGGGGAGGACAGATGGACAAACTGCTGCAGCTCCAAGAGAAAACCCCAAGGACTGGGAGGCTCTGGACATCCAACAAATCCGTCCGGACAACCCTGGAGAGCCACGCTCAGCTGAGGATGTCAAAGGCAGACATGGCAGCAGAGAGCCAGGCCCCTAATAGACAGAAAGGATAATGAAGTGATCTGGGTCCCACTGCAGCAGCTTTTCTCTTTTGATGGGGAAAAATGTCTTTCATAGCTGATCTAGTGCAAGCTGATACAGTTGTAATGTGCAGGCAGGGGATGTGTCTCCCCACGGCTGCTCTCGCCTTATCACAAACAACCATCACTACAGAACCAGAGGAAGCACTAGCTCGGCCTCATCTGGCATCCCACGATGTAATTAGTGAACACACATCAACTGGAGGCTGAAACATGGAATGCAGGAGCTCACCCAACGAAACAGCAAATGAGAAAGCCTCACCCAATGAACAAGCTCTCTAAATATAACCAGTGCTGCAAAATTATGTCAGAGAATAATTCAGGCAGAAATAGCTCTAAAACTTCGGGGAAGCATGAACAGCTAGACAGAGCAAGCCCCAAGGAGCAAAAAGGAAACTGCACAAACACGAAGGAAGCAGAGGAGCAATGACAAAACCCATTCCCAAGTCATTCTTGTAGGCTGCAACCCCCTGGGGGGTGCAAGGGGAGCCAGGAAAGCCTTGGGAAGGGGTGGGATGTCCCCTCTTCCCTGACAGCTCCTTCTGCACAGCAGCTCCTTGGGTTTGCTTGTGCCAGGCTGGACACCAGAGAAACAGCAAAGCAAAAGCACTGTCAGTTTCCTATGCTCAATATAAATATATATATTTAGTCCTTTATAAATACATATGTTTAGTTCTTTATAAATATATATATTTAGTCTTTTTGTTTCCTGTGTGTTGCTTCAACACACCCTGAATGGTACATATTTTTTGCCTCAGCTGCCTTTGGCTGCAGGAAACCTTGTAATTAAATGGGCTCTCCAGCATCTCCATGTTCAGGAATACTGCTGGAATTCGGGCAAGGAAATGTGGGGACTGCACAAAGCAGCTGGCTCCCTGCACCTCCCTAACCTGCCTTCCCCCCAGCCCTTGTCAGCGCAGAGATCATTAATCCCCTCAGTCCCTGCACTGGCCAAGACCCAGCACTTTGGGGTTACTCTGGACACACTCCTTAATTCAATTTGGCACAACTGAATTTGATTAAAAGGTATTGATTATGGGGCCGGGGTGGGGTAAAATCATGGCCATTTGTCAGTAGCCAGGAGCCTGTGAAATCTCCTTGTTAATAAATCAGATCTGGTGCTGATCAGGGCGCAGCTACTGCTGCTCAACAACAGAGGCTCCTTCCCCTCTGGCACCTGGTGACTGATGAATACCATTAAAAATAGTGAGAGCTTCAGCATGGAGCTGCTGGTGCACCCAGAGATAAAAAAAACAGAGCCAGAGGGTAAGAAACAGCCCTGCAGAGTTGGGGTATCCTGAGGGGAGCTGCAGCTGTGAGCAATGCACCCCATGCTGTTCCATGCTTGGGCATGGACCGGGTGGCCTGGGCACAGCAGCAATTCTGGGGGCTGCCACAACCTGGCTTCAGGGAAGAGCAGGAAAACTCCACTGCCAAAGTATCTTTTTCCTCCTCCCAGGACATGTGGCCTCTGGAAAGGGCTCTGCCCAGAGATGCTACTGCATCCTCCATAAAATACTCTGGTGTCTCCCAGAAGATGTTCCCCAAGGACAGGGCTGGAGCCCTCCCCAGATGTGGACATAACTACTACTTTGATTCCAGCTCACTGTCCACTGGCAGCTTCTACAGCAGCTGTGATATATAGAAAAATTACAGCGCAACACTTATTAGCTCTTTAGCAGCATATTGACACAACTGGAAGGGAAAACAGGGACTGAAATGAGCAGACGTGAGACTTCTGGTGCATTTGTATTATTTTCAGTACACTATCATAGCTCCCAGAATGGGGATGTCAAATGGCTTCCTCTGAGCATTTTGTAGGTCTTTAAAAATGAAATGGGCTGTGCTGATGCCTTCAGATGTCTAATGGGTGATACAAGTGTAAAAGTGCCACTTCATGCTTTGAGATGTCACTACAGTAAATCAATCCTATTTTCACTGCTTACAAACGGCAAATATTTTCTCAGGGCTACTTCAGTGCCGAGGGATGGAGGGAGGAGGAGAGGAGCTGGGGGCTGTCAGCAAAGCCTGGTTGGCCTCATGGTCCAGCTCTGCTGGCTGCTCTGTCCCACAGAGGATGGGAAGGGGGGGGGGGCAGTGCTGCAGGTGCCCAGCTTCTGTTTGAGCTGGCATCCTGGCACTCCACTGACATCTCAGGGCTCTGGAGACATCCTGGCACTGGTTTCTCCCCCTATGCACAGGCTTTGCCCCACCCAGGAAGATTCTTGCCATGTGTGTGCTTTAAATCCTTGGAAGTGGCTTAGATGGAGCCAGGGGAAGCTTGACAGGTTGGTGCAGTATTAAAAATGATTATGATAACAAAAGAGGAGGGAGAAGAGACAGCTAGCTGACAGCAAGTCATGTCCAAAAGGCACGGAAGGGAACGTGCTCACAGAGCTGCACTGCTCACCACACACCAGTAGCTCCTGGCCCTTGGGATTGTCCTTCAAAAGTGGTTGGTACCACCAATAAATGTCAAGACCTCAGTGCAAAGCAAGGTGAGTGGTAGAAAGGTAGCATTTGAAGGGTCTGTGGGTACTACCCACAAACACCAGAACTGGGGGACCTCAGGGGTTCTGGGGACCATGGCCAGGGCTGCAGAGGCAGGAGAATCTGCTTCTGGAAGGTGAAGCTTCTCAAAGGGCAATAGGAGGAGTGAGTCAGCTGGCCCTGTCCTGCTGAGGAGGCCAGTGCAGGCTCCAGAGCAGGAGCATGGGAAGGTGCCATGGAGGGATCCATCCTCTCCTTAACTCCTCAAAGCCCAAGCCCAGGTGCTGATCTGTGGTAACTTGTGTGTCTCAGTGACTAATGGAGTCATAATCAAAATGGACCATAACCACCACAGCAGTAAAGTGATCCTTGCATTTTCCTATTTGCTAATCTCCAGCTGCTCCTTGTGACCTTTACATTAAATTGTTCCAGTATAAATAAGGCACTTCTCTGAATATATCCTTCTGATTATTTCCCAAAGCTCTGATTCTCTATGTGTGATGGTCCCTGAAGTAGTAATTTGTTCCCTTTCCTGGTAATTGCAATTTTAGAAATAGCTTTTTCAAATACTTTGCAGCCTGATGTCTTTTTAGACATTTCTTTCATTTCCCCTTCCTTGCTGCCAGTGGTGGCAGATACTGGGGATGCCTCGGAGGGTCCAGGGGATTGGGGCAGGCTCCTCTTCACAGACTGAAAAGTTCATGCCGCCCCAGGATGCTCCATCTTTCCATGAGGCACCTCCTAATCTATTAGGAGTCCCATAATAAGTTCACATTAACATTATGAATTCCAGTTCCAACTGAGATCCAGTTACTGCATGATGGGAAACATGTGGTGATGCAGGGAGGGAAAAGAGCCCAGCAGAGAGAGGTCAGTGGGAGGGTTAGACTGATACCTCACTAAGTTCATCCCTGAGGCACCAAGCCAAGATCCACCTCACTGTTTGCAGGTTTATAAAATGATAGTTCCCATAGGGAGCAAATGGCTTGGGCTCCTCTTCCCAAGGGAGATGCCCAGGGAAGGCTCTGCTCCCTGGCAAGGTCAGTCCTCCCGGCAATGCCACAATCCTCAGCTCCAACCTTTTGTAGCCAACTCAGAGAAATTGTTGGTGATTAATTTAAGCTGAAGGTTAAGAGCCAACATAAGCTAGAAAGTCAATGACTGATCTATTAAGCTCCCCAGTAACTTAATTTACATGTTTTTAATGATTACTTCCTACCTGGGCACTCTGAAAACTAATTGGACTTGAATTGTTAAGTGCATTCAGAGGTGGACTCAAATTAATAAGTACCACTCATGTCTGCTTTTAGATGCAGGAGAAGATCAGCCCTGGGTGTGGGGCTGCCAGAGCAGCTCATTGCAATGCAAACACCACAGGGGGACCTGCTCTCCAAGCACCAGGACACATTAGCCAGGGGAGCCAGGTTTGCTGCACCCACTGCCATTTAGGAATTAAAATTTCAATTAAAGGGCTCGATGCACTTCTTGAAAATTGAGTTTTTTCATCCATTGTAAAAGACAAATCTGCTCAAGACATTGAATGGGGCCATGTCCTGGCATCCCTCCCAATTGGGCAGTGAAGTTCTCAGGCATCCAAGGGACTGGTGGGAATGGTGGTTCCTCTACTGCCTGGCCATGAACTGGTCATGCCTCTTCCTCAACCACCTCTAAATCTGCACCTAAGGAACAGCTGAGTGCCTTCTGCTCCTGCACTTGCAAGGAAAGCTCTTGCTCAGAGGAAAGGACTTCTGGCAAGGGAGGAAATGTGGGTAGAATGAGAAGCAACTACTTACAAGACAACATGAAAGCCCTTTTAATATAATTTAATGGCAAAAGTAAAAGTGAAGCTTCAAGATGCAGTGCTGGTTCTCTACTTGTGGCAAGGATGAACACTTGTGTTGAATCAATCCACAGGAGGATAAGGAGAAAAAAAATTCAACATGGTGTTTATTTCACTAAAAAGTCTGGCATCTTTGCTGGAGCAGCAGGAAGCAAATGAATTCTCAGTGTTGAAGGAGTGGGGCTGTCCTCAGAGCAGCACAGTGCTCACTGTGAATCAGGAGGCTCAGCTGTGGGGTCTTGGTGTGGGATCAGGAGCCACATCCCCTCTGTCCCCAGGCACAGCATCCCATCCCACTGATGCTCACACCAGCAGGACAACCCACCTGCAACTTCCAGGCTGAGCAAGTTAATCATGGTGAAATTGAGAATTACAGTTTGCCATCAATTAATAGCTGAGCAAACAGAACACAGTGCTTGTATTGGAGAAGATGCTTCCCCCTAAAGAACAGTTCTTCTAATGAGGCTCATAATAATACTCATTAATTTGTGTATGTCTGAATGTTCAGGTTCTCAAATGAGGAGGAAAATAGCTTTGCATTAGGGTTGAGTCATATACACAACAGCTTCCCTGCTCCTTCTGAGCCTCAGGTGGGTCATTGAGAATTTGTTTTACTAATTCAAAAAGTTTCTCAGAACATTTCCCACAGGCAGCAGAGCCCAGGGCTGCCCAGCACAGCACCCAACAGAGCCAGGGTGGAGGTCTCAGGGTCCTGCACCCTTCTCTCCTTCCTCCCCTCCACTCTTATCCCACTGAACACACCTAAAGCTTTTTCTCTCCACAGCAACGAGTTCTACAGACCAGCAACTTGCAGCAGGAAAACAGGCTGTCCCCTTTTGCAGGGGCAGCTCCTTCCCCCTGTGACACAGGCCAGGTCCTGCTCAGCCCCATGGTGGGAAAGGGTGATGCTTCCAGGTCCCAGGATGCTCCCCCCAATGACAAGAGAGCAATGCACCCAGGCTAGCAGCCAGCAGCCTGAGAATTTATGCTTTTCCAGGTCTTTTATTAACTTGACAACATATGGCTCTATCTACAGAGCATCTGCCTCCTCCTCCCCAGGGTGCAGGGCTGGGCCAGGGCTTGCCCTGTGCCCCCTCACCCTGATTGTGGGCACCCTGCTCAAGCAAACAGCCCTTGGGGGGTCAGATCTTAATGAAATGATGCAAAACAGTTTTCTTACTTAAAAAGCATATTTAAGTTCCTCTTTTCTTGTACAAAAGGCAAAACCAGACCTTAAAAATAACAGCACCATAGTATTTAAGGTATTAAAGAATATTTTTGGCCTATACCTGTATTTGAAGAGGCAAACCAGAGAGTGCATTGACACGGGGTCAGTTCAGGTCCCACATCGTTCTCCATGGAAACCTGCCCAGAAAAATGTATTTTTTACTACACTGAGGTATATTCCCACACTGACAAGAACCAGCTCCTTAAACAATGGCCCCCAAAGCAGAGCTTGTGCTTGCTTTGCATTCATACCCTAGTTTTAGTCTTGCTGGTGCCCAACACAACAGCCCATAAGGGTCTCCTGGGGCCCGGCAGTCGATGGATGCACCCGAGCCCACGCTTGGAAAGGGAGTTACCATCGATTCTGGTCTTTAAGATTCAGGCTGCAATTGATTTCTCTGACACAGAAGCTTTACATCTAATGAGATGCAGAAATCCTCCCAGAGACGCAGAGCAGCCGGCTGCAGGCAGGGAAAGCTGCTCTTGTTTTTAAAGCTTGTAGTAACTCCAGGAGAAAAAGCAACGGGTCGGGTCTGGGAGCAGGAGGGGGCTGCCAGCCCAGCCAGGGAGAGACCTGGCCGAGGCATTTCCGTGCCCTGGTGTGTGGGAGGCATGTCAGAATGTCTAATTATGTTGAACTTAAACTGTCTGGAAGAATGTTACACTGCTGCCTGGCTTCAGGCAGGTCTCTTCCCCTCCCCTCCCACCCCCAGACCTCGCTGCTGGCGATTAAGACCAGACAGCGCTGCCTGGCTGGGAAACCTCAGCCCTGACCCACCTCGTGTCCAGCGCTGGCCTGGGGGAACCAGGAGGAGGCTTCACAAACGCCCAGCAAAGCTTCACTGCTGCTGGAACATCCTCGGACCTGCCCCACACCAGTGTGCTCCTGGCTCCCCGGCGGCTTTGCCGGGGGAAAACCTTTCCCGAGGGCAGCGAAGTCCTGGGGATGCAAAGCCTGCCCAGAGCCTGCAGCGGCTCACACGTCTCCTCGGATCAGGTTTCCATCAGCAGGTCTTGCCGGCGGGGTTTTTGGAGGCAGAGCTGAGCAGGAAGGGCTGGCAGCCGCACCTGGAGCCCTCTCCTCCCATCGCAAGCCCCGCCGCTCTCTGGAGCCGGCCTTTGTAGGGAGCTGCGGGGGCGGGATGAGTGCCCACACCTGGGAGCGGCCCGGCCCCTCCTGCCCACCTGCCCTCGGGAAACTTGATTAGGAGCTGCCGTTTACACATACATTAAATGTTCCAGGCAGGACCCAAATCTGTTGGAACAGATTCCTGCGGCTGCTCATCCAGCCCATCCTAGTGCCAGGAGCCCGGTGCACGGCATGGCCTGACCCTGCTGCAGCCTGCAGCATCCCACCGAGCTGCCAGCCCGCACGGAACACCTTGAAGGCTCTTCAGCCTCTTTGGACAACAGGCTTGGCTTTTGCCTTTGCGTACCCGCACTTTTCCCAGACTTTCCCAAAGGTGCCTGTTTTGAGCTGCAGATGGGGACCCTGCTTGTGTGTTCAGACCTGAGTATGAGTTTATTTACCCACGTGCCTTAAAGTGCAGAGCGTGAGGCTACAACGGCATTCGAGTGGTGTCGAGTGCTTTCAAGAAGATTACACCCGCTGAAGTAGTAATTAATGTTTGTTTTATTATGTTCTGGGGAATGATCGGCCAACAAGATAATTCAAATAAAGCAGAACATGTTCCGATTGAACACTGATTCATTGCAAACTGGCCTGTGCAAAGGACTAATAATTAAGAGAAAAGGCACGAGTAGGAGCATACTCGCAATTTATCTGCCTTTTATGTAATTAAAATGATGGAAATTATAGCTTAATAAGTGGAAATTGGATGTGCTCTTGAGAGTTGGGTGTATCCTGTTTCCCTACCGGGTGCTGTCTCCCTCCGTGACCCCCCAGATGTGTCCCCAGCCTTGGGGCACAGCTGGGTTGTGAAGGAGCCCACATCTCTTGGGGACAGGCTGCCAGCAGTGGTGATCCTGGCAGCGTTTTGGCCTGGCCAGGCTGGCACTGCCCACTGAGCCCTCACGCTGAGGGGCTGCACCCCTGGACCAGGCAACGAGGGCACAGCCTGGGGCTCCTGCATGGAGCCGTGGAGACAGAGCAGGGTGCCAGGCTGCCAGCACTGCCAGCCCGACAGGGACCCTCTGCTGCTGAGTGCACCCACGCCAAGGGGTGGGCACCCACCCTGGCTCCTCGGGGAGCATCTTCCACAAGATGGAGCCTGTGGGCAGACAATGTGCAGCGGTGAGACAGCCAGACAACAAGCGGTTCTCCTTCTCTCCAGCCGGCGCCCCCACGCACAGTCTGTCCATCTGTCTCCCAGGCAGTGCCTGCAGAGCAATGTGCAATGGTCTGTCTGTCTGTCCGTCTGTCTGTCTCCCAGGCAGTGCCCGGTTAGGGATGGAGGGCGTTTGTCTCACCTCCTTGTGCTTTGCAATGTGAGCTGACCTGGTGCAGGCCAGCAGCACATATGTCTGATGGCTTCTGCCAGCACTCGAGGGGAAGAAAAACTGCCCCACGGGGTAAGTGGGGGCTTGGCACCCCTCACTTTGGGTACTGAGGCTGCCTCAGTTTCCCTCTCACCGTGGGCTGTGGCTGATGGCAGGGGCTCCTGTGAGGGGTGAGCCCAGCTGTATGCATTGTTGGGTAGTGGCTTTGCCTGGTCATCCTGACTGGGAAATGCAAAACCAAGATGGATTAAAAGAAACGCCAGAGCAGAGGGTAGGGGAGGGCAGCTCTGCTCCCTGCCAGCGCCGTGGGGAAACCAGCAGCCTGGTGCTTCCTGCGCTTCCACATGATGCTAATGCACATCTGCCCAGAGCTGCCTTCCTGCCTTCCCGACACGGATGCCAGCAGGTCTCTTCGAGTGAGGGAGAATCACTTCCCTCTGCTGTTTTTGTAATTACTCAGTGCTTGGGAGAGGGGATCAGTTGGATGGTTTGGTTGCTGGCGTGGCAGCCTGGCAAGGCCTGGAACAGGAGCAGCCCTGCTGTGGGCGCTGCTGAAGACCAGAAGCTGGTGAAGCCTGTGGCTGGTCTCACAGAGGGAAGGCAGGGGGTGTCCATCTGGGCTGTACCTGCTCAGCACCCCCTGAGCTCCTAACCCCACCCAGCCCTGGGAGGAAGAGCCATGGTCTGGTGAGCCCAACATGGTGTTCAGCTCCTCCAGAGCATCCTGCCACCCCCTTCACTGGGAGCAGAATTACACCGGGAAATAAAATGACCTTTCCTACCAGAAACCTTCCCAAACAAGCTCTGTGCCAAAACATGCACAAATGAAGTGAGGAAGAAATGGATCAATAAAACATTCAAGGAGTGAAGAAAAAAAGGACAAAATAATGAGCGCCTCATTTGTCTGCTTCCTTTGCAGGTTG